>NC_061510.1:340411739-340601222 GCF_022539505.1 Lolium rigidum
AGAATCCCGGCTCCGTGCTCGATCTCCAAATAATCATGAAACATGCAAAATAGATGAAATAACATAAGTATTGTGTCCCAATATGAAATATATCAATGAATAACAGCAAATTATGATATAAAATAGTGATGCAAATTGGACGTATCACAAAGTTCCAAAGAAGTTGGGCGACCCAGGTATACCTACTATTCCTTGTTCTATTAAGAATAATTATGTTAAAACTGCTCTATGTGACTTGGGCGCCGGTGTTAGTGTTATGCCTTTTTCTCTTTATAAGAGACTTTACTTAGACAAGTTGATACCTACTGATATATCTTTGCAAATGGCTGATAAATCTACTGCTATTCCTGTTGGTATATGTGAGGATGTTCCTGTTCAAGTTACTAATAACCGCTTGATATTAACTGATTTTGTTGTGTTGGAAATGCCCGAAGATGATAATATGTCTATTATTCTTGGGAGACCTTTTCTTAACACCGCAGGGGCTGTTATTGATTGCAATAAAGGAAAGGTTACTTTCAATGTTGATGATAAGGAACACACCGTCTATTTCCCCAAGAGGATTGAAAAAGCGTGCGGAGTTAATACAATTTCTCATATGAGAACTATCAAAGTGGGAACCATCGATTGTCCTATATATGAACCTAAAGAAGAATATCAAACTCTTATGATTGGATCCATATCAATACAATTCAAGGTAACATGATTGATTTGAGTTTTATTTCTTCATATGCTATATAAAATTTATTTGGTGGCAAGACTTGATCAACCTTGTTAACAAATACCTTTTATATGCATAGAGGAGGTAAACAACATCTCTTTCTTCCTCCACTTGCTTTAGTTGCTGTAGCACTTTTATTTTTCCAAAGTTCCTTAGTTGATTAGAGTTTTCAAAAAATTTCCTGGCCAGTAATAATAAACTTAATACCCAGAAATGTGCATTTTTCAAAGTTTTCAAAAATTCGCGAAAATTACACCGTTGGTCCTATTTTTCGACGAGGCACTCGGGAGCACCGGAGGATGACCTGTGGGGCACCACAGGGTGCCACACCACGAGCCGGCGCGGCCAAGGAGGGGGCGCGCCACCCCGTGGTGTGGGCCCCTCCTTGCCCCACTCCTTCATCTCTTTCTCCCGAGCATCTTCTCTCTCCCGAAAAAACTCGAACCAACTTTCTCTCACTCGCGTTTTTGCTCAAGAGCTCAGGATTTTTCGATCTCTTTGCTCAGCCCAGATTTCTGTTTGAAATTTGGCACATTTGCTCTCCGGTATGTGACTCCTTCGATTATCCAAATAGAATTTTGTTTGGTTGAGTATATCTTGAATATTTTGCTGCTGTAGGTAACATGTTTAGTGAGCTTGCATGCTTGTTCTAAGTGGTAGAAACTAGTATTGATGCATGATTAGTACTCTAGCAAGTTCCTATGGTAGTTTCCCTCAATTATATGTCACCAAATCAAGTTTTATATTGTTTGTTGAAAAATTTCAGAAAATGGAAGGAGGTAGGCACCAGCTCAATCAACATGAGTTGGAGGTGCCACAGGTCATGAGAGTTCACCGAGAAGAAGGAGTATATCCCACTTACTATCCGTGTGCGGATTTCATGAGAAGTGCAGGGATCTTGCAGGACGTCCAAAATTTAATCTCTCGTGCGGGATTGGATGATTTTGTTGATGGGGAACCATGCCAATATGTGAAACTGACTATGTCAGTAGTGCAAGATTTTAAATTCAATTGGTCACGATCTAACCCCATGGTTCAGTACAAAATTTATAATAAAACCGTCAACTTGACATTTAGTGATTTTTGTGCAGCAATCAGAGTGCCGCAATGGGGATCATGCGAGAAGATAAAGGGATCGCCGCAAGAGCTTTTGGACCTCTTCAAGATGATTTGTCATGGAAGAAGCTTCTCAGAGGATGATGGTAAAATCAGTAGTATTCATTTCCCAACTATTCGTTACTTCGCTTATTTCATTACCAAGTGCGTTCTAGCGAGAAAGAATGGAGGTCAAGTAACTATCCCGGATCTAGCCTTTCTAGCTGCTGCATTACAAGGTAATAGGACTTATAACTTGGGAGCTTTGATAGCCAACAGACTTGCCATTAACCGTGAGAAGGGAGGAATTTGTGGGGGTCTCATCGCCTCTCGTTTATTAGCTATGCATAATGTGGGACCTCACCATCTTGATATTCCGCTCCCCATGGAGAAACTTGACATAGCTTCCATGATTAAGCATGAATTTCTTTCTGGTTCGTCTAATTTAGGGAACCTGTCTTATAGAATAACATTTTACAAGAAATCTTGGACAAGGACTAAGAAAGTTGAAAAATTAGTAGGATTGCCTGCACCTTCTCTCGTTTAACCTTGATTCCGGGGAGGATTGGTCAGTCACGGAAAGTGCAGTTAATGCATACATCGAGGGAGGAAGCCATCGTGCACGAGACAACACGGATGAGGTCGAGGAACACCTCGACTCGTCGCCGATGCAGCAAGCTCTTCGCATCAACACATTGGGCATGAGGAGCCTCCACGTTTTTCTTCTGCATCGGTACCTTATTACGACTACTCCATGTATGATCCACCGGCGTGGAACCCAGACCCTCGATGGGGTTGAACTCCACTTAGGCCAAAAGCCTAAGCTTGGGGGAGGTATACCGGCATCACTCATTCTTTGCATATTATGATTGCTGGATACTTGTACATACTTGTTTAGTTTGTTTGAGTGGTTCTCTAATGAGAGGAAGATGATATTTGGGGAAGTGCTGCCTGAAAACAGATTCTGGGCTGTTACCGTAAAAATTCGTGCGCACAGCCAGAACGTTATTTTGCGAAGCCAATTTTTGTGCATGTTCCCCAGGTTATTATCTAACTTTCATTAGTTGAACACGTTTTGAACTGAGCAACGTAAGATTTTTGTAAAAATCGATTTCTGTACTGCTGTCAGGTTTTGGCAGATTTCTGCCATCTCGCTTTTCTGTGTTTCTTTTAGTTTGCTATTTCTTGCTTTTACTTTGTTTCTTTCCCAAAACACAAAAAGACCAAAAATATTTCTGTTGTTTCTCTTCACCATTTGTTTATCTTGGTTTCTTGCATTTATTTCGCTTTATTTGCTATTGCTAGTTTGCTATAAGAAAACCCAAAAAGATTTTGCTTTGTTTGCTTGTTTCCTTTTGTTCTTATTCTCAAATTCGAAAACACCAAAAATATTTGCTGTTCTTCTTTGGTTTTTAAAGTTCATCATGAGTTCAATGGTCTTCGGTGGCTGGAGCGTGGTTTTCATTTCATATTATCCAAGCTACACAAGTGAAAAAGGCAATAATGACGATCTACGACAATCTGATTGTGGTGAGAGGCTGGTATGAACTCTATTTGTTTTCATTTTTGTACATATACTCATCCATGTGAGCATGCTTAGTTGGTTCATGTGAGGTATATGTCATTTAAGAAAGCCTAGTAGTTCATGATCTCTCATGATTAGCTCCAATTTATTAATATGAGTAGCATGTCATGGATGTTTGCTTGCATTGTTTTATTCATAAGTAAGTATGGCATTGTGGTATCCTCCTCTGAATAATTCATTTATATCGACTTGGCACATGCTCACGCATGCATATGACTGAACAAAAGTCAATTAAGCCTCCATGATTTACATTGCTTCGAGTTCTTGTATCACTTTTATGCCTCGGTTAATTTATTTTGCCGCAAGCATGATTATGACAGTTCATTGCTCTCTTGATTTGTCGCTCCCTAGTCTTTTGCTAGCCTTCACTTGTACTGAGCAGGAACGCTGCTCGTGCCTCCAAACACATGAAAACCAAGTTATTCCAGAGTGTCCACCATAAATACCTATGCATGGCATTTCAAACCATTCCAAGTAAATTCTCATGCGCTACCTTTAAAAACCTTCAAAATGCTTCTCAATTTGTGTTAATGTTTCATAGCTCATGAGGAAGTATGTGGTGTTTAGCTTTCAACCTTGTCATTTACTTTTGACGGACTCTCATATGGACTAGTGGCGCATCCGCTTATCCAATAATTTTGCAAAAAGAGCTGGCAATGGGATTCCCGATCCCGAATTAATTAACTTAAATAGACACTCCTCCATGGTTTGTGATTGTTGGACGGAACCCGAAGGATTCGGTTAGCCATGGCTTGTGTAAGCAAAGGTTGGGGGAGTGTCATCATCATAATAAAACTAAACTAAAAAGGCACTCCTTCATGGTATGTGATTGTTGGCGAGCACCCGAGGATTCGGTTAGCCATGGTTTGTGTAAGAAAGGTTGGAAGGAGTGCCACATAAAAATGCAAATAATTCATGGGAGCCGCTCTTGAAAGTCCGGTTGGCGAGGTAGTTGGTGTACCCATTACCATTCGTTGACAACAACAAACACCTCTCAAAATAATTTTACTCCTCGCTTTACAAATGAAAAGCTCTAGCGCATGTTAATCCCTGCTTCCCTCTGCGAAGGGTCAATCTTTTACTTTTATGTTGTGTCTCCATCCTTTCTTTGAGCACTTTCTTGAGAGCACAACTGTCATTCTTAGTATAATATGCTTGTCTCAAAATATGATTGATTGTGGTATAACTTTGATGCTTTTATCTTTGACAATCACTACTTCTAGTCTTTCTATGAACTCCAGAGGTGCCCGGGCATTTATGTTTTGCCGATCAAATACAGGCGAGCGAGATACCATTTTATCATAACTCTCTTATGAACATTGCAATCCTGCTTATATACATGATTCATGATGCTTATTATTAATTGTTGGTACCTCTTCATGATTGACATAGCTGTTAGATGATCTTATTTGCATGTATCTTATTATGAACTGTTTAAGTATTAGCCATATCATGAGAATATATACATCATATGAGCAAATGTGTTCGTGAAAGTTCTTTTATCGCTCAGTTGTTAATTGAATTGCTTGAGGACAAGCAATAAGCTAAGCTTGGGGGAGTTGATACGTCCAAAACGTATCTACTTTCCCGAACACTTTTGCTATTGTTTTGCCTCTAATTTGTGTATTTTGGATGCAACTAACACGGACTAACGCTGTTTTCAGCAGAACTGTTCTGGTGTCTCGTTTTTGTGCAGAAATCCAACTTTCAGGAAAAACCTCGGGATTTTGACGAAAGGGCCTATTTTCCCAGAATATTGACGGAGCCAGAAGGACAAGTAAGGTGGAGGCCCAAGGGCCCCACACCATAGGGCGGCGCGGCCCAGGGGGGGGGCCGCGCGGCCCTGTGGTGTGGCCCCCTCGGCCGGCCTCCGACGCCCTCCTTCGGACTACTTATTCGCCTCGACCTAAAAACGCCCGGGGAGAAGTCGAAGTCGCCAGAAACCCTCTAGAACGCCGCCACATCGTGAAACTCCGTCTCGGGAGCCAGAAGTCTCCGTTCTGGCACTCCGCCGGGACGGGGAATTGGAGGAGATCATCGCCGCCATCACCGCCAACGCCTCTCCATCAACCAGCCATGTTTCCCCCATCCATGTGTGAGTAATTCCCCCGCTGTAGGCCGAAGGGGTTGGTAGGGATTGGATGAGATTGGTCATGTAATAGCATAAGATTGTTAGGGCATAGTGCCTAGTATCCGTAGATGTTACTTTTATGATATTGTTGCAACTTGTTATGCTTAATGCTTGTCACTAGGGCCCGAGTGCCATGATCTCAGATCTGAACATGTTATTGATTCATGAAGATATTCGTTGTTTATGATCTTACCCGCAAGTTGTATACACATGTCGCTCGTCCGGAACCAATGGCCCCGAAGTGACGAAATCGGGACAACCGGAGGGAATGGTAGTGATGTGAGGATCACATGTGTTCACGGAGTGTTAATGCTTTGCTCCGGTACTCTATTAAAAGGAGTACCTTAATATCCAGTAGTTTCCCTAGAGGCCCGGCTGCCACCGGCTGGTAGGACAAAAGATGTTGTGCAAGTTTCTCATTGCGAGCATGTACGACTATAATTGGAACACATGCCTATTGATTGATTAGTACTTGGATACCGTTTTATTATTATCCGCAAATGCCCTGCTATGATTGTTACATGAGTTTCTCTCATCCATGCAACGCCCGTCATCCGTCCCCGTGCCTACAGTATTTTAATCCTGCTGTTTACTAAAATCACTACTGCTGTCTTTGTTACTCAGCTGCTGTTATTTTGCTACTGCTACTGCTATAAAACTGTTACTACTGATAAACTCTTGCGAGCAAGTCTGTTTCCAGGTGCAGCTGAATTGACAACTCCGCTGTTAAGGCTTTCAAGTATTCTTTGTCTCCCCTTGTGTCGAATCAATAAATTGGGTTTTACTTCCCTCGAAGACTGTTGCGATCCCCTATACTTGTGGGTCATCAGTCTCATGCATAAAATTATTACTACTCCCAACATAAGCATAATCAATTTTATTAGTAATAGTGGGAGAAAATTCGACAAAGTAGCTATCATTATTATTCTCATCATCAAATATAGGAGGCATATTGTAATCATAATCAAATTTATCCTCCATAACAGGCGGTACTAAAAGACTACTATCATTATAATCATCATAAATAGGAGGTAAAGTATCATCAAAGTAAATTTTCTCCTCAATGCTTGGGGGACTAAAAATATCATGCTCATCAAAGCCAGCTTCCCCAAGCTTAGAATTTTCCATATCATTAGCAACAATGGTATTCAAAGTATTCATGCTAATATGTTCCATAAGTTTTTTAATTTTCGCATCAAACCATCCATGTCTTAAATCAGGAAATAGAATAAGAAGATCATTGTTGTCCATTATGCCTAACTAGTGTAAACAAGAAACAAAAAGATGCAATTGCAGGATCTAAAGGAAATAGCTTCGAGCACACACACAACGGCAACATAAAAGTACTTTTACCTGGGACCGGAGTACGAGTGCCTTTTACCTTTCCTCCCCGGCAACGGCGCCAGAAAATAGCTTAGTTGCCGGGGTTGCCGGTGTGTGTGTGCCGTTTACCTTTCCTCCCCGGCAACGGCGCCAGAAAATAGCTTGATGTCTACGGGAGCTTCTATTCTTGTAGACAGTGTTGGGCCTCCAAGAGCAGAGGTTTGTAGAACAGCAGCAAGTTTCCCTTAAGTGGATCACCCAAGGTTTATCGAACTCGGGAGGAAGAGGTCAAAGATATCCCTCTCATGCAACCCTGCAACCACAAAGCAAGAAGTCTCTTGTGTCCCCAACACACCTAATAGGTGCACTAGTTCGGCGAAGAGATAGTGAAATACAGGTGGTATGAATATATATAAGCAGTAGCAACGGCACCGGAAAAGTGCTTTGCCCGGGACGATAAACAAGCAGTAGTAACGCAGCAGTAGTAACGCATAAAAACAGTAAACAAGCAGCGATAGTAGTATTTAGGAACAAGGCCTAGGGATTAGACTTTCACTAGTGGACACTCTCAACTTTGATCACATAACAGAATAGATAAATGCATACTCTACACTCTCTTGTTGGATGATGAACACCACTAATTGCGTAGGATTACACGAACCCTCAATGCCGGAGTTAACAAGCTCCACAATATTCAATGTTCATACTTAAATAACCTTAGAGTGCATGAAAGATCAACACAACTAAACCAAGTACTAACATAGCATGCACACTGTCACCTTCACACTATGTAGGAGGAATAGATCACATCAATACCATCATAGCAATAGTTAACTTCATATTCTACAAGAGATCATAATCATAGCCTACGCCAAGTACTAACACGGATGCACACACTCGTCACCATTACACCGTGCGGGAGGAATAAACTACTTTAATAACATCACTAGAGTAGCACACAGATAAATTGTGATACAAAACACATTGCAATCATAAAGAGATATAAATAAGCACTTCAATACGCCATTCATAACGAGTGAATAAGTATTCGTGAAATATAGCCTAAGAGACCCACACGGTGCATACACTCGTCACCTTTACACACGTGGGACAAGGAGTCTCCGGAGATCACATAAGTAAAACCCACTTGACTAGCATAATGACATCTAGATTACAAGCATCATCATATGAATCTCAATCATGTAAGGCAGCTCATGAGATTATTGTATTGAAGTACATAGGAGAGAGATGAACCACATAGCTACCGGTACAGCCCCGAGCCTCGATGGAGAACTACTCCCTCCTCATGGGAGACAACCAGCGTTGATGAAGATGGCGGTGGTGTCGATGGAGGAGCCTTCCGGGGGCACTTCCCCGTCCCGGCGGCGTGCCGGAACAGAGACTCCTGTCCCCCAGGTCTTGGCTTCGCGATGGCGGCGGCTCTGGAAGGTTTCTCGTACCGTGGCTTTTCCGTATCGATGTTTTAGGTCAGGGAGGCGACGACACACTAGGGGGGTGCGGCCCCCCCTCTGGCCGCGCCGGGCTATCGTCTGGGGCCCACAGGGCCCTCCTCTGGCGGCTCTCGGGTGTTCTGGAAGCTTCGTGGAAAAATAGGATGCTGGGCGTTGATTTCGTCCGATTCCGAGAATATATTTCCTTACTAGGATTTCTGGAACCAAAAATAGCAGAAAACAGGAACTGGCCCTTCGGCATCTCGTCAATAGGTTAGTTCCGGAAAACGCATATATATGACATAAAGTATGCATAAAACATGTAGATATCATCAATAATGTGGCATGGAACATAAGAAATTATCGATACGTCGGAGACGTATCAATCAACAGGCAATGCGAAATAAAAGGTAGAATCTGTCAAAACAGAACAGTCCGTAAAGACGAATTTTTCAGGGGCACTTAACTTGCTCAGATGAAAAAGCTCAAATTGAATGAAAGTTGCGTACATATCTGAGGATCACGCCCGTAAATTGGCAGATTTGTCTGAGTTACCTACATACGGGGCTACTCAATTTCGTGACAGAAAGAAATCTGTTTCTACGCAGTAATCCAATTCTAGTATCAACATTACTATCAAAGGCATTACTTGGCACAACAATGCAATAAAATAAAGATAAGGAGAGTTTGCTACAGTAGTAACAACTTCCAAGACTCAAATATAAAACAAAAGTGCAGAAGTAAAATAATGGGTTGTCTCCCATAAGCGCTTTTCTTTAACGCCTTTCAGCTAGGCGCAGAAAGTGTAAATCAAGTAACATCAAGAGATGAAGCATCAACATCGTAATTTGTTCTAATAATAGAATCATAAGGTAACTTCATTTTCTTTGTAGAGAAGTGTTCCATACCTTTCTTGAGAGGAAATTGATACTTAATATTCCCTTCCTTCATATCAATAATAGCACCAACAGTTCGAAGAAAAGGTCTTCCCAAAATAATGGGACAAGATGCATTGCATTCAATATCCAAGACAACAAAATCAACGGGGACAAGGTTATTGTTAGCCGTAATGCGAACATTATCAATCATCCCCAAAGGTTTCTTTATAGCATTATCAGCAAGATTAACATACAAATAACAATTTTTCAATGGTGGCAAGTCAAGCATATCATAGATTTTCTTAGGCATAACAGAAATACTTGCACCAAGATCACATAAAGCATTACAATCAAAATCATTGACCTTCATCTTAATGATGGGCTCCCAACCATCTTCCAACTTTCTAGGAATAGAAGTTTCAAGTTTTAATTTATCTTCTCTAGCTTTTATGAGAGCATTTGTAAAGGCCAAATTTATAGCACTAGCATTAGGACTTCTAGCAAGTTTTTGTAAGAACTTAATAACTTCAGAGATATGACAATCATCAATGTCGTCGTGGTGAACGAGCAGATGCCATAGGATGGCTTAAGTTGGGGCCGAATGGACGTATGAGGATTCGGGGGAGGGTTTGCGAGTAGATGGGAAGAACTTCCGGATGCTTTCCTCAAGAACACGACCAAAGGCCGGTACACAAGAAGAGAGACAAGAGGAAGAACTCTTTACTAGATCGCTAGCTTCATTGATCTCAACATGGTTACAAGTTCTTGTTCACTGATATCTCTATGGTCTCGCGCCCGTAGGAGGCGTACCCCCTCTCCTTATATAGGGGAGAGGGTGGCTTACACCGGAAGAAACCCTAATGGCATCTTTGACTAGACAAACTACTTTACAAAGCTACTTTAATCATAGATGACACCGGAGTCCTCTTTAATCAGGGGCGCTGACGTCCTCCGGCTTCTTTGACCGTCACCCTTCTCTTTATCGTCAGCCCTTCGTCTAAAGTTACTTTGCTTAGCTCATCTTTGTCTTCTAGCTCTGGAGAGAATCTTTGACCAGTCCTGCCGACAGGCTCTCCTTTCCGGTATCTTCTTTACCGGGTTCCGATATACCCCTCTTGGGATACCGGCTTAGCTCCACTTAGCTAAACTCTTATCCTTAGGTTCCGGTACGAACATTAAACCGGTATCTTGATGGCACAAACCATCCGGTTTGGCATGCCTTTGGCATACCGGGGGTCATCCCCCCAACATTAGTCCCCGAAGCTGGTATAGTCTGGCGGATCCTATCCAACAGACCATGCCAGGTTCTTTCTTTTTAGGATACCGGTTTAATCTATCCGGTTTTAAGCTTGGATCCGATATCTTTGCTCAGATCATCGCTATCTCTTCTTCTTAAGGTGTTATCCGGTATCTTATCCTCCGGCATCTTAGTCATTTAATACTTCCTCGGCGACGTCGAGAATATTTCGGGCCCCGCGCCTGTCAGAGACATGCGCACTGTGACTGACGCGCCAGTGTCAGGGGTCACTTCCCTTCGACTCCCGCGCGCTCATTTAATGCACCGCAGCTGATCCCACTACCTCTTCGGGATCCCGTGTGCGCCTCCGTGTGGCTCAGCATTTTCTCGCGTGTATTCCCTCGCCACGTGGCGGCCCAAGGCGCGAACCGTCGCGGGCCGCGAGGCGAACCGCCGCGGCCCAGCGGTTTCCTGCCCACCTTCTCTCTCCTTTATAAACACAACCGCCCCTTCTTCTTCATCTTCTTCGCATTCTCCTCCTTCGCGCACAGAGCTCCACGCCTTTGCGCCTCCGTCGCTCTCCGTCCGCCGTCTCTCGTTCAAGCTCCGGCGCCCGGCGAACTCACGCCGTGCCTCCGCCGGACTTCGCTGTGCGGAGATCTTTGGCAGCAACTTCATTGCTCCCGCCGCATTTGTGCTTCTTCGCGAGCTTCTCCGCCTCGCCGTCGACGGTGTTCCCCGGCGACCGCAGGTCCGCTCCGCCGCCAGCAAACACTTCCCCCAGCGACTCCGCTGCTTAAGGTTGGTACCAATCTCGTTTCACTCGTCCTCTGCTTGCTTTCCAGATCTTGGGTCTTTAGTGTTCTTATTTCCTCTTTTTCTTTGGTTTTCTTCTTACTCGTAGATCTTCACGCGGGGTCCAAGTCTGGGATTCTTGTTTTTTTTGCCTCCCCTTGCAATTTCTGACGAGGAATCCTCCTCTGCATCTTCTTCTTCCCTTTCTCTCAAGCGCCGTAGACCATCTCCCGGTGAATCCACGGCTTCAGATCCGATGGAGACCGATTCCGGCAATCAGCAGGAATCCGGTAGCCATCAAGAGCCCGGTGGCCACCTTGAATCCGGTAGCTTTAGCCAAGCTTCCGGTAGCCCAACCTCTAGCAGCTCCAGCCAATCTTCCGGCGAGGAGCCTTCCCCAATCACCCGCGGAGCCTGGATGGGTTCCAGTGTTACCGAATTCGAGATCGATCGGTTATACCGGTCTCGACGGATTCCGGAAGGAGTTTCTTGCCGGATTCCGGATGGCGAAATCGAACCGGATCCGGAAGACGACGAGTATGTTGTTTTTCTTGCTCACTTTGAGCGTGGCTTCGGCCTTCCCGCCTCCACTTTTTTCCGGGAGTTTTTAGATTTTTACAAACTCCAACCTCACCACCTTCCTGGCAACGCCATCTTCTACCTCTCTTGCTACGCCACCTTCATGGAGGCCTATATCGGCATTCGTCCCACTCGTGAGACGTTTGCCCGCTTCTTTGCTCTTCGGATCAATTCCGTTCAGGGCAAGGATATTCCTAAACCCAAGCCTCCCGTTCAGTGCGGGTCTTGCATTATCGGCTCCCGTCAAGGGAGCCCCTTTTTTAAGTTTTCCGGCCTCGAATCTTGCCGGTTGTGGCAAGGGACTTTCTTCTACGTGAAGAACACCGGCCGCGCCGACCTCATCGATCTTCCTCCCTTCGAAGTGGGCCCCCCCAGCAGGACCAACTGGAGCTACAACCCGAAGTCTGATCATGCTGAAACCAGCCGGGTGGTACGCTTCTTGACCTCTTTGAAGAAGGAGACCAAGATCTGCTCGGATGATATCATCCGCACTTTTATTTCGCGCCGGGTGCTTCCTCTAAAGCGCCGCGCACATAGGATGAGCGAGATGTATGGCCCAGGCGATCATACCAAGATCACAGGTCGTCCTCTTAGCAAAAGGGATGTTGTTCGCAAGGCTAAGCAGATTTGCCAAACTGCTATGCCATCTGATTGGGAATGGGGCCTCCTTCCCCTCAGCACTGATAATCCTCCGACCCAAGAAGTAAGGGATTATGCGACTGGGGTTGTTTCTAGCCGGTAGCTTTCTGCTCTTGCTAATCTTACTTTTTTCTTGTTTCAGGCCAAGGACCACTTCCCCCTTATTGAGGCAGAGCGGCGTGGACCTTGCCAGCCTCGCGCCCTTGACTCCTTTGACCCGGATCCCTACATTTTCTGGAAGGATCTGAAGATGGGCAAGACTCCGGCAGCGCACCTTGGCCGGTCTCCGCCAAAGCCAACCGGGTCCGCTGACGACTTGACCACGCTCGAGGTATTTTCTTTTCCGGTTTCTTTTACCTTCCGTTATCGCTTTCCTGTGAATTGCTTCTTAGCCAAACTTAATTTATAGATCCATGAGCGCGTGCCGCCCCTGCGCGCCGAGGCCGGCTCCGAGTTCGTGGACAAGCTCATGGCCCAGGGCCAGAAGAACAAGCAGCCGGCATCTGATGCCGGTGCCAGCCAGGCCCGTCCCTCCAAGCGCTTCCGGACCGAGCCCCTGGGGGAGAAGCAGGTGGGCATGCGTCGCTACGGACGCAAAGCGATGCCAACCTCTTCCGGGTAAGTTACTCATTTTTCGGTTTGCCTCTTTTTCGCCAAGTTCTTTTTCCGGTTTCTCTTTTCCAACCGTTTTTCTTTCTTTCTCTCAGCCCTGCGCTCAAGCTTGGCCCAAGGCCATCGGGCTCTGAAGATTCCGCAAGGACTTCAACCCCTCCTCCTCGCTCAAGCCCGGCACCACCTGGTGCCGGCAACATCTCCGCTCTCCCTTTCGGGGGCACAACAAATTCGGGCGTGCGACCCCTTCATCATCAGATCACCGCACGGAGGAGGATCCTTCCTTCCCTCCAGAGACCCAGGATACCGGCGCCAGCAACATCGGCGCCGGAGAAGAAGAAGCTGCCGGGCGGGCGGAGCCTCCAGCTCCTCCCGTCCTTGAAAAAACAACAACTTCCGCGCCGGAATCTTCCGCGCCGGAAGGCTCCAAACCGGGTGACGCGCCCAGCGCTCCCCAGTCTCCACGCACCCTCCTGATGCCGCCGCCAGGTGCTCCTCGCGCCAAGCCCCTCGGGGCCGCCACTGCGCCGCCGCCCAAGACCTCCAAGCTCATCAAGGGGAAGGCGACGGCCTCCAGCGCCCCTTCCGTCGGCCAGCAGCCCTTGGTGCTGCACGTCGCCAAGGCCGCCAAAGATGCCGCCACGAAGGCCACCGGCCTCCTTGGCCGCATCACGGAGTTCAAGCGCCAAGGCCGAGACCTGGGGCACCTTCTGCCCTATGCCCAAAAGTGGAACGCCGCGGACATGACTCCGGCGACCCGCGGCCTGGGCAAGGACAGGCTGCCGGCACCTGACCTCGTCGGGGACCGGTCTTCCGAGGAGCACTTTATGCGGCTTCGCAGCGCCGTTAAAGAGCTCGACAGCGCGTGGTACGACTCCACGAACAATCTGATGGTTTGTTTTGCTAACTTGTCTCAATCTTTACCGGTTTCTTCGCTTCCGGCTTTGTTTTGTCTTTTCTTTGGTTTCATGCCGGTTTCTCTCTTGTCTATCTTTCCAGTCCCCGAGTTTTGTGGTGAGAGCGCAGCTCTTAGTGCAAAACTTAACTTAAAAATTTAGGATGAAACCGGCACTGCCAGTCCCCGAGTTTCGGGTTAAATACCTTCTTCCTAGCACACAATTTACCTTAGAAGCGCGCAAAACCGAGCATCGCCGATCCCCGAGTTTCGGGTTAAGAACTTTGTTCTTAGCGCAAAACTTAGCTTAAAAACTTAGCGCAAAACCGGCACCGCCGATCCCCGAGTTTCGGGTTAAGAACCTTGTTCTTAGCGCAAAACTTAGCTTAAAAACTTAGCGCAAAACCGGCACTCGCCGATCCCCGAGTTTCGGGTTAAGAACCTTGTTCTTAGCGCAAAACTTAACTTAAAATCTTCTTTTTCTTGAACAGCTCACGGCTGACGCTCGGAAGGCCCTCTTCGAGGAGCTTCTATGGGAGCATCGGGAGCTCGCTGAGGCACACGACAAGTGCCAAGGTAAATTTCTGTTCTGCCGGCATCTTTCATACCGGAAACCTTTCTTCTTTCTAACATTCACAATTTCTGCTTAACAGTGGTCCCGGAAGCTTCCATTGACGCTCTCAAGGAGCAGCTTGCCACCGCCCAACGTATGGCTTTTCTCCTTTTTCCTTTAAACTTGGTTTCTTTTCCATTTTTACTAGTATAACCTTGTTAACAATTTCTTTTCTGGTTACAGGGGAGAAGGACCAGCTCATCCGGCAGCATAAGGAGGAGCTGGACGCCCTCGAGACCAGCCACCGGAAGCTCAAGACCCAGCTCATCCAACTGGGGCTTGACCATGCCAAGGCCCTCGAAGCCGCTGCAGCTGATGCAGCGGCCAAGATGGAGGAGGCTCTGGAGGACGCCGGCAACGCCAACGTGGTGCTGCTGGCTGAGCTGGAGGAGGCGACCAAGGCCCGGAAGGGTGCCGAGGAGAAGGCCGCGCGGCTGGAGGAGGAGCATAAGGAATGCGATCAGTTGATCCTGCAGACCGACACCCTCGCCCACCGTAAGTTCTTTTGTTTTACACTTTGACTACTGCATATGAGCCTTTTTTCCTCCGACCCCATTTTCTTTCCGTTACCTTTCCTTCCGGTCTCTTTTTCTTCCGGACTCTTTTCTTTCCGATCTCTTTTCTTTCCGATCTCTTTTCTTTCCGGTCTCTTTTCCTTGACCTTTTTCTTTCTTTACACAGGCCTCTTTCCGGACTCCCAGGGGTTCGCTGTCAAGAAGGTCGACGCACGCCGCAAGGACCAAGGCCGAGCGGATCTCACCGTGCCATGGACGCCCAACGACCATCTGGTCGCGCTTAACGCGCGGGTGTCCCATATGCGCGCCATAGACCGCAATTTATCGGACATTCCTGATGTAGCTACCCAGCTCTTCAGGACCTTATGGCCTGGCGAGGAGGTGCCGGACACCTTCTCCCTCATCAGCGATCGTCTTAAGGGCGGCGGCAGGAGGATCCGCGAGTGGCAGTGCTCTGCTGCCCGCGCTGGCGCGGACTCCGCCCTCCGCGTTGCCTGCTCCTGGTACCCGGAGCTCGATCCGGACGCCCTCACCGGCGTGCGTGAAGACGCGAAACCGATCTGGACCCGATCCTCTCCGCTAAGCGGCAGGATCGCGCGTACCGCATTGCGGAGTATGCCGACATGCGCACCTTCATCCCTCCCCCTCCCGGCGTCAAGGACTATCTCGACGAGGAGGAGGATGAAGCCGAAGAGGAGCTCTTGGACGACGCTGATGCCGGCGATGCTCCTCCGGAAGCCCCCGCTGCGTGATGATTCTCTGTGATATGTGTGCCTGCTGTGTCTGTTGGTCCTGTTTACTCTTAAAACAATGTTCGTTAAATTCTGCCCCGGAATGCCGGGGTCTATGATGTAAGACTTTAAATCCGCTTTTGGTTGTGGTACAACATTTTCTGCCGGTAAGTTATACCGGTAGCTAATTATCTTAAGTTTGCTTTAGCACATTTGCTTTTGGTTCTGTTTTTATCCTGAACTGCAAAGATTTCCCAATTGTTTCCGCATCCAATTTAATGCATAGTTGGTTCTTTTGCCTTGGCTCTGCCTGCCTTCTCTGGGCGTTCTTTGGCGTATGAGCACAAGGTTCTTTCACCAAACAAACATCTTCTTGAACTTAGAAATAACTTTGAAATTTCGCAAAAAACCGGGTTAACCGGGGTTAGTTAAATTTTCCGGATTGTTCTTTCCTGCTCTCCCTCTCGCAGTTCATGTGCTTATCCCCTACCGGTTTATCTTGCTTGCCATGAAGCCGGTTTGCGGACAGCAGCAGAGTCGAAGACTCCGGTAGGGTTTAGCACACTACTAAACCGGAAAGAAAAAACGTTCAATAAGCAACCGGTAAACTGAAAAAATAGACAAGTTACATGCAATCTTATTGGGGTAGTCCCCGAGACTCATTCAATGTTCCGGCATCTTTTATTCATAGCATATAAGGTACAAAAAAGGAACTCCTTACACCACCACTTCAAGAGTAGAAAGGACGCAACAGAGCTATGTTCCATGGACGCTTGCTCTCCTCTCCGGACTTGTCCGCCTTTCCTTCTTTCCACTCCTGTGCATCAATTAGGTAGTATGCGTCATTGTGAAGCACCTTGCTTACAATGAAGGGACCTTCCCAAGGTGGCAAGAGCTTATGCCGGACTTCAGTGCGCTGCACTAGGCGAAGCACAAGATCTCCTTCCCGGAAAACTCTTGGATTAACTTTCCGGTCATGATAGCATCTGAGGTTTTGCTGGTAAATGGCTGTTCTTGCCAGAGCTAGCTCTCTTGCTTCTTCTAGCAAGTCCACATCATTTTCTCTGGCCTCTTTGGCCTCTTGCTCAGTATAGAGCTGTATTCTTGGTGAATCATGGATGATGTCGGTTGGTATGACCGCTCTCGCTCCATAGACCATGAAGAACGGAGTGTATCCGGTAGACCGGTTTGGGGTTGTTCTTATACTCCACAGCACTGATGGTATCTCATCAAGCCAACACCCCGGTGCTTTTTCCACTGCGTCAATGAGTCTGGGTTTGATACCGGAGAGTACCAAGGCATTCATTCTTTCCACTTGGCCGTTGCCTTGTGGGTGTGCCACCGAGCACAAATCCAACCGGATATTCTTATCCTCACAGAACCTTTTGAACTCACCTTGAGCAAAGTTGGTTCCATTGTCAGTGATGATGCTGTGCGGGTATCCATACCGCAAGATGACATCTTTCAAGAATTTCACAGCTGTATGCCCATCACACTTTGCGATAGGTTTTACTTCTAGCCATTTGGTGAACTTATCCACCATGACCAAGATGTGAGTCATGCTGCTCCTTGCAGTCTTGAACGGGCCAACCATGTCAAGGCACCAAACAGCAAACGGCCATGTTAGTGGTATTGTCTTTAAACCGGACGCTGGGGTATGATTCTGCTTGGCGTACCTCTGGCACCCGTTGCATTTTCTTACCAAATCCTCAGCGTTCTCCAAAGCAGTGGGCCAGTAAAACCCATGCCGAAACACTTTTGCTACCAGCGCCCTTGATGAGGCATGATGCCCACATTCTCCTTGGTGAATTTCCTCAAGCATTTCTTTCCCTTCTTCCGGTTCCACACATCTTTGAAGTACACCGGTAACGCTTCTCTTGTACACTTCACCATTGATGAACGTATATGCCTTGGACCTTCTTTGGATTCTCCTTGATTCATTTTCGTCAGCCGGCAAGGTGCCGTTGATTAGGAATTCCTTAATAGGTTTAGCCCATGACGGTATCTCTCGAACCAAAAACACCGGTGCATCTATCTCCATGCTATCCACTAGCATCATTTCTTCCGGTATGGGTACGGCAGTCCCCGAGCTTACCGGAACAGTCCCCGAACTTGCCGGAGCAGTCCCCGGGTTTGCCGGAGCAGTCCCCGGGTTCCCTTCATCGATATCCATTGGCACAATGTGTGACTCCGGTACAAAAATTGATTCCGACTCTGGACTTGGCTTGATTGATGGTACCCTCAGGTGTGCCAAGGCTATTCCGGGAGGAATTTCTTGTCGGGATGAGCCTATCTTGGACAAAGCATCCGCAGCTTCATTTTCTGCACGCGGTACATGGTGAAATTCACAGCCTTCGAAGAAGCTGGCAATCTTTTGCACGTGAAACCGGTACGAAGCCATGTTGGCATCTTTGGCGTCCCAGTCCCCAGAACACTGCTGCACCACAAGGTCTGAATCTCCATAGCAAATGATCCGGTGTGCACCGATTTCTTTTGCGACTTTAAGCCCATGGACCAAGGCCTCATATTCAGCGACATTGTTTGATGCCCTGAAATGCACCTGTAAAACATACCGGAGGTGGTCTCCTTTTGGTGAAGTAAGCACCACGCCGGCACCCAGACCCTCCTTGAGCTTGGATCCATCAAAGTGCATTTTCCAGTACTCTATCTTATGATCCGGCGGTTTGTATTGCATCTCCGCCCAATCAACAAGGAAATCAGCCGAGCCTGTGATTTTATGGCATCTCTTCTTTCATACACCGGCACGTATGGTGATATCCGGATCGCCCATTTTGCAATCCGACCGCTGGCGTCTTTGTTGCACATGATGTCGGAGATGGGTGCTTCACTCACCACCTTCATAGGATGTTCCTCGAAGTAGTGCTTGAGCTTGGTGGCGGCCATAAACACGCCATAGGTCATTTTCCGGAAGTGCGGGTAGTTTTGTTTTGAGAGGGAGAGCACCTCGCTCGAGTAGTATACCGGCCTCCGGACGGTTTTTCCTTCCTCTTCTCTTTCTACTACCACAACAACACTCACGACCCGGTTGGTTGCTGCTATGTATAACAACATTGGTTCTCTTTCCAATGGCGAAGCCAGTATTGGCGCGGTAGCTAGCATCGTTTTCAGCTCCTTGCCTGAGGGGTCCAGACGAACTTATCGGATTTTCTCATCAAAGCATACAACGGCAAGGCCTTTTTTCCTAACCTGCTTATGAACCGGCTTAGCGATGCCAAGCTTCCGGTAAACTTTTGTATGTCCTTCAGATCCTGTGGTACAGTCATTCTCTCGATTGCCCGGATCTTTACCGGATTGACCTCAATGCCTCGGCTTGAGACGAGGAAACCTAGCAGCTTGCCGGCAGGGACACCGAAAGTACATTTTGCCGGATTGAGTTTCATCCGGAACCTTCTTAGGTTATCAAACGTTTGTCGGATATCATCGATTAGGGTATCTTTTACCTTAGTTTTTATCACGATGTCATCCACATACACCTGCACATTCTTTCCGATTTGATCAAACAAGCATTTTTGCATACAGCGCTGGTACGTTGCACCAGCGTTGCGCAAACCAAAGGGCATAGTGATATAGCAGTAAGCCCCGTGCGGGGTAATGAACGCAGTTTTTATTTGATCTTCCTTTTTCAAGGGGATTTGGTGGAAACCGGAGTACGCATCCAGGAAAGACAACAACTCACACCCAGCGGTGGAATCAATCACTTGATCGATCCGCGGTAAAGGAAAAGGGTCTCTTGGGCAAGCTTTGTTGAGGTTGGTGTAGTCGATGCACATGCGCCACACCTTCGGAGCTTTTGCCTCCAGATTCTCATCTTTCTTCTTTTCAACCATCACCGGATTGGCCAGCCACTCTGTGTGCGTGACCTCCACAATGAATTTGGCAACAAGCAGTTTGGTTACCTCTTCTCCTATGATCTTTCTTCTATCTTCAGCGAACCGGCGCAAGGGTTGTCGCACCGGCTTGGCATCTTTCCGAACGTTCAAAGAGTGCTCAGCCAGCTCCCTCGGAACACCTATCAAATCTTCAGTTGACCAGGCAAAGATATTCCGATTCTCACGGAGGAAGCTGACGAGCGCGCTTTCCTATGCTTGATCAAGGCCGGCACCGATACGAACGGTGCGCTCTGGGTAAGCCGGATCCAGCACAATGTCCTTTGTTTCATTTGTTGGCTTGAACGCCGGTGAGCCCAAGTTTCCGCTCATTGCCGCTAAGCTCAACTGTGAGGACTTAGCCAGCGCAACAGCTGTTTGCATCCTTTTCTTTTCCTCTGCGATCACCAGCGATTCCGCTAGGTTTGATCCGGCAGACGCTGTTTCCAGCGAGATCTTGTAGTTTCCCACCACAGTCAGAGGTCCACGAGGTGCCGGCATCTTCATCTTGAGGTACGCCGTGTGGGTCGAGGCCATGAAGGCCGCCGCCGCCGGTCTCCCCAAGCAAAGCATGGTACGGACTATCTAAGTCCACCACCTCAAACTCCAGTGTTCTCAACCCGGCAATTGTCACGTCCTCCAAACGACACGTCCACCCGGACTTTTCCAACCGGTGCGCAGGACAAACCCGGAACGATCCCGTGGAATGTTGTGCGCGTTGGCTGAAGCATGTTTTCTCGTTATGCCCAGCCGTATGCATGGTGTGCTTGTACATGATGTTGATGCTGCTGCCATTGTCTATCAGCACCTTGCTGAACTTCACTCGAGTTTGCGGCCCTTTCATGATTGGGTCCACAACAAGAGCATATCCGCCCGGATTCGGCATGATTTTGGGGTGATCCTTGATCGACCAAGCAATTTCCTGGTTGGACCACTGCATGTATCTGGGCACTGCCGGCATCACTGCATTCACCTCCATGGAGCGGCGATGCATACTTTGCCTGTCTGTCGGCTCAGTGACAAAAACAACACAGCACAGATGCGGGTCTTCGTAAACATTCCGGCCCAAAGGTGGCGGTGGAGGTAGCTGGTTATCATCTTGTTCCACCCGGTTAACTTGCTGGTACTGCTGCCGGTTTGGCTGCACCGGTAAAGCGTTTGGCCCGGTAAGCGGCGGTGGTGGCGGTAGCTGTTGCTGCCGCGGCATGTCCGGTGGCGGCATCATTGCATTGCCTCCTCGCCCTTGGGCATCTTTTATCGCCCCCTTTTCCATCAAGTACTTGGTCCAGGTACAATCCTTCGTCAGATGGTTTGACGGGTGTGCCGGATTCGGTGTGTGCCACCGGCAAGGTTGATCCATGGCAGCTTCCATGGTGTATTTTGCGGGTTCTTGCCAGTTTCTTTTCTGGACCCAGGGTTTCTTTTCCACCCATCGTTTCTTAGGACCCGCCCACGGCTGCGATCCGGTTCTTTGTCTCCGATCGCCGCTGGCCTCGTAGTTTTCCTGCACAGCGAAGCAACTTGCTCGCGGACCGTACCTTCGATCCGGAAAATCTTCTCTTCTTTTGTTATTCCGGTTATCCCGGTGTTGCTCTTGGCGTAGCTGTTCCGGTTCAGGTTGCATCGCCGGCTGCGTTGGGTCTCCCAACGCATAGTTATCCGCCACACGTATCATCTCCGCCAACGTTGTCGGCATGTTCCGCTGCAGCTTTTGCCACAACGGCGAACCTCTTTTGCACCCACTCGCTAAACCAAGCAATGGCCCGTGCCTCGATTACCCCTTCACAAGAGTTCCTTGTGGTGTTCCACCGGGCCAGATAATCCCGGTCTGTTTCGTTCGGGCGTTGCACACACGGAGCAAGTTGCTGCGGCCTGTTTGGCCTTTGATAGGTGCTGCTGAAATTGCTCACAAAAGCCTCCTCAAAATCCAGCCAGCCATTTATGCTTCCTGCCGGCAAGTTGTTTAGCCGATTCTTGCCGGTCCAACCAAAAACGATGGTATGATCCTCACGGCCCAACGCCGGTTTCCTCCTCCTCGCTACGGTTCCTCCACCGCCTGCGACGTATACCGCGGTCACGTAATCCGCGAGCCAATCTTCCGGCTTCGTAGCGCCATCGTATGTTTTTGTGTCACGGGGCAACGTAAAGTTGCGAACTGGTGGTTTTTCTCTCATGATTCTTGGGCCAAAGCACTTTGGACCTGGAGGACCTTCCTCCTCGATCATTTCGACAAGTACACTCTATCCGGACGGTGCCTCGCATCCCGTTCCGGTAAGTATCTTTCTCCCAAGCGTTCCCCCAACGGGTTCCCGTATGCTGCCGGTCTTGTAGAATCGGCTTCATCGTAACGTTCCGGTGCCGCGGCCCTTGCCTGCCGGTACCTTGGTGGAGGCATCTCTTCCTCATCTTCATCATACGCTGCCCTTGCAGCCGGATAGTTTTGCCCGGTTTCATGTTTACCGGCATGTTTGTTTCCGGCATAGCCTTCTTTGGCGTAGCCTCGCTCTGCCCCTTGGCTTTTTCTACCGGCATCGTGTTGCCCGGCCTTTTGTTTACCGGCAAGGACCGGATCGTACACAGTCATCTGCCGTGCGTTCACCTCTTTTTCTTTTCTCCTGTCCGGATGGGGGGACGAGGCCTGCCCATGGGACTTGCTTCCGGCATTCTTTGTTGAACGCGCGGATTTCGAGGCTATCGCCTTGTTCAGCTTAGCCAGCTGCTCAGCGTTCTGCTGCTCTACAGTATCTAGCAGCTCTCTGACACGCTCTTGTTGTTTTGCTAGAGCCTCTCCGGTAAGTGAGTTACACAGATCTACAGCAGCCTTAGCAGCTTTTATGGTTTTATCCGGGCTACTGTACTTAGGTTTCTCCACAATGCTAACAGATGCAGAGGTACTCTTGCCGGTAAGAACTTCCTTACGCAAATCCTGATCTAGATTGCGAGCTTTAAGCCGGTTTTCCGGTATCCTAGCAGCATGAGCGCTAACAGAAGCAAAGCCATGGGCAGCGTTATACTCACGTACGGTTAGGTTCAGCTCGCGCTGCGCCCTGACGACGTCTTTGCCGCTCTCGAGTATCTTCTGGCGCTGCGCCTCCAGCTCCGCCTGAGCCGTTGCCGGGTCGATGTTCTGCGCGATGGGGGTTGCCAGCGCGCTCATCGCCGCTTGGAGAGGTGTTGCCGGTGGTGCGGAAGACGCTCCCGGCGCGCCGGTGTCACGCTCCAGCGGTGGCTTGGCCGCACGGGTCGAAACCGCGCGAGCAAAACCTTCAGCCGCAACCTCCTTTCCTGCACCAGCCACACCGGTCATCATTACCTCGACGCTGCCGGCGGCGCGACCAGCACAGAGCCATCTTGGCCGGTCCGGTGCCACCAGCACCGGCGAGAGGCGCTGGCGCACGGGGACGGTGCCGAAGTAGATGCGGTGGCTGCCGAACTCGATGATGCGGCCGTTCTTGGGGAAGATGCCGCCGTTGGCGAAGCAGCCCGCGTTGTCGTTGATGAAGTCGATGGAGTAGAAGTTCTGGACAAGCGCAGACACTGTCCGCTCGCCGGTGAACTCGAGGAGGCCCGCCCGAATGTGTATTCCAGCATGCGCCACTTCATGCCCCACGGTGGGCGCCAACTGTCGTCGTGGTGAACGAGCAGATGCCATAGGATGGCTTAAGTTGGGGCCGAATGGACGTATGAGGATTCGGGGGAGGGTTTGCGAGTAGATGGGAAGAACTTCCGGATGCTTTCCTCAAGAACACGACCAAAGGCCGGTACACAAGAAGAGAGACAAGAGGAAGAACTCTTTACTAGATCGCTAGCTTCATTGATCTCAACATGGTTACAAGTTCTTGTTCACTGATATCTCTATGGTCTCGCGCCTGTAGGAGGCAGTACCCCCTCTCCTTATATAGGGGAGAGGGTGGCTTACACTGGAAGAAACCCTAATGGCATCTTTGACTAGACAAACTACTTTACAAAGCTACTTTAATCATAGACGACACCGGAGTCCTCTTTAATCAGGGCGCTGACGTCCTCCGGCTTCTTTGACCGTCACCCTTCTCTTTATCGTCAGCCCTTCGTCTAAAGTTACTTTGCTTAGCTCATCTTTGTCTTCTAGCTCTGGAGAGAATCTTTGACCAGTCCTGCCGACGGGCTCTCCTTTCCGGTATCTTCTTTACCGGGTTCCGGTATACCCCTCTGGGGGATACCGGCTTAGCTCCACTTAGCTAAACTCTTATCCTTAGGTTCCGGTACGAACATTAAACCGGTATCTTGATGGCACAAACCATCCGGTTTGGCATGCCTTTGGCATACCGGGGGTCATCCCCCCAACAATCAAAATCTAAACCATTATGATCTACAGCAATGGGATCATTGTCCCCAATATTTTGAAAAATTTCAGCAGTTTTATCACAAACAGTTTCAACAGTTTTAGCAGTTTCGAG
This sequence comes from Lolium rigidum, assembly GCF_022539505.1. NCBI lineage: Eukaryota > Viridiplantae > Streptophyta > Magnoliopsida > Poales > Poaceae > Lolium > Lolium rigidum. Next base: position 340,435,863 of record NC_061510.1, read on the forward strand.
CAGTTTTGCACGCTTTGCACTAGGAGTAGAAACATTGCCAACACCAATTATTTTACCATTGATAGTAGGAGGTTTAGCAACATGTGAAGCATCATCATTACTAGTGGTGGTAATAGTCCAAACTTTAGCTACATTATTCACTTTAGCTAGTTTTTCTTCTCTTTCCCACCTAGCATGCAATTAAGCCATCAATCTAATATTTTCATTAATTCGAACTTGGATGGCATTTGCTGTAGCAAATGACTTAATATCTTTATCTTCTTTAGGCATAACTTTCAATTTTAAAAGATCAACATCAGCGGCAAGACTATCAACCTTAGAAGTAAGAATATCAATTTTACCAAGCTTTTCTTCAACAGATTTGTTAAAAGCAGTTTGTGTACTAATAAATTCTTTAAGCATGGCTTCAAGACCAGGGGGTACACTCCTATTATTGTTGTAAGAATTACCATAATCATTACCATTATTAGAAGGATAGGGCCTATAGTTGTTACCAGAATTATTCCTATAAGCATTGTTGTTGAAATTATTATTTTTAATGAAGTTCACATCAACATGCTCTTCTTGAGCAACCAATGAAGCTAAAGGAACATTAGTAGGATCTACATTAGATCTACCATTCACAAGCATAGACATAATAGCATCAATCTTATCAATCAAGGAGGAGGTTTCTTCAACAGAATTTACCTTCTTACCTTGTGGTGCCCTTTCAGTGTGCCATTCAGAGTAATTTATCATCATATCATCAAGAAGCTTTGTTGCGGCGCCTAAGGTGATGGACATAAAAGTACCTCTAGCAGCTGAATCCAATAGGTTCCGCGAAGAAAAATTCAATCCTGCATAGAAGGTTTGGATGATCATCCAAGTAGTTAGTCCATGGGTAGGGCAATTCTTTACCAAAGATTTCATTCTTTCCCATGCTTGAGCAACATGTTCATTATCCAATTGCTTAAAATTCATTATGCTACTTCTCAAAGATATAATTTTAGCGGGAGGATAATATCTACCAATGAAAGCATCCTTACATTTAGTCCATGAATCAATACTATTCTTAGGCAAAGATAGCAACCAATCTTTAGCTCTTCCTCTTAAGGAGAAAGGAAACAATTTCAGTTTTATAATGTCTCCATCTACATCCTTATACTTTTGCATTTCACAAAGTTCAACAAAATTATTAAGATGAGCAGCAGCATCATCAGAACTAACACCAGAAAATTGCTCTCTCATAACAAGATTTAGTAAAGCAGGATTAATTTCATAAAATTCTGTTGTAGTAGCAGGTGGAGCAATAGGTGTGCATAAGAAATCATTATTATTTGTGCTAGTGAAGTCACACAACTTAGTATTCTCAGGAGTACCCATTTTAGCAGTAGTAAATAAAGCAAACTAAATAAGGTAAAGTAAATGCAAGTAACTAATTTTTTTGTGTTTTCAATATAGAGAATGCAAACAAGACAGTAAATAAAGTAATGCAAGTAACTAATTTTTCTGTATTTTTTATATAGAAAGCAAACAAAGCAGTAAATAAAGTAAAGTAAAGCAAGACAAAAACAAAGTAAAGAGATTGGATGTGGGAGACTCCCTTGCAGCGTGTCTTGATTTCCCCGGCAACGGCGCCAGATAATATGCTTGATAACACGTGAAGCACACGTCCGTTGGGAACCCCAAGAGGAAGGTGTGATGCGTACAACAGTAAGTTTTTCCTCACTAAGAAACCAAGGTTATCGAACCAGTAGGAGTCAAGGGCCACGTGAAGGTTGTTGGTGACGGAGTGTAGTGCGGTGGTACGTCTCAAACGTATCTATAATTCCTTATGTTCCATGCTACTTTTATGATGATACTCACATGTTTTATACACACTTTACATCATTTATATGCATTTTCCGGAACTAACCTATTAACGAGATGCCGAAGTGCCAGTTCCTGTTTTGTGCTGTTTTTGGTTTCAGAAATCCTACAAAGGAAATATTCTCGGAATTGGACGAAATCAACGCCCAGGGTCTTATATTTCACGGAAGCTTCCAGAGAGCCAGAGAGGGACCAGAGGGGAGCCCTAGGGGTCCCACCCCACCTGGCGGCGCGGCCAAGGGGGGGCGCGCCAACCCATGGTCTGGCTGCCCCAGGACTCCTCCGAGGCTGCCTTTCCGCCTATATATTCTCTCCGCCTCGAAAACCCTAAAAGAATAAGCCACGATACGAGAAAAGTTCCAGAGCCGCCGCCATCGCGAAGCCATGATTCGGGGGACAGAAGTCTCTGTTCCGGCACGCCGCCGGGACGGGGAATTGCCCCCGGAAGGCATCTCCATCGACACCACCGCCATCTTCATCAACGCTACCGTCTCCTATGATGAGGAGGGAGTAGTTCTCCCCCAAGGCTAAGGGTTGTACCGGTAGCTATGTGGTTCATCTCTCTCTCCCATGTGATCTTTATGTGATCATGAGCTTTGTATCACTATTACTATGTGCTACTCTAGTGATGTTATTAAAGTAGTCTATTCCTCCTCCATGATTTAAAGGTGATAGTGTGTGCATCATGTAGTACTTGGCATAGGTTATGATTGTAATCTCTTGTAGATTATGGAGTTAACTATTACTATGATAGTATTGATGTGATCTATTCCCCCTTTCATAGCTTAAAGGTGACAGTGTGTATGCTATGTTAGTACTCGGTCTAAATTGCAACGGTCTATTATGCACTCCAGAGGTTACTTAAATATGAACTCCGAATGTTGTGGAGCTTGTTAACTCCGGCTTGAGGGAGCTCTTGTAGCCCTACACAATGAATGGTGTTTGTTATCCAACAAGAGAGTGTTGAAGTAGCATAAGAGAAGAGAACTTATTTATTTATGTGATCATTGTTGAGAGTGTCCACTAGTGAAAGTATGATCCCTAGGCCTTGTTTCTAAGCATCGAAACTCCGTTTATTTACTGTTCTACTGCATGTTTACTTGCTGCCATATTTATTTCAGATTGTTATTACCACTCATATTCATCCATATCACTTGCATCTTACTATCTCTTCGCCGAACTAGTGCAGCTATACATCTGACAAGTGTATTAGGTGTGTTGGGGACACAAGAGACTTCTTGTATCGTAATTGCAGGGTTGCTTGAGAGGGATATCTTTGTCCTCTACCTCCCTGAGTTCGATAAACCTTGGGTGATTCACTTAAGGGAAACTTGCTGCTGTTCTACAAACCTCTGCTCTTGGAGGCCCAACACTGTCTATAGGAATAGAAGCGTGCGTAGACATCAAGCTATTTTCTGGCGTCGTTGCCGGGGAGGTAAGGTAAAAGGTATTCACATCCTCCGACTACTAAGCTATTTCCTAGCACAGTTGCCGGTGTGTGAGTGCTCGAAGCTATTTCCTTTAGATCCTGCAATTGCATCTTTTTGTTTCTTGTTTTTATTTCACTAGTTAGGCTTAATGGAAAACAACAAAAACATTAGAGATCTTTATGAACTTTATATTGAATTAGGACATGATGTGTTTGAAGAGAGAATTAAAAAACCCATGGAACTTTGTTTGCAAAATAGCAATGTTATTAGCATGAACTCTTTGAACACTATTATTGCTAATGCTATGGAAGAATTTAAGCTTGGGGAAGCTGGTTGTGATATTTTTAGTCCCCCAAGTTTTGAGGAGAAAATTTTCTTTGATGATACTTTCCCTCCCATCTATGATGATTATAATGATAGTGGTATTTTGGAGCCACCTACTATGGAGGATAAAGTTTATTATGATTATACCATGCCGGCAATTTATGATGATTACAATGATGGTTGTGATAGTTTTACTCCCACTATTACTAATAAAATTGATTATGCTTATGTGGAGAGTAATGATACCTTTATGCATGTGAATAAGAATGCTTTATGTGATAGTTATATTGTTGAGTTTGTTCATGATGCCACTGAAAGTTATTATGAGAGAGGGAAACATGGTTATATGCATCTTAATAATATTAAGTTTCCCCTCTTTATGTTGAGAATCTTGAAGTTGCGCTTGTTTTGCCTTTCTATGCTTATTGCATTATGCTTACATGACTTGTTTATTTACAACATTCCTATGAATAGGAAGCGGGTTAGGCTTAAATTTGTTTCATACTTGCTTTTTGATGTTCTCTTTTGCTTCAACTCTTATTTCTTGCGAGAGCATCATTAAAATTGCTGAGCCCATCTTAATGGCTATAAAGAAAGCACTTCTTGGGAGATAACCCATGTTTTATTTTGCTACTGTTTTGTTGTGTCTTGGAAGTTGTTACTACTGTAGCAACCTCTCCTTATCTTTATTTTATTGCATTGTTGTGCCAAGTAAAGTCTTTGATAGTAAGGTTGGTACTAGATTTGGATTACTGCGCAGAAACAGATTTCTTGCTGTCACGAAATTTAGCAGCCCCGTCTGTAGGTAACTCAGAAAAATCTGCCAATTTACGTGCGTGATACTCAGATATGTACGCAACTTTCATTCAATTTGAGCTTTTTCATCTGAGCAAGTTAAGTGCCCCTGAAAAATTCGTCTTTACGGACTGTTCTGTTTTGACAGATTCTGCCTTTTATTTCACATTGCCTCTTTTCCTATGTTGAATGGATTTCTTTGTTCCATTAACTTTCAGTAGCTTTGTGCAATGTCCAGAAGTGTTAAGAATGATTGTGTCACCTCTGAACATGTGAATTTTTGATTATGCACTAACCCTCTAATGAGTTTGTTTTGAGTTTGGTGTGGAGGAAGTTTTCAAGGATCAAGAGAGGAGGATGATATAATATGATCAAGAAGAGTGAAAAGTCTAAGCTTGGGGATGCCCCCGTGGTTCATTCCTGCATATTTCAAGAAGACTCAAGCATCTAAGCTTGGGGATGCTCAAGGCATCCCCTTCTTCATCGACAACTTATCAGGTCACCTCTAGTGAAACTATATTTTTATTCCGTCACATCTTATGTGCTTTACTTGGAGCGTCTGTGTGCTTTTATTTTCGTTTTGTTATTTTCATTCTCTGAATAAATTCATGCTTGTGTGGGAGAGAGACACGCTCCGCTCGTTCATATGAACACTGGTGTTCTTAGCTTTACTTTTAATGTTCATGGCGAAGGTTGAAACTGCTTCGTTCATTGTTATTTGGTTGGAAACAGAAAATGCTTCATGTGGTAATTGGTATAATGTCTTGAATAATTTGATACTTGGCAATTGTTGTGCTCATATAGATCATGTTTAAGCTCTTGCATCATGTACTTTGCACCTATTAATGAAGAACTACATAGAGCTTGTTAAAATTTGGTTTGCATGATTGGTCTCACTAGAGTCTAGATATTTTCTGGTGAAGTGTTTGAACAACAAGGAAGACAGTGTAGAGTCTTATAATGCTTGCAATATGTTCTTATGTAAGTTTTGCTGTACCGGTTCATACTTGTGTTTGCTTCAAACAACCTTGCTAGCCCAAGCCTTGTACTGAGAGGAAATGCTTCTCGTGCATCCAAAACCTTGAGCCAAAACCCATGCCATTTGTGTCCACCATACCTACCTACTATGTGGTATTTCTCTGCCATTCCAAAGTAAATTGCTTGAGTGCTACCTTTAAAATTTCATTCTTTGTCTTTGCAATACATAGCTCATGGGAAAATAGCTTAAAAACTATTGTGGTATTGAATATGTTACTTATGTATCTTATTTCTTATAAGTTGCTTGTTGAGCGGTAACCATGTTTCTGGGGACGCCATCAACTATTACACCTTTGTTGAATATCATGTGAGTTGCTATGCATGTTCGTCTTGTCTGAAGTAAGGGTGATTTATCATGATCAAATGGTTTGAGTACGCATATTGTTAGAGAGAACATTGGGACGCTAACTAAAGCCATGAATCATGGTGGAAGTTTCAGTTTGGACATCAATCCTCAATCTCTTATGAGAATATTATTGATACGTCTCCGGCGTATCGATAATTTCTTATGTTCCATGCCACATTATTGATGATATCTACATGTTTTATGAATACTTTATGTCATATTTATGCATTTTCCGGCACTAACCTATTAACGAGATGCCGAAGAGCCAGTTGCTGTTTTCTGCTGTTTTTGGTTTCAGAAATCCTGTTAAGGAAATATTCTCGAAATTGGACGAAATCAACGCCCAGGGGCCTATTTTTACACGAAGCTTCCAGAAGACCGGAGGACATACGAAGTGGGGCCACGAGGCGCCGCCACAACAGGGCGGCGCGGCCTGGGCCTTGGCCGCGCGGCCCTGGCGTGTGGGGCCCTCGTGTGGCCCCCTGACCTGCCCTTCCGCCTACATATAGTCTTCGTCGCGAAACCCCCAGTACCGAGAGCCACGATACGGAAAACCTTCCAGAGACGCCGCCGCCGCCAATCCCATCTCGGGGGATTCGGGAGATCGCCTCCGGCACCCTGCCGGAGAGGGGAATCATCTCCCGGAGGACTCTTCACCGCCATGGTCGCCTCCGGAGTGATGAGTGAGTAGTTCACCCCTGGACTATGGGTCCATAGCAATAGCTAGATGGTCGTCTTCTCTTTATGTGCTTCATTGTCGGATCTTGTGAGCTGCCTAACATGATCAAGATCATCTATCTGTAATGCTATATGTTGTGTTTGTCGGGATCCGATGGATAGAGAATATTATGTTATGTTGATTATCAATCTATTACCTATGTGTTGTTTATGATCTTGCATGCTCTCCGTTATTAGTAGAGGCTCTGGCCAAGTTTTTACTCTTAACTCCAAGAGGGAGTATTTATGCTCGATAGTAGGTTCATGCCTCCATTAAATCCGGGACAGTGATGAGAAAGTTCTAAGGTTGTGGATGTGCTTGTTGCCACTAGGGATAAAACATTGATGCTATGTCCGAGGATGTAGTTATTGATTACATTACGCACCATACTTAATGCAATTATCTCGTTGTTTGCAACTTAATACCGGAAGGGGTTCGGATGATAACCTCGAAGGTGGACTTTTTAGGCATAGATGCATGCTGGATAGCGGTCTATGTACTTTGTCGTAATGCCCAATTAAATCTCACTATACTCATCATATCATGTATGTGCATGGTCATGCCCTCTCTATTTGTCAATTGTCCAACTGTAATTTGTTCACCCAACATGCTATTTATCTTATGGGAGAAACACCTCTAGTGAACTGTGGACCCCGGTCCATTCTTTTACATCGAATACAATCTACTGCAATACTTGTTCTACTGTTTTATGCAAACAATCATCATCCACACTATACATCTAATCCTTTGTTACAGCAAGCCGGTGAGATTGACAACCTCACTCGTTTCGTTGGGGCACAGTACTTTGGTTGTGTTGTGCAGGTTCCACGTTGGCGCCGGAATCCCCGGTGTTGCGCCGCACTACATCCCGCCGCCATCAACCTTCGACGTGCTTCTTGGCTCCTACTGGTTCGATAACCTTGGTTTCTTACTGAGGGAAAACTTGCTATTGTGCGCATCATACCTTCCTCTTGGGGTTCCCAACGGACGTGTTAACTACGCGCAATCAAGCTCTTTTTCTGGCGCCGTTGCCGGGGAGATCAAGACACGCTGCAAGGGGAGTCTCCACTTCCAATCTCTTTACTTTGTTTTTGTCTTGCTTTGTTTTACTTTATTTACTACTTTGTTTGCTGCATTATATCAAAACACAAAAAAATTAGTTGCTAGTTTTACTTTATTTACTGTCTTGCACTCTATATCAAAAACACAAAAAAATTAGTTACTTGCATTTATTTTATCTAGTTTGCTTTATTTACTACTGCTAAAACGGGTACTCCTGAAAATACTAAGTTGTGTGACTTCACAACCACAAATAATAATGATTTCTTATGCACACCTATTGCTCCACCTGCTACTACAGCAAAATTCTTTGAAATTAAACCTGCTTTACTGAATCTTGTTATGAGAGAGCAATTTTATGGTGTTAGTTCTGATGATGCTGCTGCCCATCTTAATAATTTTGTTGAACTATGTGAAATGCAAAAGTATAAGGATGTAGATGGTGACATTATAAAATTACAATTGTTTCCTTTCTCATTAAGAGGAAGAGCTAAAGATTGGTTGCTATCCCTGCCTAGAAATAGTATTGATTCTTGGACTAAATGCAAGGATGCTTTTATTGGTAGATATTACCCCCTGCTAAAATTATATCTTTGAGGAGTAGCATAATGAATTTTAAACAATTGGATAATGAGCATGTTGCACAAGCTTGGGAAAGAATGAAATCTTTGGTTAAAAATTGCCCAACCCATGGACTGACTACTTGGATGATCATCCAAACCTTTTATGCAGGACTGAACTTTTCTTCACGGAACCTATTGGATTCAGCTGCTGGAGGTACCTTTATGTCCATTACTTTGGGGGCGGCAACAAAGCTTCTTGATGATATGATGACAAATTACTCTGAATGGCACACGGAAAGAGCTCCACAAGGTAAGAAGGTAAATTCTGTTGAAGAAACCTCCTCCTTGAGTGATAAGATTGATGCTATTATGTCTATGCTTGTCAATGGTAGATCTAATGTTGATCCTAATAATGTTCCTTTAGCTTCATTGGTTTCCCAAGAAGAACATGTTGATGTGAATTTCATTAAAAATAATAATTTCAACAACAATGCTTATAGGAACAATTCTAGTAACAACTATAGGACATATCCTTCTGCTAATGGTAATAGTTATGGTAATTCTTATGAGAATTCTTACAACAATAATAGGAGTGTACCCCCTGGTCTTGAAACCATGCTTAAATAATTTATTAGTACACAAACTGCTTTTAACAAATCTGTTGAGGAAAAGCTCAATAAAATTGATATTCTCGCTTCTAAGGTTGATAGTCTTGCCTCTGATGTTGATCTTTTAAAATTGAAAGTTATGCCTAATAAGGATATTGAAAATAAAATTGTTACTACAGCAAATGCCATCCAAGTTCGAATTAATGAGAATATTAGATTGATGGCCGAATTGCATGCTAGGTGGGAAAGAGAAGAAAATGAAAAACTAGCTAAAGAGAATAATGTAGCTAAAGTTTGGACTATTACCACCACTAGTAATGTTAATGATTCACATGTTGCTACACCTCCTACTATCAATGGTAAAATAATTGGTGTTGGCAATGTTACTACTCCTAGTGCAAAGCGTGCAAAATTGCCTGAAACTGTTAAAACTGCTGAAATTGATGAAACTGCTGAAATTTTTCAAAATATTGGGGATAATGATCCCATTGATGTAGATCATAATGGTTTAGACTTTGATGATTTTCACATCTCTGAAGTTATAAAGTTCTTACAAAAACTTGCTAAGAGTCCTAATGGAGTGCTATAAATTTGGCTTTCACAAAACATATTACAAATGCTCTCATAAAAGCTAGAGAAGAGAAACTAGAACGTGAAGCTTCTATTCCTAGGAAGTTAGAGGATGGTTGGGAGCCCATCATTAAGATGAAGGTAAATGACTTTGATTGTAATGCTTTATGTGATCTTGGTGCAAGTATTTCCGTTATGCCTAAGAAAATCTATAATATGCTTGACTTGCCACCATTGAAAGATTGTTATTTGGATGTTAATCTTGCTGATCATTCTACAAAGAAACCTTTGGGGAGAGTTGATAATGTTCGCATTACCGTTAACAATAACCTTGTCCCCGTTGATTTTGTTGTCTTGGATATTGAATGCAATGCATCTCGTCCCATTATATTGGGAAGACCTTTTCTTCGAACTGTTGGAGCTATCATTGATATGAAGGAAGGTAATATTAAATATCAATTTCCTCTCAAGAAAGGTATGGAACACTTCCCTATAAAGAGAATGAAGTTACCTTTTGATTCTATTATTAGAACAAATCATGATGTTGATACTTCGTCTCTTGATAACACTTGATATACACTTTCTGCGCCTAGCTGAAAGGCGTTAAAGAAAAGCGCTTATGGGAGACAACCCATGTTTTTACTACAGTACTTTTATTTTATATTTGAGTCTTGGAAGTTGTTACTACTGTAGCAACCTCTCCTTATCTTAGTTTTGTGCATTGTTGTTCCAAGTAAAGTCTTTGATAGTAAGGTTCATACTAGATTTGGATTACTGCGCAGAAACAGATTTTTTTGCTGTCACGAATCTGGGCCTAATTCTCTGTAGGTAACTCAGAAAATTATGCCAATTTACGTGAGTGATCCTCAGATATATACGCAACTTTCATTCAATTTGAGCATTTTCATCTGAGCAAGTATGGTGCCTCAATAAAATTCGTCTTTACGAACTGTTCTGTTTTGACAGATTCTGCCTTTTATTTCGCATTGCCTCGTTTTGCTATGCTTGATGGATTTTTCTATTCCATTGACTTTCAGTAGCTTTGTGCAATGTCCAGAAGTGTTAAGAATGATTATGTCACCTCTGAACATGTAAATTTTAATTGTGCACTAACCCTCTAATGAGTTGTTTTGAGTTTGGTGTGGAGGAAGTTTTCAAGGATCAAGAGAGGGAGATGATACAATATGATCAAGGAGAGTAAAAGCTCTAAGCTTGGGGATGCCCGGTGGTTCACCCCTGCATATTTTAAGAAGACTCAAGCGTCTAAGCTTGGGGATGCCCAAGGCATCCCCTTCTTCATCGACAACATTATCGGGTTCCTCCCCCGAAACTATATTTTTATTCCATCACATTTTATGTGCTTTGCTTGGAGCGTCGGTTTGTTTTTGTTTTTGTTTTGTTTGAATAAAATGGATCCTAGCATTCATTGTGTGGGAGAGAGACACGCTCCGCTGTTGCATATGGACAAATATGTCCTTAGGCTTTACTCATAATATTCATGGCGAAGGTTGAATCTTCTTCGTTAAATTGTTATATGGTTGGAATCGGGAAATGCTACATGTAGTAATTCTAAAATGTCTTGAATAATTTGATACTTGGCAATTGTTGTGCTCATGTTTAAGCTCTTGCATCATATACTTTGCACCTATTAATGAAGAAATACATAGAGCTTGCTAAAATTTGGTTAGCATAATTGGTCTCTCTAAAGTCTAGATAATTTCTAGTATTGAGTTTTGAACAACAAGGAAGACGGTGTAGAGTCTTATAATGTTTACAATATGTCTTTTATGTGAGTTTTGCTGCACCGGTTCATCCTTGTGTTTGTTTCAAATAACCTTGCTAGCCTAAACCTTGTATCGAGAGGGAATACCTCTCATGCATCCAAAATCCTTGAGCCAACCACTATGCCATTTGTGTCCACCATACCTACCTACTACATGGTATTTCTCTGCCATTCCAAAGTAAATTGCGTGAGTGCTACCTTTAAAATTTCTATCCTTTACCTTTGCAATATATAGCTCATGGGACAAATAGCTTAAAAACTATTGTGGTATTGAATATGTACTTATGCACTTTATCTCTTATTAAGTTGTTTGTTGTGCGATAACCATGTTTCGGGGACGCCATCAACTACTCTTTGTTGAATATCATGTGAGTTGCTATGCATGTCCGTCTTGTCTGAAGTAAGGGAGATTTACCACTCATTTAATGGTTAGAGCATGCATAATGTTAGAGAAGAACATTGGGCCGCTAACTAAAGCCATGATCCATGGTGGAAGTTTCAGTTTTGGACATATATCCTCAATCTCATATGAGAACATTAATTGTTGCTACATGCTTATGCATTAAAGAGGAGTCCATTATCTGTTGTCTATGTTGTCCCGGTATGGATGTCTAAGTTGAGAATAATCAAAAGCGAGAAATCCAATGCGAGCTTTCTCCTTAGACCTTTGTACAAGCGGCATAGAGGTACCCCTTTGTGACACTTGGTTAAAACATGTGTATTGCGATGATAATCCCAGTAATCCAAGCTAATTAGGACAAGGTGCGGGCACTATTAGTATACTATGCATGAGGCTTCCAACTTGTAAGATATAATTTACATGATACATATGCTTTATTACTACCGTTGACAAAATTGTTTCTTGTTTTCAAAACCAAAGCTCTAGCACAAATATAGAAATCAATGCTTCCCTCTGCGAAGGGCCTTTCTTTTACTTTTATGTTGAGTCAGTTCACCTATCTCTCTTCACCTCAAGAAGCAAACACTTGTGTGAACTGTGCATTGATTCCTACATACTTGCATATTGCACTTGTTATATTACTTTACATTGACAATATCCATGAGATATACATGTTATAAGTTGAAAGCAACCGCTGAAACTCAATCTTCCTTTGTGTTGCTTCAATACCTTTACTTTGATTTATTGCTTTATGAGTTAACTCTTATGCAAGACTTATTGATGCTTGTCTTGAAAGTACTATTCATGAAAAGTCTTTGCTTTATGATTCATTTGTTTACTCATGTCATTACCATTGTTTTGATCGCTGCATTCATTACATATGCTTACAATAGTATGATCAAGGTTATGATGGCATGTCACTCCAGAAATTATCTTTGTTATCGTTTACCTGCTCGGGACGAGCAGAACTAAGCTTGGGGATGCTGATACGTCTCCGGCGTATCGATAATTTCTTATGTTCCATGCCACATTATTGATGATATCTACATGTTTTATGCATACTTTATGTCATATTTATGCATTTTCCGGCACTAACCTATTAACGAGATGCCGAAGAGCCAATTGCTTGTTTTCTGCTGTTTTTGGTTTCAGAAATCCTATTAAGGAAATATTCTCGGAATTGGACGAAATCAACGCCCAGGGGCCTATTTTTACACGAAGCTTCCAGAAGACCGGAGGACTTACGAAGTGGGGCCACGAGGCGCCGCCACAACAGGGCGGCGTGGCCTGGGCCTTGGCCGCGCGGCCCTGGCGTGTGGGGCCCTCGTGTGGCCCCCTGACCTGCCCTTCCGCCTACATATAGTCTTCGTCGCGAAACCCCCACACCGAGAGCCACGATACGGAAAACCTTCCGGAGACGTCGCCGCCGCCAATCCCATCTCGGGGGATTCAGGAGATCGCCTCCGACACCCTCGCCGGAGAGGGGAATCATCTCCCGGAGGACTCTTCACCGCCATGGTCGCCTCCGGAGTGATGAGTGAGTAGTTCACCCCTGGACTATGGGTCCATAGCAGTAGCTAGATGGTCGTCTTCTCCTTATGTGCTTCATTGTCGGATCTTGTGAGCTGCCTAACATGATCAAGATCATCTATCCGTAATGCTATATGTTGTGTTTGTCGGGATCCGATGGATAGAGAATATTATGTTATGTTGATTATCAATCTATTACCTATGTGTTGTTTATGATCTTGCATGCTCTCCGTTATTAGTAGAGGCTCGGCCAAGTTTTTACTCTTAACTCCAAGAGGGAGTATTTATGCTCGATAGTGGGTTCATGCCTCCATTAAATGCGGGACGAGTGACGGAAAGTTCTAAGGTTGTGGATGTGATGTTGCCACTAGGGATAAAACATTGATGCTATGTCCGAGGATGTAGTTATTGATTACATTACGCACCATACTTAATGCAATTGTCTGTTGTTTGCAACTTAATACTGGAAGGGGTTCGGATGATAACCTGAAGGTGGACTTTTTAGGCATAGATGCATGCTGGATAGCGGTCTATGTACTTTGTCGTAATGCCCAATTAAATCTCACTATATGTAATATCCCAGAATTGGGGGTTACAAAAAGAAGAGGAAACAGATGTGTGCATTGCATTCATGCATAGAAAATCCGGGGAATTTTCGCGCTTTTGTTTAAAACCACCAAAGGGATCGAGGTTTCTCTTACATCGGTGGAATTGAGTTAGTCTTCGATGTGGGTGCGATAAATCTCGATATGACTTTTCTGAACTCATGTGTTTTGGGGGAAACAATTTGAATTCAAATTCAAATATGGAAAACAGAAATTCAAATAAGAATTTGAATTGGAATTTGAAATTTAAACTAGTATATAAATATTATAGGTAAAAGTACACACATTTGATAATTCAAATGAATAAATGATTTAAACTTTATTACAAATATCATTACCCAACTATTTACAAGTCACATAAATAGAAATATAGAAAGATTACAAATGAATAAAAAATAATTCCTATACTAAATCTTGATCTTCCCAATCTTCCGATCTTCTTCTTTTCCTGCAATAAGAGAAACAAAACAAAGAAAAAGGGAAAATATTGGGTTATGGTTATAATGTTGCCATCATATGAAATGAGGCATTTTAATTTTGGAACTCAACTATTAGACAGTAGGAATTTATCCTAGTATTCGAATAGTGGCTAGAGGGATCAACCTCAATCTGTTGGCAACAAGACATATATCATGGATCAAACTTGGATCACTTTAGATCATTCCCGACAAGTAGGCAACAAGGATTTAAGGCAACATTTTATCCGGCCATACAATAAAAGGGACAAGGCAACATTGAATGATCCATCTTAACAAAGGGACATGAGGCAACATTTATCAATTTATCTTAGGCAAAAAAGATAACTAATTGATCCCTCTAACCTAGTCAAGTTCCTATTTAAAACTAACCCACATGTTTTAATTAAGTAATCCACCATTGACAATAGTTAGTCAAGATGAATCCATAGCCAGAAATATTGATTAATAAGTCTCAGCCATCAATTTAAATACATGTAACTTCACATCCAATCAAATTAATCCACTTGGCAGTACCCAAAAGTAAAGCCAAATTGTGAGATAAGAGCAACTCCGACGTTGCTTACACAAGGAAGAGAAGATCAACTTTGTAGCATACACTAGATGGCAGGAGCACACACACAAGTAGCTTACACCACACATGCATGTCATGTGCTGTCAACCATACAACATCGAGTATAAAAGCCAAACACCAAGCAACTGTGGCTGGTAGTATCTCACACACATCTCGGCAGAGCCGGGATATCAAGAACAACCGCAGCAGCCTACAGACACAGTAGCTAGAACAGCAAGAACACCTCATGATCCAATAGAACAACACGAGTAACAGGCCACCAGCAGCTAGATCATTAGGAAGAAGAAGAAGAAGCAGAGAGCAGTGCGAGGCTAACCACAAGAAGCGATCAAGCATCCGGAAGACAGAGCTACCAAGTACGGGAGGTAGCAATTCGGAGACCGAGATCTTGCAGTATCTATTCCTATCTTTTGCATAGTCATATCAAGTAAATCGGGGAAATAATATAAATCAGTTCAATCTCACTACCCTTCCACCAGGTTTTCACCTAGGAGGATAGAGAGATGGATTTCTCTCAGAATGGCATAGAAGTGATATGCCAGTCTCATCACTGAGAAATAAAAAGGCACAAGCAGTATCTGTTCTTAGTAATAATTAAAGCCTCAGCCTTTGCATCATTGGCAAGGCTACAAGATCAAGCACAAGCATCTGTTCATATTCTCCAACAGTGTATCAACCAAGAAGTAAGCTAGATCTGTTCTTATCAGTTTAATCAATCAAAAATATAAAGATATAGCAACCAGTAACATAAACTTGTCCCTGGATTAAATCCTAGAGACCAAGGCACCCCATTGTAACACATCAATGGTATAGCCATAATATAATACGATCAGATGATCAATGGATCATATAAATAGCCAGCAGTAAGACCATCCAAAATAAGCATACAAGCTCACAATCAAGCTACCCAGCCATGCACCAACCTGTAGGCAACAATAGTTACATTTTACAGTTTAAGATAGCAGCAAGCCATGGATGAGCTAATCATCCGAACTGAGACACCTCAATACTCTCTGGACAGTAATAAAATTTGCATCTACAGAGACAAGCCAATTGTCACAAAGCCAAGTCCAACACAAATGCTTGATTATTACATCATCCAAGCAAGATCACTCCCACAACATATATCAACACGAGAGAATATGCAATATTTGGGACACAATTACACATATGCAGAAGTTCTTGATGCACACCACATGGTAATCTTAGACAGAGAAGGGAGTGGGGTAGCTCACGAGTGCGAGTAGGGAGTAGCCAGAGTCGTTGACGCCGGGGTTGCGTCCACGGCACCGTCCCACCGGCGTCGAGGTCGAGGATGCAGTTCGGACAGCGACAGCACCACTAGTTCGTTGACGCCGGGGTTGCGTCGGCGACGCCGTCCTGCCGGCGTCGATTCATCCATCAGGAGCCACCACCAGTTCATCTCATAGCAGCAATAAAGCAGGGGAACTAGGAGGAGGTCAATGGCGTCGGGGCAATCGAGCTGGGGCTCGAGGCCAGCGACGGGGAGGCAGCAAGGAGGCGGTGGGTAGCAGCAGCAACTCCTATGGCGGAGCCACGCGCAGGAGCAGAGAACATCCAGGTGGTGGGGGACCGGCGGCGAATATCTTGTCGGGGCGGTGCCGACAGACGGCAACGCCAGGAGCGGCCGGCGATGACCAAATAGGCATGAGGCGGAGCTAGGGTTTCGGGGTCGAGGCGACCGCTAGAGATCACAGTGGCCAAATCAATCTAGGGGAGGTGGTAGAGTTCGTCGAGGAGAGCAAAAGCCCCATCACGCCGGTGCCGGGGTTGGCCAGGAGCGGCCGGGGGCGAGCGGCGCCGCCGCAGGGGCGTGGTGGTCGCGAAGGAGAAGAGGTAGGCGGTGACCGTGTGCGTGCGTGTGTGAGAGAGAGGTGAGCGAGGGAGTGGGGGTCGGGTTGGGTTAGACCCAACCGACTCGGGCCTTTGGGCCGGGCCTGGTTGGTCAGGCCATTGGGCCAACCCAATAAATCATTGGGTCAATTTTTTTTTAGAAAAGAAAAACCTTTTAAACATTTAAGAAGATATAAAGAAAAACAATAAATAGGATTAAATATCAGAAAATGACCTTTATAAATAAATAAAATAGAAAACAAATATTTAAAGTTTAAAAGAACAACAATATGAAATGCCTCTAAAAATTTAGTAGACCAAATTTTAAATCTTAACTTATTAAAACCTAAAAAACTAAATAGATAAATTCTTGTTTCAATTCTTCACATGAAGAAAATATTAAATATTACTTCACCTTAAGATGCCATATAAAACAACAAATACTTCTTGATGATTATGTTTCACCATATGAAAATTCTAATTGATCAATACTTCAAATATTAATTAAAATCCTAAACCCTAATAGTATTTATCATATTTTATTCCTTTAAAAATAATATAATGTTAAACTCATTATTATTTCTATTTCAAAGTTATTAATGATTTCAAACCTATTACCAATTCTTATTTAAGAATTGTATCACAAATTAGAAACCTAGTTTTTATATAAGTAAGAACTTTGGTCCCATTATTTTATGGGATCATTCCATATTAGAACCAACTCTAAAACCCTAGTTGTTTATCTCATATAATCATATGAATTTCACCTATACTCATAGAACCCTACTTAACAACAAGTGAATCCATGTTTGCGAGCTACTAAAATAAAACCGATTCACCTGTGATCATTATTTCATGTCTCTCGCTTTCTAATTAAACCTATATGATCCACTAGTGCCACTTAGGAGCAAACCCTAGCTTGATAATATGTTAGCACCATTGATCATCAATCCTAAATACCACACCATTAGGATCAACCTCAACCATCAAACCCTAGTAAAACCATAATGATGAACCCTAGTACCAATCTTGGTAGTAATACACATCACATGCTCCTATTCCACCGAACCCTATTCAAGAAGTGATAAACCCTCTAGTTTAGAAGCCATTAATCATTACTTAGTGAAGTAAATGTGAAGCCATCGTAACCTTAACTTATAGCAACACTTTGACCATCATTCTTTAATATGTTACCCATAATCAACCATAGTAATAAACCTGCTAATACTTGCTACATATAGACCAATTCTGTTTAAGAACCCAACTAGTTCCTATTAGAAAACTAAATGAATCTAATCAGTAAACCCTAGAAGCCATAGCTCCTAATTATAGTAGTTCTTGTTCTTATTTAACCTGTTCTTCAAAAGTTATTCTTTTGAAGTACAAATGTCAATCAAACCTTAGAAGTCTAATCCTTCTTTGCAATACTCATTATTTCTTAAACAACATGTTCTTCAAAAGTTATTCCTTTGAAGTATGGTATAAGTAACCATCAACCATGATCTGTAGAACCTAAAATTAACAAATGTTCTCTACATATTATTCCATCACTATTCTGTATGTGTATGATTGCTATGATGTCTTATATCACTTGGTTATGATGCTAATACAACCAAACCCTAATAAGAACCTTGTTTGAGAACCATTCTAAAAGTGCAACACACCCTAAAGAAATCTTTACAACTTATACATCCTAAATCATCGAGGTTAGGTTACGCTCGGGACGATTGCATCTCATACTATGCATTATTGCATCCTTGCCAATCTTTTAAACATCGTCCTTACCAGACGATGATGCTATTTCAGAATTTGGAGTTATTGCGTATCGAAGACCTTGTCTGCATAATCTTGCAGTCAAGAAAGGCAAGTTCATCACTTGCTCATGTCATTTGAGTATCTTTATCAAATTACTTGCAAAGTACTATGATTATCACTATTGCATAAAAACCAAAACCACTACTTTCATAACTATGAATATGACTATGTGGTGGGCAATGGAACCATGGATTGTGTTGATATGGTGGAGGTTCCATTGCAAGGGTTTATATCCATCTAGGATTAAAAAACAAATGTCGCCAGTGATTCTTGTGCCGTAATACCCGTGTTAACCATAAGATCTGGAGTGGGACGGAATAGTCAATTGTATTTCCACCTCTTGTACATCAACGGATGCGCTTTACCGTAGACCCTTGATCCAAGAGAGGACAAGTGGTACCCTTGATCCAAGAGAGGACAAGTGGTAGGGTGGGGGTCCCGATGAAGTCCCCACGGTAATTGCGGTCTATGATGGGTTGCAGCTGCCGGCGAAGGAGTTCATGGTAGAGACCTGAACTGTTGTCGTGGTCGGGGGCCGTCCTTAATTGGTATAAGAGCACCGGCGAGGACCCAGGGTCGGAGTTTGCAGCAAAGGGTGGGTGTATGAGGTAGCGGAGGAATATGATTGGCTATGACCTTATACCGGGCCTCACACCAAAGGAAGTGTGGACGGGGTGTACGCCCGGTTGGCACCAAGGTTAAGATCTCTTATGGGTAAAGCAACACACCTCTGCAGAGTGTAAAGAACCGTGACCTGTCACTCCCTGTTCCGGGATGAGGAACTGCGAACACGGCCGGAAAGGAGCTCCATGAAGTTCTAGTAAACCGGTGAAGGCTGACGGACATAGTTCTTCTGAATAAAAGCAACCTTTTGAAGAAATGATTATGAAAACCTGCATTGGTATTAGACTTTCTGGTCTAATGCCGTAGCTAGTGCATTAAACACCTCTTTCCTATAATGAACTTGTTGAGTACGCTCGTACTCATCCCACTCTTAAATCCCCTGCTTAGATATGGAGGCATCGAAGGAGGATCTACAGTGCAACTCGAAGGCCAAGGAGCCAACATCTACTTCACGAGACAGGACCCTGTCAGCGGAGTCAGATACGTCATCCAACAAGGAGAAAACCTAGATTAGCAGTAGAAAGGAACTAGCTTCCTCAACCTAGCCCCTACTTAGCTAGAATCTATTCTTAGCCTCTATAGCTAGTCAAATACTCTAGTTCGTGATAGAATTAGACTACGAGTCGTTCTTCTGGAGTTTATTTGCAGATTTACCTCATTGTAAAGTAGGAGGCTGTGCTGATCTTATGTAATAGAGTCAATGTTGTAATTCTATAGACATGCCTTGGACCCGCATATGTTTCTGTTGTACCACTCTGAGCGATATAATACTCGTGGAACGGTGTTTCATTGGTGTTATATCAGACTTGCATACTACACCATGCAGTGGTATGCCGGGTCACTACAGTTGGTATCAGAGCAAATGCTTTGACCTTAGGATTAAAACCCTTTAAAGGAGACCTATAGGATTGGTAGTGTCTATAGGAAATTGTCCTAGGTAAACCAAATACTTCTTATGACTTGAGATGGATATTCACTTGGGAATAATCCTGACACACTTAAGTCAATGTTTCTTCCTTAAGTTAGTTAGCTAAACAGAGAGCACACCATTAAGTCCCTAAAACAATATATGAGTAGATCACAGTTGGTATACAATACATGGTAGTCCAAAGAGAGGATACAACCATAAGGAAGATATCCTATTGGAAGATGTGTACCAACACAGGTTATGGTTAAGTAAGAGTTATCCAGAACTGTAATAGGAGTTATATCAAGTGATGAAGTTAATTAAGATATCCTAATAGAAGATGTAGACCCAGATAAGCAATGAGTAAGTAAAATTATCTAGACATGGGAAACCACTGATAGTAAGTGATAAAAACAACTGATATGAGGTAGTATAGACCATGATGAGTCAATCATGGGAGATAAGGAAGAGTGATAGAACTAATATATATCTACCTCCATGGTAGAGTTGCTAATCATATATGATTCACTTGAGAGTCATTATGTGATGAAGTAGACCATCTAAAGTATTGAGGAGGAGTACAATAAGAAGCCAAGTGCTAAACAAATAGTGCAAGAATTGTGTTCCAAAACAATAAGAAGTGTGCCAAGCACATCATGACCATAGTTTTACAATAGAAACACTTGAAAGTATAGGGCTATAGTCCAATAGTTATGTGTTTAGAATAACTATGCTAGAAGATATACCATATGAAGTAGTCCTCAACATAACGAAAGCTAAGTTAGTAATTCCAAAGAAGATTAGGTTAACCTTAACTATCCTAGACCACCTTGTTTCAAGTTTATCTTATTGCAATTGTGCAATTAAGGTAAAGGTTGAGACAAATAGTAGACTTCCATATATTCGTGCTAAGTATCACGATACAATCTATCTTAGGTGGTGTTATATACTACACATCTCAGCCTGATGTTTAGAGATGTCTTACTCAACTATTTTATTCAGGCCTATGATGATGTGTATTATAAGCACAAAGCTGAATCTTCTTGGATTTTTATTGGATTTTCATTGATTGACTAGATCTGTGCATAAAGTTTGACCTTGGTGTGCAAATGCATGTTGCATCATTGAGTTCTTTCTTGATGTTACAGGTCTAGAGGGTAAATGGGATCGCGTGAGGGAGAGACGAGTTACCAACCAACGGAGGAAATAGTAATGACTCATGAAGAGAGGGAGGCAAAAGAAGGTCAGGAAAGAGAAACTAAGCGGATGGAAGAGGCATTCTCCGCCACTAGATCGTCAACATCAACCCCTTTACTACTTGGGCAAGAATTCTTTGAGCACATGGAAAGGATGGCTGAGGATGTAGGATAACGTTGCATAGAAAACAAAAATTTTCCTACCGCGAACACGCAATCCAAGCCAAGATGCAATCTAGAAGACGGTAGCAACGAGGGGGTATCGAGTCTCACCCTTGAAGAGATTCCAAAGCCTACAAGATGAGGCTCTTGTTGCTGCGGTAGACGTTCACTTGCCGCTTGCAAAAGCGCGTAGAAGATCTTGATCACGATCGGTTCCGGCGCCACGAACGGGCAGCACCTCCGTACTCGGTCACACGTTCGGTTGTTGATGAAGACGACGTCCACCTCCCCGTTCCGGCGGGCAGCGGAAGTAGTAGCTCCTCTTGAATCCGACAGCACGACGGCGTGGTGTCGGTGGTGGTGGAGAAGTCCGGCGGAGCTTCGCTAAGCGTGCGGGAAGTGGAGGAGCGGGGCGGCTAGGGTTTGGGGAGAGGGGGCGCCGGCCACTATAGGGGTGCGGCCACCTTGATGGTGTTTGAGGTGGCCGGCCCCCTCCCCTTGGCCCTCATTATATAGGTGGAACCCCAAGAGGTGGTGTCCAAGTCTTCGAATAAGACCCGAACCAAAAACCTTCCATAGGAGGGGGGAAACCTAGCCAAGCTAGGACTCCCACCAAGGTGGGAGTTCCACCTCCCATGTGGGGGTGGCCGGCCCCCTAAGGGGAGTCCACTTGGGACTCCTCCCCCACTAGGGTTGGCCGGCCATGGAGGTGGAGTCCCATGTGGACTCCACCTTCCTTGGTGGTTTCTTCCGGACTTTTCTAGAACCTTCTAGAACCTTCCATAGAACCTTCCGCGACATTTTATTCACATAAAATGACATCCTATATATGAATCTTATTCTCCGGACCATTCCGGAACTCCTCGTGATGTCCGGGATCACATCCGGGACTCCGAACAAATATTCCAACTTCATTCCATATTCAAGAACTACCATTTCAACATCCAACTTTAAGTGTGTCACCCTACGGTTCGTGAACTATGCGGACATGGTTGAGTACTCACTCCGACCAATAACCAATAGCGGGATCTGGAGATCCATAATGGCTCCCGCATATTCAACGATGACTTTAGTGATCGAATGAACCATTCACATACGATACCAATTCCTTTTGTCATGCGATATTTTACTTGTCCGAGGTTTGATCTTCGGTATCACTCCATACCTTGTTCAACCTCGTTTCCTGACAAGTACTCTTTACTCGTACCGTGGTATGTGGTCTCTTATGAACTCATTCATATGCTTGCAAGACATTAGACGACATTCCACCGAGAGGGCCCAGAGTATATCTATCCGTCATCGGGATGGACAAATCCCACTGTTGATCCATATGCCTCAACTCATACTTTCCGGATACTTAATCCCACCTTTATAACCACCCATTTACGCAGTGGTGTTTGGTGTAATCAAAGTACCTTTCCGGTATAAGTGATTTACATGATCTCATGGTCATAAGGAGTAGGTAACTATGTATTGAAAGCTTATAGCAAATAACTTAATGACGAGATCTTATGCTACGCTTAATTGGGTGTGCCCATTACATCATTCATATAATGATATAACCTTGTTATTAATAACATCCAATGTTCATGATTATGAAACTAATCATCCATTAATCAACAAGCTAGTTTAAGAGGCATACTAGGGACTTCTTGTTGTCTACATATCACACATGTACTAATGTTTCGGTTAATACAATTATAGCATGACATATAAACATTTATCATAAACATAGAGATATAAATAATAACTACTTTTATTATTGCCTCTAGGGCATATCTCCTTCGATCTCCCACTTGCACTAGAGTCAATAATCTAGATTACATTGTAATATACCTAACACCCATGGCATTTTGGTGTTGGTCATGCTTTGCCCTAGGGAGAGCTTTAGTCAACGGATCTGCTACATTCCGATCAGTGTGTACTTTGCAAATCTTTACTTCTCCATCTTCGATGTACTCGCGAATCGAGTGGTAACGCAGCTTGATATGCTTCAGCCTCTTGTGTGACCTTGGCTCTTGTGCATTGGCGATGGCACCCATGTTATCACAGTAAATGATTAATGGGTCCAATGC
The DNA here is from genome assembly GCF_022539505.1 of Lolium rigidum. Taxonomy (NCBI): domain Eukaryota; kingdom Viridiplantae; phylum Streptophyta; class Magnoliopsida; order Poales; family Poaceae; genus Lolium; species Lolium rigidum. Next base: position 340,459,163 of record NC_061510.1, read on the forward strand.
ACTAGGAACCACACCGAGCTCTACAATGAACCTCTTCATCCATACCGCTTCTGATGAAGCCTCCGAAGCCGCTATGTACTCGATTCTGTTGAAGACTTCGCCACCGTGCACCTGCTTCGAGCTTGCCCAGCCTATCGCAGCACCATTCAATATAAACACGTACCCGGACTCGTGACTTAGAGTCATCGGGATCGGTGTTCCAACTTGCATCGGTGTAACCATTTACAACGAGCTCTTGGTCACCTCCATAACAAAGAAACATATCCTTAGTTCTTTTCAAGTACTTTAGGATATTCTTGACCGCTGTCCAAGTGTTCCATTCCTGGATCACTTTGATATCTGCTAGTCAAACTAACAGCATGTGCTATATCCGGTCTAGTACATAGCATGGCATACATGATAGATCCTATCTGCCGAGGCATAGGGGATATTACTCATCCTTTCTCTTTCTTCTGCCGTAGCCGGTCCTTGAGTCTTACTCAAGACCTTGCCCAGTAACATAGGTAAGAACCCTTTCTTACTTTCGTCCATTCTAAATTTCTTTAGAATCTTGTCCAGATATGTACTCTGCGATAGCCCTATTAGGCGTCTTGATCTATCTCTATAAATCTTGATGCCTAATATATACGATGCTTCACCAAGGTCTTTCATTGAAAAACTTTTATTCAAATAACCTTTTACACTGCTTAATAGTTCTATATCATTCCCAATCAATAATATGTCATCTACATATAATATCAGGAATGCTACAGAGCTCCCACTCACTTTCTTGTAAATACAGGCCTCTCCATGACACTGTATAAACCCAAAGTCTTTGATCACCTTATCAAAGCGTCGGTTCCAACTTCTTGATGCTTGCTTCGGTCCATAGATTGAACGCTGAAGTTTGCATACTTTGTCGGCATTTTTAGGATCGACAAAACCTTTGGGTTGTACCATATACAACTCTTCCTCAATGTCTCCATTAAGGAACGCCGTTTTGACATCCATCCGCCAAATCTCATAATCGAAAAATGCAGCTATTGCTAACAAAATCCTCACAGATTTTAGCTTCGCTACAGGTGAGAAAGTCTCATCGTAGTCAACTCCTTGAATTTGTCGGAAACCCTTTGCGACAAGTCGAGCTTTATAGACTATAATATTACCATCAGCATCTGTTTTTCTTTTGAAGATCCATTTATTCTCGACAGCCTTTCGGCTATCAGGTAAGTCTACCAAAGTCCATACTTTGTTATCATACATGGATCCCATTTCGGATTTCATGGCTTCTTGCCATTTGTTGGAATCTGGGCTCATCATTGCTTCTTCATACGTCGCAGGGTCCTCATCATTGTTATCCACAATCATGACATTTAGACAAGGATCATACCAATCAGGAGTGGCACGTTCCCTTGTCGATCCGCGAGGTTCGGTAGTTTCCTCGTTCGAAGTTTCATGATCATTATCATTAGCTTCCTCTCGTTGCCGGTGTAGGCGGTACAGGTACAACTTCCGGTACTCGCGCTACTCGATCAACGAGTATAGATTCATTAATCTCATCGAGTTCTACTTTTCTTCCGAGTCACTTCTTTAGTGAGAAATTCTTTCTCAAGAAAGGTTCCGTTCTTTGCAACAAATATTTTGCCTTCGGATTTGTGATAGAAAGTATACCCTATAGTTTCCTTAGGGTATCCTATGAAGACGCATTTCTCCGCTTTGGGTTCTAGCTTGTCCGGTTGTAACTTCTTTACATAGGCTTCGCAACCCCAAACTTTCAGGAACGACGACTTAGGTTTCTTATTAAACCATAATTCATACGGTGTCGTTTCTACGGATTTTGATGGTGCTCTATTTAAAGTGAATGCGGCTGTCTCTAATGCATAACTCCAAAATGATAATGGCAAATCAGTAAGAGACATCATAGAACGAACCATATCTAAGAGAGTTCGATTACGACGTTCGGATACACCGTTTCGTTGTGGTGTTCCCGGCGGTGTCAATTGTGAAAGTATTCCGCATTTCTTTAAATGCATGCCAAACTCATAACTCAGATATTCACCTCCACGATCAGATCGTAGAAATTTTATCTTCTTGTTACGTTGATTTTCTACTTCACTTTGAAATTCCTTAAACTTCTCGAAAGTTTCGGATTTATGTTTCATGAAATAGATATACCCATATCTACTCGGATCATCCGTGAAGGTTAGAACATAACGATAACCACCGCGCGATGCTACACTCATTGGTCCGCACACATCGGTATGTATGATTTCCAATAAGTCGGTAGCTCGCTCCATCATACCGGAAAATGGAGTCTTAGTCATTTTTCCCATTAGACATGCTTCGCATCTATCAAGTGACTCAAAGTCAAGTGATTCAAGTAATCCATCGGTATGGAGTTTCTTCATGCGCTTCACTCCAATATGACCAAGACGACAGTGCCACATATAAGTAGAATTATCATTTAATTTAATTCGCTTAGCATCAATGTTATGTATATGCGTATCACTACTATCGAGATCTAACAGAAATAAGCCATTCTTTTGTGGTGCTCGACCATAAAAGATATTATTCATAAAAATAGAACAACCATTATTCTCAGACTTGAATGAATAACCGTCTTGCATTAAACAAGATCCGGATATAATGTTCATGCTCAACGCGGGTACAAAATAACAATTATTTAGGCTTAAAACTAATCCCGAAGGTAGATGTAGAGGAAGTGTGCCGACAGCGATCACATCGACTTTGGATCCATTTCCAACGCGCATTGTCACTTCATCTTTCAGTAGTCTTCGTTTATTCTTTAGTTCCTGTTTCGAGTTACAAATATGAGCAACCGAACCGGTATCAAATACCCGGGTACTAGAACGAGAACCGAGTGAGATAAACATCTATAACATGTATATCGGATATACCTTCTTTCTTCTTCTTGACAAGGCCGCTCTTCGGATCAGCCGGATACTTGGAGCAATTACGCTTCCAGTTGTCCCTTCTCCTTGCGTAATAGCACTCAGCATCAGGCTTAGGGCCGTTCTTAGGTTTCATAGGAGGCGTGGCAGCTTTCTTGCCACCCTTCTTGAATTTTCCCTTAGACTTGCCCTGTTTCTTGAAACTAGTGGTCTTGTTGACCATCAACACTTGGTGCTCTTTCTTGATCTCAATCTCAGCAGCTTTTAGCATGCCAAAGAGTTCAGGTAACTCCTTGTTCATGTTCTGCATATTGTAGTTCATCACAAAGTTCTTGTAACTTGGTGGCAGTGATTGAAGGACACGATTAATCCCCAATCTGTTAGGAATCACTATTCCCAAGTCACCGAGTTTCTTCGCATGCCCGGTCATGGCGAGCATGTGCTCACTAATGGAGCTGCCTTCTTCCATCATACAAGCTGAAGAAATGTTTCGATGCTTCATAGCATTCCACGGCCGCATGAGTCTCGAAAATAGTCTTTAACTCTTTCATCAACTCATGAGGATCGTGGTGCTCAAAACGTTTTTGAAGATCGGATTCCGGATCGCACAGGATGGCACACTGAACTTGAGAGTACCGAGTTTTCCGAGTCTCGTAAACAGCTTTTACTTCATCGGTTTCGGTTTCGCAGGAGGGTCACCTAGCGGTGCATCAAGCACATATTGCAGATTTCCGCCGGAGAGGAAGATCCTCACATGACGGAACCAGTCGGTGAAGTTGCTACCGTTGCTCTTAAGCTTTTCTTTCTCTAGGAACTGGTTAAAATTGATTGGGGACGCCATCTCTACAACATATATTTGCAATAGTTTAGACTAAGTTTATGACAAATTGAGTTCAAATTTTAATTCAATATAATTAAAAATCTAGGTGAACTCCCACTCAAAACAATATCCCTCGCATTGTCTTAGTGATCACACGAACCAAATCCACCACACCATAGTCCGATCATCACGAGACAAGGTGTAATTTCAATGGCGAACACTCAAAGTGTTCATCATATCAATCATATGATTCATGCTCTACCTTTCGGTATCACGTGTTCCGAGACCATGTCCGTACATGCTAGGCTCGTCAAGGCCACCTTAGTATCCGCATGTGCAAAACCGGCTTGCACCCGTTGTATGCACTTGTTGATTCTATCACACCCGATCATCACGAGATGCTTCGAAACGACAAGTCTTGGCAACGGTGCTACTAAGGATGAACACTTTATTATCTTGAGATTTTAGTGAGGGATCATCTTATAATGCTACCGTCGCGATCTAAGCAAAATAAGATGCATAAAAGGATTAACATCACATGCAGTTCATATGTGATATGATATGGCCCTTTTGTCTTTGCGCCTTTGATTTTCATCTCCAAAGCACGGACATGATCTCCATCATCTTCGGGCATGATCTCCATCATCGTCGGCGAAGCACCAAGGTCAATGGCGCCGTCTTCATGATTGTCCTCCATGTAGCAACTATTACAACTACTTTGAAATACTACTCAACATGAAATTTAAAGACAACCATAAGGCTCCTGCCGGTTGCCACAATACAATAATGATCATCTCATACATATTCATCATCACATTATGGCCATATCACATCACCAAACCCCGCAAAAACAAGTTAGACGCTCTCTAATTTGGTTTGCATATTTTACGTGGTTTAGGGTTTTCGATATAGATCTAATCTACCTACGAACATGAACCACAACGTTGATACTAATGTTGTCAATAGAAGAGTAAATTGAATCTTTACTATAGTAGGAGAGACAGACACCCGCAAAGCCTCTTATGCAATACAAGTTGCATGTCGAACGAGGAACAAGTCTCATGAACGCGGTCATGTAAAGTTAGTCCGAGCCGCTTCATCCCACTATGCCATAAAGATGCAAAGTACTCAACTAAAGATAACAAGAGCATCAACGCCCACAAACCATTGTGTTCTACTCGTGCAACCATCTATGCATAGACACGGCTCTGATACCACTGTAGGATAACGTTGCATAGAAAACAAAAATTTTCCTACCGCGAACACGCAATCCAAGCCAAGATGCAATCTAGAAGACGGTAGCAACGAGGGGGTATCGAGTCTCACCCTTGAAGAGATTCCAAAGCCTACAAGATGAGGCTCTTGTTGCTGCGGTAGACGTTCACTTGCCGCTTGCAAAAGCGCGTAGAAGATCTTGATCACGATCGGTTCCGGCGCCACGAACGGGCAGCACCTCCGTACTCGGTCACACGTTCGGTTGTTGATGAAGACGACGTCCACCTCCCCGTTCCAGCGGGCAGCGGAAGTAGTAGCTCCTCTTGAATCCGACAGCACGACGGCGTGGTGTCGGTGGTGGTGGAGAAGTCCGGCGGAGCTTCGCTAAGCGTGCGGGAAGTGGAGGAGCGGGGCGGCTAGGGTTTGGGGAGAGGGGGCGCCGGCCACTATAGGGGTGCGGCCACCTTGATGGTGTTTGAGGTGGCCGGCCCCCTCCCCCTTGGCCCTCATTATATAGGTGGAACCCCAAGAGGTGGTGTCCAAGTCTTCGAATAAGACCCGAACCAAAAACCTTCCATAGGAGGGGGGAAACCTAGCCAAGCTAGGACTCCCACCAAGGTGGGAGTTCCACCTCCCATGTGGGGGGTGGCCGGCCCCCTAAGGGGAGTCCACTTGGGACTCCTCCCCCACTAGGGTTGGCCGGCCATGGAGGTGGAGTCCCATGTGGACTCCACCTTCCTTGGTGGTTTCTTCCGGACTTTTCTAGAACCTTCTAGAACCTTCCATAGAACCTTCCGCGACATTTTATTCACATAAAATGACATCCTATATATGAATCTTATTCTCCGGACCATTCCGGAACTCCTCGTGATGTCCGGGATCACATCCGGGACTCCGAACAAATATTCCAACTTCATTCCATATTCAAGAACTACCATTTCAACATCCAACTTTAAGTGTGTCACCCTACGGTTCGTGAACTATGCGGACATGGTTGAGTACTCACTCCGACCAATAACCAATAGCGGGATCTGGAGATCCATAATGGCTCCCGCATATTCAACGATGACTTTAGTGATCGAATGAACCATTCACATACGATACCAATTCCTTTTGTCATGCGATATTTTACTTGTCCGAGGTTTGATCTTCGGTATCACTCCATACCTTGTTCAACCTCGTTTCCTGACAAGTACTCTTTACTCGTACCGTGGTATGTGGTCTCTTATGAACTCATTCATATGCTTGCAAGACATTAGACGACATTCCACCGAGAGGGCCCAGAGTATATCTATCCGTCATCGGGATGGACAAATCCCACTCGTTGATCCATATGCCTCAACTCATACTTTCCGGATACTTAATCCCACCTTTATAACCACCCATTTACGCAAGTGGTGTTTGGTGTAATCAAAGTACCTTTCCGGTATAAGTGATTTACATGATCTCATGGTCATAAGGACTAGGTAACTATGTATTGAAAGCTTATAGCAAATAACTTAATGACGAGATCTTATGCTACGCTTAATTGGGTGTGCCCATTACATCATTCATATAATGATATAACCTTGTTATTAATAACATCCAATGTTCATGATTATGAAACTAATCATCCATTAATCAACAAGCTAGTTTAAGAGGCATACTAGGGACTTCTTGTTGTCTACATATCACACATGTACTAATGTTTCGGTTAATACAATTATAGCATGACATATAAACATTTATCATAAACATAGAGATATAAATAATAACTACTTTTATTATTGCCTCTAGGGCATATCTCCTTCAGAGGATAGAGCAGCAAACTTAGCACAACAAAATGAGTTTTTCAGTCGTTTGATACGTGAGAATAATGGAGGTATCAGAAATGGAGGGCCAAAAGGAGTGAGTCTTACGGAATTCCTACAAACCAATCCACTGACTTTTGCTACCGCACCAGAACCTATGGATGCGGATGATTGGTTGAGGGACACTGAGCGGAAATTAAAGACAGTTCGGTGTAATGATGAAGAGAAGGTTAGATATGCCACCTATCTACTATCAGGACTAGCAGCGTCATGGTGGGATAACGTGACTCTAATTCAACCTACGGAACATGTTTTCACGTGGAACGAGTTTAAGAAGAAGTTCCGAGAAGCCCAGGTTCCTGAAAGTATTATGGAGCTAAAGAGAAGAGAGTTCGAGACCTTGAAGCAGAATGACTTGTCGGTATGGAAATATCTAGTAGAGTTTGATCGTTTATCACGTTATGCAGCAGAGGATGTGAACACAGAGGAGAAAAGGATAAAAAGGTTCTTAAAAGGGATGAATCCATTCCTGAAAATGCAGTTGAATCTAACCAAATGCACAAGGTTCCACGAGCTAGTGGATACTGCAATTACTTTGGAGAATGATTATGAAGAAGTGCAGAATGAAAGAAAACGGAAGGCAAGGTTGGAACCACAACCAATTCAGATACAACAAACTCAGTCAGAGATGAATTTCCAAACTAGAGATGAGACAATCACACCGTTTTATAGTCAAGTTCGATGCCATAACTGTGCAAGAAAAGGTCACTATGCCAAGGATTGCACGCAACAAGACATTACCTGTTTTGGATGTGGACAACTAGGTCATATGAAATCAGAATGCCCGGATCCATATCTGGTACGAAGATCAAATGAAGCAATGAACCAATTTTCAAATCACCGGGGAAGCTCATCATCTAAGAAGTTTGAACAAGGAAGTGGATGGAGCACTAGGACGGATGCATAGGACTTTGACCATACTTGTTATGAACCAATCAGTATGTGGAACACAGCTTCTTCATGTAGCACAATATTAGTTGCAGAATAATATCTTTAAATTACTCAAGCTTTCGTGGGCAACACACTTGTCCTGTGTAAAGTTGGAATAACCATAGTTGCATAACCAACTAACATATCGCACTGGTATTCACAGCCATGTGGGTACACCACCAATCCAAATAGGATACCCTAGAAAAGTACAATAGAAAGCCAAGGAAAAGACATATAGCCTAACCAAGGAGCTAGTTGGTTGGGGAAGATGAGCTTAGCAACCATTAGGACATCCTTAAGGGGGAGAGCGAGGGATCAGTTGGATCCAATATGAATCAATACTTTGAGCAAGATAGTTGGTGAAGGTCTGAACTGAGAGAAAGTTCGATCTTATTTTCATAAGATTATGAACACTACTTACAGAAGGATGTCAGACCAGAAGCCGAGGTTTATACCTCGAGGAAGTAAGAAGTGGACTGTGAGAAAGTGAATAATATTTACTCAAAAGTATGAAAGCTCAAGTAAGACAAAACCTAATGGATTCCAGGAAGAATCTGGACAAGGGATATATTCAATTATATCTAGTGAGATCACCACGGAGTTCGAGAGAAGTCGTAGTCTGCATAAGTTAGATCCACACTCCGGAAACGTGAGAGAGTTCAGACTTCGAGGACGAAGTTTAGTTTAAGGGAGAGAGACTGTAATATCCCAGAATTGGGGGTTACAAAAAGAAGAGGAAACAGATGTGTGCATTGCATTCATGCATAGAAAATCCGGGGAATTTTCGCGCTTTTGTTTAAAACCACCAAAGGGATCGAGGTTTCTCTTACATCGGTGGAATTGAGTTAGTCTTCGATGTGGGTGCGATAAATCTCGATATGACTTTTCCGAACTCATGTGTTTTGGGGGAAACAATTTGAATTCAAATTCAAATATGGAAAACAGAAATTCAAATAAGAATTTGAATTGGAATTTGAAATTTAAACTAGTATATAAATATTATAGGTAAAAGTACACACATTTGATAATTCAAATGAATAAATGATTTAAACTTTATTACAAATATCATCACCCAACTATTTACAAGTCACATAAATAGAAATATAGAAAGATTACAAATGAATAAAAAAGAATTCCTATACTAAATCTTGATCTTCCCAATCTTCCAATCTTCTTCTTTTCCTGCAATAAGAGAAACAAAACAAAGAAAAAGGGAAAATATTGGGTTATGGTTATAATGTTGCCATCATATGAAATGAGGCATTTTAATTTTAGAACTCAACTATTAGACAGTAGGAATTTATCCTAGTATTCGAATAGTGGCTAGAGGGATCAACCTCAATCTGTTGGCAACAAGACATATATCATGGATCAAACTTGGATCACTTTAGATCATTCCCGACAAGTAGGCAACAAGGATTTAAGGCAACATTTTATCCGGCCATACAATAAAAGGGACAAGGCAACATTGAATGATCCATCTTAACAAAGGGACATGAGGCAACATTTATCAATTTATCTTAGGCAAAAAAGATAACTAATTGATCCCTCTAACCTAGTCAAGTTCCTATTTAAAACTAACCCACATGTTTTAATTAAGTAATCCACCATTGACAATAGTTAGTCAAGATGAATCCATAGCCAGAAATATTGATTAATAAGTCTCAGCCATCAATTTAAATACATGTAACTTCACATCCAATCAAATTAATCCACTTGGCAGTACCCAAAAGTAAAGCCAAATTGTGAGATAAGAGCAACCTGACGTTGCTTACACAAGGAAGAGAAGATCAACTTTGTAGCATACACTAGATGGCAGGAGCACACACACAAGTAGCTTACACCACACATGCATGTCATGTGCTGTCAACCATACAACATCAGTATAAAAGCCAAACACCAGCAGCTGTGCTGGTAGTATCTCACACACATCTCGGCAGAGCCAGGATATCAAGAACAACCGCAGCAGCTACAGCACAGTAGCTAGAACAGCAAGAACACCTCATGATCCAATAGAACAACACAGGTAACAGGCCACCAGCAGCTAGATCATTAGGAAGAAGAAGAAGAAGCAGAGAGCAGGTGCAGGCTAACCACAAGAAGCAGTCAGCATCCAGAAGATAGGCTACCAAGTACAAGAGGTAGCAATTCAGAGACCAGATCTTGCAGTATCTATTCCTATCTTTTGCATAGTCATATCAAGTAAATCGGGGAAATAATATAAATCAGTTCAATCTCACTACCCTTCCACCAGGTTTTCACCTAGGAGGATAGAGAGATGGATTTCTCTCAGAATGGCATAGAAGTGCTATGCCAGTCTCATCACCGAGAAATAAAAAGGCACAAGCGAGATCTCGTTCTTAGTAATAGTTAAAGCCTCAGCCTTTGCATCATTGGCAAGGCTACAAGATCAAGCACAAGCATCTGTTCATATTCTCCAACAGTGTATCAACCAAGAAGTAAGCTAGATCTGTTCTTATCAGTTTAATCAATCAAAAATATAAAGATATAGCAACCAGTAACATAAACTTGTCCCTGGATTAAATCCTAGAGACCAAGGCACCCCATTGTAACACATCAATGGTATAGCCATAATATAATACGATCAGATGATCAATGGATCATATAAATAGCCAGCAGTAAGACCATCCAAAATAAGCATACAAGCTCACAATCAAGCTACCCAGCCATGCACCAACTCTGTAGGCAACAATAGTTACATTTTACAGTTTAAGATAGCAGCAAGCCATGGATGAGCTAATCATCCGAACTGCGACACCTCAATACTCTCTGGACAGTAATAAAATTTGCATCTACAGAGACAAGCCAATTGTCACAAAGCCAAGTCCAACACAAATGCTTGATTATTACATCATCCAAGCAAGATCACTCCCACAACATATATCAACACAGAGAATATGCAATATTTGGGACACAATTACACATATGCAGAAGTTCTTGATGCACACCACATGGTAATCTTAGACAGAGAAGGGAGTGGGGTAGCTCACAGTGCAGTAGGGAGTAGCCAGAGTCGTTGACGCCGGGGTTGCGTCCACGGCACCGTCCCACCGGCGTCGAGGTCGAGGATGCAGTTCGGACAGCGACAGCACCACTAGTTCGTTGACGCCGGGGTTGCGTCGGCGACGCCGTCCTGCCGGCGTCGATTCATCCATCAGGAGCCACCACCAGTTCATCTCATAGCAGCAATAAAGCAGGGGAACTAGGAGGAGGTCAATGGCGTCGGGGCAATCGAGCTGGGGCTCGAGGCCAGCGACGGGGAGGCAGCAAGGAGGCGGTGGGTAGCAGCAGCAACTCCTATGGCGGTGCCACGCGCAGGAGCAGAGAACATCCAGGTGGTGGGGGACCGGCGGCGAATATCTTGTCGGGGCGGTGCCGACAGACGGCAACGCCAGGAGCGGCCGGCGATGACCAAATAGGCATGAGGCGGAGCTAGGGTTTCGGGGTCGAGGCGACCGCTAGAGATCACGAGTGGCCAAATCAACCTAGGGGAGGTGGTAGAGTTCGTCGAGGAGAGCAAAAGCCCCATCACGCCGGTGCCGGGGTTGGCCAGGAGCGGCCGGGGGCGAGCGGCGCCGCCGCGAGGGCGTGGTGGTCGCGCAGGAGAAGAGGTAGGCGGTGACCGTGTGCGTGCGTGTGTGAGAGAGAGGTGAGCGAGGGAGTGGGGGTCGGGTTGGGTTAGACCCAACCGACTCGGGCCTTTGGGCCAGGCCTGGTTGGTCAGGCCATTGGGCCAACCCAATAAATCATTGGGTCAATTTTTTTTTAGAAAAGAAAAACCTTTTAAACATTTAAGAAGATATAAAGAAAAACAATAAATAGGATTAAATATCAGAAAATGACCTTTATAAATAAATAAAATAGAAAACAAATATTTAAAGTTTAAAAGAACAACAATATGAAATGCCTCTAAAATTTTAGTAGACCAAATTTTAAATCTTAACTTATTAAAACCTAAAAAACTAAATAGATAAATTCTTGTTTCAATTCTTCACATGAAGAAAATATTAAATATTACTTCACCTTAAGATGCCATATAAAACAACAAATACTTCTTGATGATTATGTTTCTGTTGACGTCAGAAACCCCCTGGCGGGCAGAGACGGTCAACACGGTAGAGCCGGGAACAACTAGGGCTGCGGCTGGCCCCAGTCCCTCAGAGCGACGGCCCGCAAAGCCTCCTGGTCGCACGCGCCGATGTTTATCACAAGGGCGTGCCACCCGACCTATACCTGGTCGGGAAGGTGTGGATGATGCCTCGCTTAGTTTCCTCGCAGGGCACACACGTAAACGTTAAATACGAGCCTCGATCGGCTCTCGAGTTATCCCGTGAATCGGCTCAAAGAGCCGATCCACCCATGATTCGGACGAGGTGTCCGAATATATGGTGGTCCTGCTTGATCAAGGTAAAGCTAATGAGATCTACGACGATTTAGGGTTTTCACCGCATAATCGGATCATCCTACTCAGGATTGGGCCTCGCGCTCGCGCATGGTGACCATAAGCCGATCCTAGACAGGGCCTAAAAACCAACACGAGGTTGATCCCCGGAACATCCGTTCTAGGACTAGCAAACGCCACCCTACACGCCGCTGGATCCTCCGACCCCTTGTAAGGCCTAACTATTGCAGATATTAAACTAATCCTTGTAGAACAAGGATGCAATCGTAACGGATCAGATCTACTAAACTATGATCAAACGGGGTGCCGCCCCTACACCTAAGATAGGTGTAAGGGCGGCTAGACATGCAAGGGTTGCACTACAAAAGCATGTAATATGAAGAACAATGCTAACCCTAACATGTCTAAGATAACTACGTTGCTCGCCATCAAAAAGGCTTCAGTACGAGCAACGCATGAACAACGTGGGCAGGCTTGTGCTGCCTAGATCGCAAGATGCGATCTAGGCAGCATGATGCTTACCGGTAGAAACCCTCGAGACGAAGGAGTTGGCGATGCGCCGAGATTTGTTTGTGGTTGAACGTTGGTTGTTGTTTATTCCATAAACCCTAGGTACATATTTATAGTCCAGCGGACTTTCTAATGTGGGCGTGCACCAAACCGTGCACGAGTAAGACTCTAACTCTAAACTAAGATGCGATCTAATATGTTACAGATACACGGGCAATTAAGCCCAACTTGGTATAAAAGGCCGATTCCCGTATTTCTTCCATGTATATTCTTCATGTCCATCTTGATCGCGGCCCACCTCTGACTTGGTCAAATTCTGGTGATAACACATGCCCCCCTGGTTTTGGAAATGACATTTCCAAAATCATTACGCTTTCTTTCGTCGGGTCATGTCGTGGCAGAGCAGAACTGCCGCAGAATCTTCCATCATTACGCCTCGCCTCCCGGGCTTCTCTGTATGAATTATCAATTTCGGCCTCACGTCCTCGAGAACCGTCATGGCATTAAATCTCCACTACATTCTCTTTATTTATCTGTGCCAAACGGTTCACCACTCCATCGCCTTGCCCTGCTCTGTTCACCAAACCAAAAAACCCTTCTCTCCTGCGGCCATGTCTTCCTCTTCCTCCTCCGCTTCAGGCACCTCTCTCCAATCGTTGCCGAAGAACAAAGAAGAGGACGATCTCCGCTCCGGGGCGCACCCCATCTCCTCTGACAAGGAGAAGAAGGGAAGAGAAGCGGAGAGGACCAAGGCCTCCCCCTCCGCCAGGCTCCCGCCGAAGAAGCGCTCCCGCATGTGGGCGGACAGCGAGGACGACGATGATGACGAGGAAGAAGAAGATGAGGAGGAGGAAGATGATTCCTCCGCCTCCATTGGGTATCCTCCAACGAAGCGCTTCCGCGGCTGGGCGGATAGCGAGGACGATGATGATGACGAGGAGGAGGAGGCTCCAGCCGACGGCTGGGGCAGCAGCGGCGAGGAGCTTCCTGGGAGCAGCGCCGACGACCTTGACAACGGCGACGATGAGGACAGCGACGACTAGTAGAGTAGGACTAGCAGTAGCAGTGCACTAGGCACTAGATCCCTCTTTTGAGAGCCATCGGCTCCTCTTGTAAAGCTGCTCCTTTGAATTAATGAGAATTGTTCTTCCAATTTCTCCTTTCATTAATCCAATTTCCATCCTCCCGCTTGCCATACCAAGACCGATAGTGACGAGTCGGGCTATTATTGTTTTTCTCGACCGTGGCGTTTTGCAGTCCCGCAGCCGATGACCATCCATCGGCTAATTTGAGAAACCAGTCTCTTCCTTTTCTTGCAGCACCAGCACGGTCCAAACCTCGTACCAGACGACGGCTTTTCCTTCCCAGTTCTTCCCTGAGAAGATCATGATGTAATGACAGCCGAGGTAACTCCAATCGGCCCTTAAAAACAGGGCACCTACCAGGCCTATTGCCCCCCGAGTCTTAGCCAAGGCAAAACAGAGCTGTATGGACCTGGGCTCGATCATGTCTGAGGGAGCTTCTTATGCAGAGCTAGCCGATTTGAACATAAATCGGCTTCTCAAAGCAGAGAGCCTTCAAGGTGAGATGCCCCCCGAGTTTCTTCAGTTCTTGACGGCTAGATCGGCTCCTTTCCTTTGGTGGATCTTAATGTAATCCATCCTTGACCTGATCTGCACGCCCAGGCTGCTCTTGGCCTTTGCCCTTGAAGAGAGGATCCAAGCTCTTAAACTACTCCATTAAGGAGTTCTTCCGTTAAAATCCCCCTTCGTGCTCCATTGACCCTCTGATCGTAACAGTCATTCCTCTTGAGTCGATGGCTGCTGCATCGGCTGTGCTTGAAAATTTTCAAAATTATCAGAATTTTTATTTTTACGGCCGACTATCGCATCGGCCCCCATATTCCGATACCCATCACCAAAAGATGAGACGCTTCCGTTGCATATCCTCGTATTTTATCCACCTGGGTGCCCCCCCGAGCCGATTCTGTCAAGAGAATTGATGATATCGGCTCTGTTGGATAACATGTCGAACCTAGGCAGAATGGATGGTGAGGATAATTTTGGCCGATTGCTGGAATCGGCCTCCATGTTGCTTGTTCGATGAAAGGTTTTGTAATGTCCCTTCATAAAATTTTTGGGGCCGATCACAAGGATCAGCCTCGCCATGTTTGCTCATTGACGTGCTCTTGCTACTCGTTCAGGCCGGTAGACAGAACCAGCCCAATCTCTGACTTTATCATGTTGGTGCGCTTGCTGTCGTCCACCTTGGATGTATCGTGTAACCGTGGAGCACTGAGCTTCGTCGGTAGAACGAGCACCATGTTTGTGCCAGCCGATGTTTCATTATCGGCTTTCCTTTGCTTGGGGCGCCACTCCATTTTCCGTGGACGACCCTCTTCATCCAGGGTTCGCTGAACCTTTGCAGCCAGATCAGGCCTTGCCTTCCTCAATGTATGCAAGTATAACCTCTCGGCTTCTTCCCGGCCGCGCAATCGTTGAACCCTGCGTTTTTGGGAACGGCTGAGTCCATCAGGGCACCACCTTGGCCGGTGATACCTGTCTTCTTCTTCTCCCTCGTCTTCCGAATCTTCGAGATCCTTCAAGTGAGGGGACTCAGCTCGTTTGCTCGTGGCGGGAGAGGTCCTAAGCGCTCGAACACGGACACGTTGGCTGCCTCCTTCTTCTTCCGGTTGCATTCCGGGCAATTGCCGATTGTTGGCAATCGGCTCATTCCTGAATCCCAGCGAGTGCTCGAAGAAAGGGCAATCCCGGTGCTCGTCCTCGTCGTCTCGCTCCTTTGCCTTTCCCTTGGCACAACGCTCGTGCTCCTCCTCATCGCGATTATGCCGACGATGTCTTCTGGCTTCTCTAGCCAGACGATCTCTTTCATCATCGTCGCTGGACCGCCGGCGTTGGTCGTATCGACTCACATACTTGTTGAGGAGGTGATCAGAGAGAGGTCGCTGATATCTTATGTTCTTCACTTCTCCCTCTGTTACGTAGCGTTTGCCGTCTTGGCGGAGCCGATCGCGTGGAGCGGCTTCCTCTGTTTCTTTGCTATGAGAGCAGCTGCCCTCATCTCCATCCTTGCCAGCGTGGTGTCCAAGATCTACCATGTTGATATTGCACAGGAAACCCGGCTGGCACCCTCCATGGCAAGCATACTCCACCATGTTCACGGCGGGAAAGGGGTGTGTGTCGACCTTCATGGCGTATTGGTTGAAAATCAACCGTCCGTTTTCTATCGCCATTTGGATCTGCTGCCGCCACACCCTGCAGTCGTTGGTGGTGTGGGAGAACGTGTTATGCCATTTGCAGTATGGCCTTCCGTTCAGCTTTTGCACCGTGGGGAAGTTGTGGCCTTCGGGTACCTTTATATGCTTCTCCGCGAGTAAGAGGTCAAAAATCTGCTCCGTCTTAGTCACGTCGAAGTCGAACCCTTTTGGAGGGCCTTGTGGCTTCACCCATTTGCAGGTCACGGGGCCTCGTCGCTCGAGTCCATTCAGCCACTGCTACCTCCTCGATCTCCCATGGCACCTTCATCTTCGTCCGCCTCAACCACGGTCACCACCCGCTTGAATTTGTCCTGGTAAACATCCGGGTGGCGCCTGTTCATATGCTGCCGACTTCGCACCATGTGCGCTAACGAAGGGTAGTCTGCTTGGGAGGCCACATCCTTGATTGATGATGAGAGACCCACCACCGCCAACTCGACTGCTTCTTTTTCACTTATACGAGCCGAAAAGCATCGGTTCCTAATGGTCCTGAAACGCTGGACGTATTCCGCCACTGTCTCCCCGCGCTTCTGTCGTACTTGCGCTAGATCGGCAAAACCAACATCGGAAGCCTCTGAGTGATACTGCTCATGGAACTGTTCTTCCAACTGCTTCCAAGTTTGGATGGAGTTCGGTGGTAGCGATGTGTACCACCCGAAAGCCGATCCTGTGAGGGACTGTGAGAAGAACCTCACGCGCAACTCATCTGACGCTGAGATCGTGCCCAGCTGTGCCAAATATCGGCTCACATGCTCGATGGAGCTGGACCCATCTGATCCACTAAACTTGGTGAAATCCGGGAGCCGATATTTGGGTGGCAGCGGGATCAGTTCGTAGCTGTTGGGGTACGGCTTGGTGTCGCCGAACGCCTTCCTTTTCGGCATCATACCGAACTGATCTTTCAGAATTGCACAAATCTGATCCGCTGTGATGGCTGAAGGTGTCGAACCCTGAAGATTCGCCGGGGTGGCATACTTAACCAGCCATGCTTGCTTTTCCGGTTCTAAGCCAAGCTGCAGGAGCTGGGCTTTGGAGGTTTGTCGGGGTGGCGTACTTAGCCAGCCACGATTGCTTCTCGGGATCGGCTCTCGACGTTCCTCCTGCCGTCCCGGAGGCCGCCGATATTGCAGCCTGGTTCGAGAGTGCCCGGGCGTTGCGGTCCGGTACGTATGCGCACGCGTATCCGTGCGGGATCTCCTTAGGCGGCTCGGGTAGGAATTGGTAGTCACCGGGATCACCACCAACCTTGTAGACGACGTATGCCGATGAGTTCGGCGGTTCCGGTGCTGCCCATGCGAACGGCCGGGGCTGGAGCGGCATCTCTCCCTTGAAAGTTCCCGAGCTGGTCCCGATGGAGAATATCGGTGGCTCATGATTTCTCGGACGACGCGCGAGCGACACGCTCCAAAGTGTTCACCGAGGCTCTCGAGTGGCGGTGCAGCCGAATGAGCCACCATGTAGTTGATCTCTCGCCGCGGCGACCTGGTGCGTTCTTCCGACGGGGCGGACAAGTCCACTCCATCGAGTGCGCCTTCAGGTGTGAAACCCTTCCACCCGACGCCATGGGAGCGGGTTCGGTGGAAGGAGCCGATGAGTTCGGCTTCGAGGGTTGCCTTGATCTCGTCATGCTTCTTCTTGAGCTCATCGAGCGGATCCCCGTACGTGACCGGAGTGTCTTCCGCCATCTCGGATGTAGATGGCGATGTTGCGGATGTCGAAGGCGGTCCCACCGGGCGTGCCGAGAATGTGTTGACGTCGAAACCCCCCGGCGGGCGGAGACGGTCAACACGGTAGAGCCGGGAACAACTAGGGCTGCGGGCTGGCCCCGGTCCCTCGGAGCGACGGCCCGCAAAGCCTCCTGGTCGCACGCGCCGATGTTTATCACAAGGGCGTGCCACCCGACCTATACCCGGTCGGGAAGGTGTGGATGATGCCTCGCTTAGTTTCTGCAGGGCACACACGTAAACGTTAAATACGAGCCTCGATCGGCTCTCGGGTTATCCCGTGAATCGGCTCAAAGAGCCGATCCACCCATGATTCGGACGAGGTGTCCGAATATATGGTGGTCCTGCTTGATCAAGGTAAAGCTAATGAGATCTACGACGATTTAGGGTTTTCACCGCATAATCGGATCATCCTACTCGGGATTGGGCCTCGCGCTCGCGCACGGTGACCATAAGCCGATCCTAGACAGGGCCTAAAAACCAACACGAGGTTGATCCCGGAACATCCGTTCTAGGACTAGCAAACGCCACCCTACACGCCGCTGGATCCTCCGACCCCTTGTAAGGCCTAACTATTGCGGATATTAAACTAATCCTTGTAGAACAAGGATGCAATCGTAACGGATCAGATCTACTAAACTATGATCAAACGGGGTGCCGCCCTACACCTAAGATAGGTGTAAGGGCGGCTAGACATGCAAGGGTTGCACTACAAAAGCATGTAATATGAAGAACAATGCTAACCCTAACATGTCTAAGATAACTACGTTGCTCGCCATCAAAAAGGCTTCGATACGAGCAACGCATGAACAACGTGGGCAGGCTTGTCTTGCCTAGATCGCAAGATGCGATCTAGGCAGCATGATGCTTACCGGTAGAAACCCTCGAGACGAAGGAGTTGGCGATGCGCCGAGATTTGTTTGTGGTTGAACGTTGGTTGTTGTTTATTCCATAAACCCTAGGTACATATTTATAGTCCAGCGGACTTTCTAATGTGGGCGTGCACCAAACCGTGCACGAGTAAGACTCTAACTCTAAACTAAGATGCGATCTAATATGTTACAGATACACGGGCAATTAAGCCCAACTTGGTATAAAAGGCCGATTCCCGTATTTCTTCCATGTATATTCTTCAAGTCCATCTTGATCGCGGCCCACCTCTGACTTGGTCAAATTCTGGTGATAACAGTTTCACCATATGAAAATTCTAATTGATCAATACTTCAAATATTAATTAAAATCCTAAACCCTAATAGTATTTATCATATTTTATTCCTTTAAAAATAATATAATGTTAAACTCATTATTATTTCTATTTCAAAGTTATTAATGATTTCAAACCTATTACCAATTCTTATTTAAGAATTGTATCACAAATTAGAAACCTAGTTTTTATATAAGTAAGAACTTTGGTCCCATTATTTTATGGGATCATTCCATATTAGAACCAACTCTAAAACCCTAGTTGTTTATCTCATATAATCATATGAATTTCACCTATACTCATAGAACCCTACTTAACAACAAGTGAATCCATGTTTGTGAGCTACTAAAATAAAACCGATTCACCTGTGATCATTATTTCATGTCTCTGCTTTCTAATTAAACCTATATGATCCACTAGTGCCACTTAGGAGCAAACCCTAGCTTGATAATATGTTAGCACCATTGATCATCAATCCTAAATACCACACCATTAGGATCAACCTCAACCATCAAACCCTAGTAAAACCATAATGATGAACCCTAGTACCAATCTTGGTAGTAATACACATCACATGCTCCTATTCCACTGAACCCTATTCAAGAAGTGATAAACCCTCTAGTTTAGAAGCCATTAATCATTACTTAGTGAAGTAAATGTGAAGCCATCGTAACCTTAACTTATAGCAACACTTTGACCATCATTCTTTAATATGTTACCCATAATCAACCATAGTAATAAACCTCGCTAATACTTGCTACATATAGACCAATTCTGTTTAAGAACCCAACTAGTTCCTATTAGAAAACTAAATGAATCTAATCGAGTAAACCCTAGAAGCCATAGCTCCTAATTATAGTAGTTCTTGTTCTTATTTAACCTGTTCTTCAAAAGTTATTCTTTTGAAGTACAAATGTCAATCAAACCTTAGAAGTCTAATCCTTCTTTGCAATACTCATTATTTCTTAAACAACATGTTCTTCAAAAGTTATTCCTTTGAAGTATGGTATAAGTAACCATCAACCATGATCCGTAGAACCTAAAATTAACAAATGTTCTCTACATATTATTCCATCACTATTCTGTATGTGTATGATTGCTATGATGTCTTATATCACTTGGTTATGATGCTAATACAACCAAACCCTAATAAGAACCTTGTTTGAGAACCATTCTAAAAGTGCAACACACCCTAAAGAAATCTTTACAACTTATACATCCTAAATCATCGAGGTTAGGTTACGCTCGGGACGATTGCATCTCATACTATGCATTATTGCATCCTTGCCAATCTTTTAAACATCGTCCTTACCAGACGATGATGCTATTTCAGAATTTGGAGTTATTGCGTATCGAAGACCTTGTCTGCATAATCTTGCAGATCAAGAAAGGCAAGTTCATCACTTGCTCATGTCATTTGAGTATCTTTATCAAATTACTTGCAAAGTACTATGATTATCACTATTGCATAAAAACCAAAACCACTACTTTCATAACTATGAATATGACTATGTGGTGGGCAATGGAACCATGGATTGTGTTGATATGGTGGAGGTTCCATTGCAAGGGTTTATATCCATCTAGGATTAAACAACAAATGTCACCAGTGATTCTTGTGCCGTAATACCCGTGTTAACCATAAGATCCGGAGTGGGACGGAATAGTCAATTGTATTTCCACCTCTTGTACATCAACGGATGCGCTTTACCGTAGACCCTTGATCCAAGAGAGGACAAGTGGTACCCTTGATCCAAGAGAGGACAAGTGGTAGGGTGGGGGTCCCGATGAAGTCCCCACGGTAATTGCGGTCTATGATGGGTTGCAGCTGCCGGCGAAGGAGTTCATGGTAGAGACCTGAACTGTTGTCGTGGTCGGGGGCTGTCCTTAATTGGTATAAGAGCACCGGCGAGGACCCAGGGTCGGAGTTTGCAGCAAAGGGTGGGTGTATGAGGTAGCGGAGGAATATGATTGGCTATGACCTTATACCGGGCCTCACACCAAAGGAAGTGTGGACGGGGTGTACGCCGGTTGGCACCAAGGTTAAGATCTCTTATGGGTAAAGCAACACACCTCTGCGAGTGTAAAGAAGCTGTGACTGTCACTCCTCGTTCCGGGATGAGGAACTGCGAACGCGGCCGGAAAGGAGCTCCATGAAATTCTAGTAAACCGGTGAAGGCTGACGGACATAGTTCTTCTGAATAAAAGCAACCTTTTGAAGAAATGATTATGAAAACCTGCATTGGTATTAGACTTTCTGGTCTAATGCCGTAGCTAGTGCATTAAACACATCTTTCCTATAATGAACTTGTTGAGTACGCTCGTACTCATCCCACTCTTAAATCCCCTGCTTAGATATGGAGGCATCGAAGGAGGATCTACAGTGCAACTCGAAGGCCAAGGAGCCAACATCTACTTCACGAGACAGGACCCTGTCAGTGGAGTCAGATACGTCATCCAACAAGGAGAAAACCTAGATTAGCAGTAGAAAGGAACTAGCTTCCTCAACCTAGCCCCTACTTAGCTAGAATCTATTCTTAGCCTCTATAGCTAGTCAAATACTCTACAAATAGAGTTCGTGATAGAATTAGACTACGAGTCGTTCTTCTGGAGTTTATTTGCAGATTTACCTCATTGTAAAGTAGGAGGTCTGTGCTGATCTTATGTAATAGAGTCAATGTTGTAATTCTATAGACATGCCTTGGACCCGCATATGTTTCTGTTGTACCACTCTGAGCGATATAATACTCGTGGAACGGTGTTTCATTGGTGTTATATCAGACTTGCATACTACACCATGCAGTGGTATGCCGGGTCACCACACTATAATCATCATATCATGTATGTGCATGGTCATGCCCTCTCTATTTGTCAATTGCCCAACTGTAATTTGTTCACCCAACATGCTATTTATCTTATGGGAGAGACACCTCTAGTGAACTGTGGACCCCGGTCCATTCTTTTACATCGAATACAATCTATCGCAATACTTGTTCTACTATTTTCTCGCAAACAATCATCATCCACACTATACATCTAATCCTTTGTTACAGCAAGCCGGTGAGATTGACAACCTCACTGTTTCGTTGGGGCAAAGTACTTTGGTTGTGTTGTGCAGGTTCCACGTTGGCGCCGGAATCCTTGGTGTTGCGCCGCACTACATCCCGCCACCATCAACCTTCGACGTGCTTCTTGGCTCCTACTGGTTCGATAACCTTGGTTTCTTACTGAGGGAAAACTTGCTACTGTGCGCATCATACCTTCCTCTTGGGGTTCCCAACGGACGTGTTAACTACGCGCAATCAATTATCTGTTGTTGAATGCTTATGCATTAAAGAGGAGTCCATTACCTGTTGTCTATGTTGTCCCGGTATGGATGTCTAAGTTGAGAATAATCAAAAACGAGAAATCAAATGCGATCTTTCTCCTTAGACCTTTGTACAGGCGGCATAGAGGTACCCCTTTGTGACACTTGGTTGAAACATATGTTATGCAATGTTAATCCATGTAAATCCAAGCTAATTAGGACAAGGTGCGAGCACTATTGGTAATCTATGCATGAGACTTGCAACTTATAAGATGTATTATACATAACACATATGATTTATTACTACCGTTGACAAAATTGTTTCTATGTTTTCAAAATGAAAAGCTCTAGCACAAAAATAGTAATCCATGCTTCCCTCTGCGAAGGGCCCTTCTTCTACTTTATTGTTGAGTCAGTTTACCTACTTCTTTCTATCTTAGAAGCAAACACTTGTGTGAACTGTGTGCATTGATTCTTACATGTTTACCTATTGCACTTGTTATATTACTTTGTGTTGACAATTATCCATGAGATATACATGTTGAAGTTGAAAACAACTGCTGAAACTTATATCTTCCTTTGTGTTGCTTCAAAACTTTCTACTAAGAATTTATTGCTTTATGAGTTAACTCCTATGCAAGTCTTATTGACGCTTGTCTTGAAAGTACTATTTATGAAAAGTCTTTGCTATATGATTCAGTTGTTTAAATCATTGTCTTTACCATTGCTTTGAATCACTTCATTCATCTCATATGCTTTGCAATAGTATGATCAAGATTATGTTAGTAGCATGCCACTTCAGAAATTATCCTTGTTATCGTTTACCTACTCGAGGGCGAGTAGGAACTAAGCTTGGGGATGCTTGATACGTCTCAAACATATCTATAATTTCTTATGTTCCATGCTACTTTTATGATGATACTCACATGTTTTATACACACTTTACATCATTTATATGCATTTTTCGGAACTAACCTATTAACGAGATGCCGAAGTGCCAGTTCCTGTTTTGTGTTGTTTTTGGTTTCAGAAATCCTACAATGGAAATATTCTCGGAATTGGACGAAATCAACGCCCAGGGTCCTATATTTCACGGAAGCTTCCAGAGAGCCAGAGAGGGACCAGAGGGGAGCCCTGGGGGTCCCACCCCACCTGGCGGCGCGGCCAAGGGGGGGCGCGCCCCCTATGGTCTGGCTGCCCCAGGACTCCTCTGAGGCTGCCTTTCCGCCTATATGTAGGATAACGTTGCATAGAAAACAAAAATTTTCCTACCGCGAACACGCAATCCAAGCCAAGATGCAATCTAGAAGACGGTAGCAACGAGGGGGTATCGAGTCTCACCCTTGAAGAGATTCCAAAGCCTACAAGATGAGGCTCTTGTTGCTGCGGTAGACGTTCACTTGCCGCTTGCAAAAGCGCGTAGAAGATCTTGATCACGATCGGTTCCGGCGCCACGAACGGGCAGCACCTCCGTACTCGGTCACACGTTCGGTTGTTGATGAAGACGACGTCCACCTCCCCGTTCCGGCGGGCAGCGGAAGTAGTAGCTCCTCTTGAATCCGACGGCACGACGGCGTGGTGTCGGTGGCGGTGTAGAAGTCCGGCGGAGCTTCGCTAAGCAAACCGGGCAATATGAAGTGGAGGAGCAAAGCTAGGGTTTGGGAGGGGGTGGCCGGCCACTCAAGGGGGCGGCCAAGCTATGGTCTTAGGGGTGGCCGGCCCCCTCCCTTGGCCCCTCATTATATAGGTGGATCCCAAGTGTTGGTGTCCAAGTCTTCGAATAAGACCCGAAACCAAAACCTTCCATAGGAGGGGGCAAACCTAGCCCAACTAGGACTCCCACCCAAAGGTGGGATTCCCACCTCCCATGTGGGGGTGGCCGGCCCCCTATGGTGGAGTCCACTTGGGACTCCACCCCCACTAGGGCTGGCCGGCCATGGAGGTGGAGTCCCTTGTGGACTCCACCTTCCTTGGTGGTTTCTTCCGGACTTTTCTAGAACCTTCTAGAACCTTCCATAGAACCTTCCGCGACATTTTATTCACATAAAATGACATCCTATATATGAATCTTATTCTCCGGACCATTCCGGAACTCCTCGTGATGTCCGGGATCACATCCGGGACTCCGAACAAATATTCCAACTTCATTCCATATTCAAGAACTACCATTTCAACATCCAACTTTAAGTGTGTCACCCTACGGTTCGAGAACTATGCGGACATGGTTGAGTACTCACTCCGACCAATAACCAATAGCGGGATCCGGAGATCCATAATGGCTCCCACATATTCAACGATGACTTTAGTGATCGAATGAACCATTCACAAACATTACCAATTCCCTTTGTCTCGCGATATTTTACTTGTCCGAGGTTTGATCTTCGGTATCACTCTATACCTTGTTCAACCTCGTCTCCGACAAGTACTCTTTACTCGTACCGTGGTATGTGGTCTCTTATGAACTCATTCATATGCTTGCAAGACATTAGACAACATTCCACCGAGAGGGCCCGAGTATATCTATCCGTCATCGGGATGGACAAATCCCACTTGTTGATCCATATGCCTCAACTCATACTTTCCGGATACTTAATCCCACCTTTATAACCACCCATTTACGCAGATGGTGTTTGGTGTAATCAAAGTACCTTTCCGGTATAAGTGATTTACATGATCTCATGGTCATAAGGACTAGGTAACTATGTATTGAAAGCTTATAGCAAATAACTTAATGACGAGATCTTATGCTACGCTTAATTGGGTGTGCCCATTACATCATTCATATAATGATATAACCTTGTTATTAATAACATCCAATGTTCATGATTATGAAACTAATCATCCATTAATCAACAAGCTAGTTTAAGAGGCATACTAGGGACTTCTTGTTGTCTACATATCACACATGTACTAATGTTTCGGTTAATACAATTATAGCATGACATATAAACATTTATCATAAACATAGAGATATAAATAATAACTACTTTTATTATTGCCTCTAGGGCATATCTCCTTCGAGTCTCCCACTTGCACTAGAGTCAATAATCTAGATTACATTGTAATATACCTAACACCCATGGCATTTTGGTGTTGGTCATGCTTTGCCCTAGGGAGAGCTTTAGTCAACGGATCTGCTACATTCGGATCGGTGTGTACTTTGCAAATCTTTACTTCTCCATCTTCGATGTACTCGCGAATCGAGTGGTAACGCAGCTTGATATGCTTCAGCCTCTTGTGTGACCTTGGCTCTTGTGCATTGGCGATGGCACCCATGTTATCACGAGTAAATGATTAATGGGTCCAATGCACTAGGAACCACACCGAGCTCTACAATGAACCTCTTCATCCATACCGCTTCGATGAAGCCTCCGAAGCCGCTATGTACTCGATTCTGTTGAAGACTTCGCCACCGTGCACTCGCTTCGAGCTTGCCCAGCCTATCTGCAGCACCATTCAATATAAACACGTACCCGGATTGTGACTTAGAGTCATCGGGATCGGTGTTCCAACTTGCATCGGTGTAACCATTTACAACGAGCTCTTGGTCACCTCCATAACAAAGAAACATATCCTTAGTTCTTTTCAAGTACTTCGGGATATTCTTGACCGCTGTCCGAGTGTTCCATTCCTGGATCACTTTGATATCTCGCTAGTCAAACTAACGGCATGTGCTATATCTCGGTCTAGTACATAGCATGGCATACATGATAGATCCTATCTGCCGAGGCATAGGGGATATTACTCATCCTTTCTCTTTCATCTGCCGTAGCCGGTCCTTGAGTCTTACTCAAGACCTTGCACTGGTAACATAGGTAAGAATCCTTTCTTACTTTCGTCCATTCTAAATTTCTTTAGAATCTTGTCCGAGATATGTACTCTGCGATAGCCCTATTAGGCGTCTTGATCTATCTCTATAAATCTTGATGCCTAATATATACGATGCTTCACCAAGGTCTTTCATTGAAAAACTATTATTCAAATAACCTTTTACACTGCTTAATAGTTCTATATCATTCCCAATTAATAATATGTCATCTACATATAATATCGGGAATGCTACGGAGCTCCCACTCACTTTCTTGTAAATACGAGGCCTCTCCATGACACTTGTATAAACCCAAAGTCTTTGATCACCTTATCAAAGCGTCGGTTCCAACTTCTTGATGCTTGCTTCGAGTCCATAGATTGAACGCTGAAGTTTGCATACTTTGTCGGCATTTTTAGGATCGACAAAACCTTTGGGTTGTACCATATACAACTCTTCCTCAATGTCTCCATTAAGGAACGCCGTTTTGACATCCATCCGCCAAATCTCATAATCGAAAAATGCAGCTATTGCTAACAAAATCCTCACAGATTTTAGCTTCGCTACAGGTGAGAAAGTCTCATCGTAGTCAACTCCTTGAATTTGTCGGAAACCCTTTGCGACAAGTCGAGCTTTATAGACGAGTAATATTACCATCGGCATCTGTTTTTCTTTTGAAGATCCATTTATTCTCGACTGACCTTTCGGCTATCGGGTAAGTCTACCAAAGTCCATACTTTGTTATCATACATGGATCCCATTTCGGATTTCATGGCTTCTTGCCATTTGTTGGAATCCGGGCTCATCATTGCTTCTTCATACGTCGCGGGGTCCTCATCATTGTTATCCACAATCATGACATTTAGACAAGGATCATACCAATCGGGAGTGGCACGTTCCCTTGTCGATCTGCGAGGTTCGGTAGTTTCCTCGTTCGAAGTTTCATGATCATTATCATTAGCTTCCTCTGTTGCCGGTGTAGGCGGTACAGGTACAACTTCCGATCTTGCGCTACTCCGATCAACGAGTATAGATTCATTAATCTCATCGAGTTCTACTTTTCTTCCGAGTCACTTCTTTAGTGAGAAATTCTTTCTCAAGAAAGGTTCCGTTCTTTGCAACAAATATTTTGCCTTCGGATTTGTGATAGAAAGTATACCCTATAGTTTCCTTAGGGTATCCTATGAAGACGCATTTCTCCGCTTTGGGTTCTAGCTTGTCCGGTTGTAACTTCTTTACATAGGCTTCGCAACCCCAAACTTTCGAGAACGACGACTTAGGTTTCTTATTAAACCATAATTCATACGGTGTCGTTTCTACGGATTTTGATGGTGCTCTATTTAAAGTGAATGCGGTTGTCTCTAATGCATAACTCCAAAATGATAATGGCAAATCGATAAGAGACATCATAGAACGAACCATATCTAAGAGAGTTCGATTACGACGTTCGGATACACCGTTTCGTTGTGGTGTTCCCGGCGGTGTCAATTGTGAAAGTATTCCGCATTTCTTTAAATGCATGCCAAACTCATAACTCGGATATTCACCTCCACGATCGGATCGTAGAAATTTTATCTTCTTGTTACGTTGATTTTCTACTTCACTTTGAAATTCCTTAAACTTCTCGAAAGTTTCGGATTTATGTTTCATGAAATAGATATACCCATATCTACTCGGATCATCTGTGAAGGTTAGAACATAACGATAACCACCGCGCGATGCTACACTCATTGGTCCGCACACATCGGTATGTATGATTTCCAATAAGTCGGTAGCTCGCTCCATCATACTGGAAAATGGAGTCTTAGTCATTTTTCCCATTAGACATGCTTCGCATCTATCAAGTGACTCAAAGTCAAGTGATTCAAGTAATCCATCGGTATGGAGTTTCTTCATGCGCTTCACTCCAATATGACCAAGACGACGATTGCCACATATAAGTAGAATTATCATTCAATTTAATTCGCTTAGCATCAATGTTATGTATATGTGTATCACTACTATCGAGATCTAACGAAATAAGCCATTCTTTTGTGGTGCTTGACCATAAAAGATATTATTCATAAAAATAGAACAACCATTATTCTCGGACTTGAATGAATAACCGTCTTGCATTAAACAAGATCCGAGATATAATGTTCATGCTCAACGCGGGTACAAAATAACAATTATTTAGGCTTAAAACTAATCCCGAAGGTAGATGTAGAGGAAGTGTGCCGACAGCGATCACATCGACTTTGGATCCATTTCAACGCGCATTGTCACTTCATCTTTCGGTAGTCTTCGTTTATTCTTTAGTTCCTGTTTCGAGTTACAAATATGAGCAACCGAACCGAGTATCAAATACCCAGGTACTAGAACGAGAACCGAGTGAGATAAACATCTATAACATGTATATCGGATATACCTTCTTTCTTCTTCTTGACAAGGCCGCTCTTCGGATCAGCCGGATACTTGGAGCAATTACGCTTCCAGTGTCCCTTCTCCTTGCGATAATAGCACTCAGACATCGGGCTTAGGGCCGTTCTTAGGTTTCATAGGAGGCGTGGCAGCTTTCTTGCCACCCTTCTTGAATTTTCCCTTAGACTTGCCCTGTTTCTTGAAACTAGTGGTCTTGTTGACCATCAACACTTGGTGCTCTTTCTTGATCTCAATCTCAGCGACTTTTAGCATGCCAAAGAGTTCGGGTAACTCCTTGTTCATGTTCCGCATATTGTAGTTCATCACAAAGTTCTTGTAACTTGGTGGCGGTGATTGAAGGACACGATTAATCCCCGATCTGTTAGGAATCACTATTCCCAAGTCATCGAGTTTCTTCGCATGCCCGGTCATGGCGAGCATGTGCTCACTAATGGAGCTGCCTTCTTCCATCATACAGTGAAGAAATGTTTCGATGCTTCATAGCATTCCACGGCCGCATGAGTCTCGAAAATAGTCTTTAACTCTTTCATCAACTCATGAGGATCGTGGTGCTCAAAACGTTTTTGAAGATCGGATTCCAGACTGCACAGGATGGCACACTGAACTTGAGAGTACCGAGTTTTCCGAGTCTCGTAAACAGCTTTTACTTCATCGGTTTCAGTTTCTGCAGGAGGGTCACCTAGCGGTGCATCAAGCACATATTGCAGATTTCCGCCAGAGAGGAAGATCCTCACATGACGGAACCGATCGGTGAAGTTGCTACCGTTGCTCTTAAGCTTTTCTTTCTCTAGGAACTGGTTAAAATTGATTGGGGACGCCATCTCTACAACATATATTTGCAATAGTTTAGACTAAGTTTATGACAAATTGAGTTCAAATTTTAATTCAATATAATTAAAAATCTAGGTGAACTCCCACTCAAAACAATATCCCTCGCATTGTCTTAGTGATCACACGAACCAAATCCACCACACCATAGTCCGATCATCACGAGACAAGGTGTAATTTCAATGGCGAACACTCAAAGTGTTCATCATATCAATCATATGATTCATGCTCTACCTTTCGGTATCACGTGTTCCGAGACCATGTCCGTACATGCTAGGCTCGTCAAGGCCACCTTAGTATCCGCATGTGCAAAGCTGGCTTGCACCCGTTGTATGCACTTGTTGATTCTATCACACCCGATCATCACGAGATGCTTCGAAACGACAAGTCTTGGCAACGGTGCTACTAAGGATGAACACTTTATTATCTTGAGATTTTAGTGAGGGATCATCTTATAATGCTACCGTCGCGATCTAAGCAAAATAAGATGCAAAAAAGGATTAACATCACATGCGAGTTCATATGTGATATGATATGGCCCTTTTGTCTTTGCGCCTTTGATCTTCATCTCCAAAGCACGGATATGATCTCCATCATCTTCGGGCATGATCTCCATCATCGTCGGCGAAGCACCAAGGTCAATGGCGCCGTCTTCATGATTGTCCTCCATGTAGCAACTATTACAACTACTTTGAAATACTACTCAACATGAAATTTAAAGACAACCATAAGGCTCCTGCCGGTTGCCACAATACAATAATGATCATCTCATACATATTCATCATCACATTATGGCCATATCACATCACCAAACCCTGCAAAAACAAGTTAGACGCTCTCTAATTTGGTTTGCATATTTTACGTGGTTTAGGGTTTTCGATATAGATCTAATCTACCTACGAACATGAACCACAACGTTGATACTAATGTTGTCAATAGAAGAGTAAATTGAATCTTTACTATAGTAGGAGAGACGAGACACCCGTAAAGCCTCTTATGCAATACAAGTTGCATGTCGAACGAGGAACAAGTCTCATGAACGCGGTCATGTAAAGTTAGTCCGAGCCGCTTCATCCCACTATGCCATAAAGATGCAAAGTACTCAACTAAAGATAACAAGAGCATCAACGCCCACAAACCATTGTGTTCTACTCGTGCAACCATCTATGCATAGACACGGCTCCGATACCACTTGTAGGATAACGTTGCATAGAAAACAAAAATTTTCCTACCGCGAACACGCAATCCAAGCCAAGATGCAATCTAGAAGACGGTAGCAACGAGGGGGTATCGAGTCTCACCCTTGAAGAGATTCCAAAGCCTACAAGATGAGGCTCTTGTTGCTGCGGTAGACGTTCACTTGCCGCTTGCAAAGCGCGTAGAAGATCTTGATCACGATCGGTTCCGGCGCCACGAACGGGCAGCACCTCCGTACTCGGTCACACGTTCGGTTGTTGATGAAGACGACGTCCACCTCCCCGTTCCGGCGGGCAGCGGAAGTAGTAGCTCCTCTTGAATCCGGCAGGCACGACGGCGTGGTGTCGGTGGCGGTGTAGAAGTCCGGCGGAGCTTCGCTAAGCAAACCGGGCAATATGAAGTGGAGGAGCAAAGCTAGGGTTTGGGAGGGGGTGGCCGGCCACTCAAGGGGCGGCCAAGCTATGGTCTTAGGGGTGGCCGGCCCCCTCCCTTGGCCCCTCATTATATAGGTGGATCCCAAGTGTTGGTGTCCAAGTCTTCGAATAAGACCCGAAACCAAAACCTTCCATAGGAGGGGCAAACCTAGCCCAACTAGGACTCCCACCCAAAGGTGGGATTCCCACCTCCCATGTGGGGGTGGCCGGCCCCCTATGGTGGAGTCCACTTGGGACTCCACCCCCACTAGGGCTGGCCGGCCATGGAGGTGGAGTCCCTTGTGGACTCCACCTTCCTTGGTGGTTTCTTCCGGACTTTTCTAGAACCTTCTAGAACCTTCCATAGAACCTTCCGCGACATTTTATTCACATAAAATGACATCCTATATATGAATCTTATTCTCCGGACCATTCCGAACTCCTCGTGATGTCCGGGATCACATCCGGGACTCCGAACAAATATTCCAACTTCATTCCATATTCAAGAACTACCATTTCAACATCCAACTTTAAGTGTGTCACCCTACGGTTCGAGAACTATGCGGACATGGTTGAGTACTCACTCCGACCAATAACCAATAGCGGGATCCGGAGATCCATAATGGCTCCCACATATTCAACGATGACTTTAGTGATCGAATGAACCATTCACAAACATTACCAATTCCCTTTGTCTCGCGATATTTTACTTGTCCGAGGTTTGATCTTCGGTATCACTCTATACCTTGTTCAACCTCGTCTCCGACAAGTACTCTTTACTCGTACCGTGGTATGTGGTCTCTTATGAACTCATTCATATGCTTGCAAGACATTAGACAACATTCCACCGAGAGGGCCCGAGTATATCTATCCGTCATCGGGATGGACAAATCCCACTGTTGATCCATATGCCTCAACTCATACTTTCCGGATACTTAATCCCACCTTTATAACCACCCATTTACGCAAGTGGTGTTTGGTGTAATCAAAGTACCTTTCCGGTATAAGTGATTTACATGATCTCATGGTCATAAGGACTAGGTAACTATGTATTGAAAGCTTATAGCAAATAACTTAATGACGAGATCTTATGCTACGCTTAATTGGGTGTGCCCATTACATCATTCATATAATGATATAACCTTGTTATTAATAACATCCAATGTTCATGATTATGAAACTAATCATCCATTAATCAACAAGCTAGTTTAAGAGGCATACTAGGGACTTCTTGTTGTCTACATATCACACATGTACTAATGTTTCGGTTAATACAATTATAGCATGACATATAAACATTTATCATAAACATAGAGATATAAATAATAACTACTTTTATTATTGCCTCTAGGGCATATCTCCTTCACTATATATTCTCTCCGCCTCGAAAACCCTAAAAGAATAAGCCACGATACGAGAAAAGTTCCAGAGCCGCCGCCATCGCGAAGCCAAGATTCGGGGGACAGAAGTCTCTGTTCCGGCACGCCGCCGGGACGGGAATTGCCCCCGGAAGGCATCTCCATCGACACCACCGCCATCTTCATCAACGCTGCTGTCTCCTATGATGAGGAGGGAGTAGTTCTCCCCCGAGGCTAAGGGCTGTACCGGTAGCTATGTGGTTCATCTCTCTCTCCCATGTGATCTTTATGTGATCATGAGCTTTGTATCACTATTACTATGTGCTACTCTAGTGATGTTATTAAAGCAGTCTATTCCTCCTCCATGATGTTAAGGTGATAGTGTGTGTATCATGTAGTACTTGGCATAGGTTATGATTGTAATCTCTTGTAGATTATGGAGTTAACTATTACTATGATAGTATTGATGTGATCTATTCCCCCTTTCATAGCTTAAAGGTGACAGTGTGTATGCTATGTTAGTACTCGGTCTAAATTGCAACGGTCTATTATGCACTCTAGAGGTTACTTAAATATGAACTCCGAATGTTGTGGAGCTTGTTAACTCCGGCTTGAGGGAGCTCTTGTAGCCCTACACAATGAATGGTGTTTGTTATCCAACAAGAGAGTGTTGAAGTAGCATAAGAGAAGATAACTTATTTATTTATGTGATCATTGTTGAGAGTGTCCACTAGTGAAAGTATGATCCCTAGGCCTTGTTTCTAAGCATCGAAACTCCATTTATTTACTGTTCTACTGCATGTTTACTTGCTGCCATATTTATTTCAGATTGTTATTACCACTCATATTCATCCATATCACTTGCATCTTACTATCTCTTCGCCGAACTAGTGCAGCTATACATCTGACAAGTGTATTAGGTGTGTTGGGGACACAAGAGACTTCTTGTATCGTAATTGCAGAGTTGCTTGAGAGGGATATCTTTGTCCTCTACCTCCCTGAGTTCGATAAACCTTGGGTGATTCACTTAAGGGAAACTTGCTGCTGTTCTACAAACCTCTGCTCTTGGAGGCCCAACACTGTCTACAGGAATAGAAGCGTGCGTAGACAACATGCGGCGCAACACCAGGGATTCCGGCGCCAACGTGGAACATGCACAACACAATCACAATAATTTGCCCCAACTTAATAGTGAGGTTGTCAATCTCACCGTCTTGCTGTAAACAAAGGATTAAACGTATGGTGTGGAAAATGATGTTTGTTTGCGAAGAACAGTAGAGAACAGAGTTTGCAGTAGATTGTATTTCAGATGTAAAATAATGGACCGGAGTCCACAGTTCACTAGTGGTGTCTCTCCAATAAGAAATAGCATGTTGGGTGAACAAATTACAGTTGGGCAATTGACAAATAGAGAGGGCATAACAATGCACATACATATCACGATGACTAATATGAGATTTAATCGAGGCATTACGACAAAGTACATAGACCGCTATCCAAGCATGCATCTATGCCTAAAAAGTCCACCTTCGGGTTAGCATCCGCACCCCTTCCAAGTATTAAGTTGCAAACAACGGACAATTGCATTAAGTATGGTGCGTAATGTATTCAACACAAATATCCTTAGACAAAGCATTGATGTTTTATCCCTAGTGGCAACAAAGACATCCACAACCTTAGAACTTTCCGTCACCGTCCTGCATTCAATGGAGGCATGAACCCACTATCGAGCATAAATACTCCCTCTTGGAGTCACAAGTATCAACTTGGCCAGAGCCTCTACTAGCAACGGAGAGCATGCAAGAATATAAACAACACATATATGATAGATCAATAATCAACTTGACATTGTATTCCATATTCACCGGATCCCAACAAACACAACATGTAGTATTACAAATAGACGATCTTGATCATGATAGGCAGCTCACAAGATCTAACATGATAGCACAAGAGAAGAAGACAACCATCTAGCTACTGCTATGGACCCATAGTCCAAGGATGAACTACTCACACATCAGTCCGGAGGCGATCATGGTGATGTAGAGTCCTCCGGGAGATGATTCCCCTCTCCGGCAGGAGGCGATCTCCTGAATCCCCCGAGATGGGATTGGCAGCGGCGGCGTCTCTGGAACTTTTTCCGTATCGTGGCTCTCGGTAATAGGGTTTTCGCGATGGAGAGTTTAACTAGGCGGAAGGGCAGAATCGGGGGAGGCACGAGGGGCCCACACCATAGGGCGGCGCGGGCCCCTCCTTGGCCGCGCCGCCTTGTGGTCTGGCCACCTCGTGGCCCCACTTCGTATGCTCTTCGGTCTTCTGGAAGCTCCGTGGAAAAATAAGACCTTGGGCGTTGATTTCGTCCAATTCCGAGAGTATTTCCTTTGTAGGATTTCTGAAACCAAAAACAGCAGAAAACAGGAACTGGCGCTTCGGCATCTTGTCAATAGGTTAGTGCCGGAAAATGCATATAAATGATGTAAAGTGTGTATAAAACATGTGAGTATTGTCATAAAAGTAGCATGGAACATAAGAAATTATAGATACGTTTGAGACGTATCAGTTGACACGGCGCCAAGCTCGCGCAGGGGAGTGCCGGCTGCCCAAGGAGGCCGGAGCACCGAAGCAGTTCGAGGAGGAGTTGAAGGCCACCGCGTCATGCTGGTCTAGTCGCGTCGTCTGTTGTGCCGCCGGCGCTGCGATGTGTCAAGGCTGCAGGCGGAGCGGGTTGCGGTGGCAGAGCCCCACGATGATGGAGAGCTCAGAGAGGAACTTGGCCCGCTCCTGCGCGCCGTCCGCGTTGGCGTTAGGGCATCTCCAGCGGCGCAACGCATTTCGGACGGCCAAAAGTGGTCGCGAGCATCCGTTTGCGTCGCCCCGCGGACATATTTTGTCCGCTCGTCTGTTTGCGTCTGGGTGTGCTCCCACCGGGGCAACCCATTTTTTTGAATTGCAACATAGTACAAATATTGAAAGTAGTACATAAAAATGCATAAAAACTATACAAAGTAGATCTATAGGCCTAGACTACTTGCTTCCTGGCGGGCCGACACCGTCGTTGCGTCGCTCCGTCGCCTGCTTCTCCGCCGCCTCCCGCGCGGCCGCTATGGCTCGGTGCGCCGCCGCGTCCTCTTGCGAGTGCACCGCTCCAGCCTCGCGTTGGCGGCCTCGTCCTCGAGCATCTCGAAAGACTCGACGAGGGCCCGCCGCTCCGCCGCCTTCTCCTCCGGCGTCCGCGCATCGGGGTCATCGGAGGACCAAGATATCTCCGAGTCGGAGTCCTCGGCCGCGGCGGCGGCCGCCAGCCTATGCTCGTTCCGGCTCGGCGTCCAACGCCGCGTGGCCCGCCGGCCTCCTCTGCTTCCTGCGCCGCGAGTGCCAGGGCCGCGGCGTCCCTGACCGGGTGGAGGAGATCGGTGCTATCTTCGGAGTCGAACTTCTCGGAGGAGCTCGACGCCGGAGGAGGTGGAGTGGGAGGTGAAGGTGGAGGTGGAGGCGCGGCAGCCTAGCCGCGTCCGGCGCTGCTCATGGTGGATCCGCTGAGAGGAAGCGGCGCTACGCAGCCGGCGGCTAGGGTTTGTGGGGAGGAGATGAGATGCTCGCGCCCCGTATATATAGGTCGGAGGCAGGGCGACGGCCGCGCCACACGTGGCATCGCCATTACTACGTGCGCAGAGGTAGGCGACGGCCGCGCGCCACGCGAGGCATCGCCATTAACGCGGCCGCAGACTGCCGAAGCGACGCCTCGGTGCTAGTACTGGCGGAGAAGACGCATCGACGCTGCGCACGCTCGTGGAAGCCGAGGCACGCCATTAACGCGGCCCTGCAAAGACTGCAGCGCGCCGCCCGAAAGTAATGCCGCGGAAGACGAAGCAGTTGTGTCGCTACCAGGCGGGCCCGTACGAGGACCGAGCGGACATATTCCGTGACCGCCGAGCGTCCGCCGAGACGCAAACCTGACGCATATTTGGACCAGGTTTACGTCTCCGCGGACGGCCCGATCACTTTGCGTCGCGCCGCTGGAGGTGGTGCACGACGCATTTTCGGTCACGGCGGACACAAACTGTCGTTGCCTAATCGACGGTACCTCGGTGGAGGGATCCTCACGAGGGGGAGAAGAAGTAGGGGCCATAGGGCGGAGTGCACACGGGACGGTGGTACGCGAGTTACCCAGCTTCGGAACACCTGCACGATGACGGGGCCTACTACCGCTTGTCCGGAATTATCCGGGCGCTTTCGCGTTGTTACAATGAGTTGTGGTTGTGCCTCTAGGGCTCCCGGGATCCGGCTTATAAAGGCGCACGGATCTAGGGTTTACATGGAGAGTCCTAGCCGGATTACAGATAGCCTAACTACGGTGCAATATCTTGCCGTGCACGTCACGGATCCGCCTTCCATATACGTCGTACTGGATCCGGGTTCCTCATGGGCCTCCATGGATCCGGGTTACTCCTAATGTCGGTACGGATCCGGCTTACTGATCCTGGGCTGGACTTCTTCCTTCATGATCAACGAGCAATCGGGCCGCCCGATGGGCCACATGCCTCATCACCATCCGTGGGCCACCCGGGCTTGCCGGATCTAGGCACTGTCGATGGTACACCCATGAAGTATACCCACAACAGTAGCCCCAGAGTTCTCCGAGTTTCACCTGCAGTTTCCGCCTTGCTGGTTCATCACGATCTCCGGCAAACGTTGGTAACGCGGAGAAACTCGAAGAGCTCCAACTTCACATTTTCTTCTTTCCCCAACTTTTAGTCGGAAAATGCTCCCATCCTGCGGGACTTCATCCATCGACATTCTAAAGAACATTTCCGGGTTACTCCCTGCTCGAGAATGAGAACTAACTTATCCTCACACAATTACCCGGAATCTTAAAAGACTCAAACGGTTCCACCAATTCTGGCGCCATTTTCGCGCAATTTCTGCAGTAACTTATCTCTAGCCATTTTTACTGTTAGGGTTTGGGACACGTGTCGCGCATCCAACGGTGCGACGCTTGCGTTCCGACCACAGGATGCAGAGCACGAATCTTATCCCCTCAGCCTATAAATATCCGCCGTCGAGGCCCTTACCCTCATTCACCCCCTTCTCACCTCTCTGCCGAGCGCCGCCCGTGAGCTCTTCCTCCGCCGTGCCGGAACCCGCCGGAATAGTCGCCGGAGCATCACCGGAGCGAATCCACCACCGCAGTGTTCTTCGTGTTCTTAACTCCGGCGAGCCACCGCGCGGAAAACTCGTCGCCGGCGACTCCGACCACCGCATACGCCATTACAGTAAGTCTTCGAGCTTCACTTTCGCGCCGTAGTCGGTAGGGGTGAACTTGGGGAAGACGATGTGGGATCCGACTAAAGTAAGTTTCCGCCAAATCCTTTTTCTTCAGATGTCTTCAACGACTCCGCCTCCGACCTCGGAACCAATCATGGCGACCCCAATCTCCTCCGCCCCTCCTCCCTTCGTTCCAGTCCGGCTGGATCCTTCAAAGGATTCCGGCAAGGAGGCCGAGGGGACCTCTACTCACCCGGAAAAAACCTCCGGGGCGGGTCAGACGGAGCACCAGGCAGAAGAGGCCACAAAGAAGTCAAAAGCTCGGAAGCGAGACTCTGAGGCTAAAGGAAAGTGGTGGCCCTGTACCACCACCGAGATGGAGCTCAAGAACCTCGAGTCGGAGGGCTTTCTGCAACCCGGAAGCTGGAGGTCAGTTCCAAATGAACTAGCTCCGGCTCCGAGGGACGACGAGATGGTGCTGACGAAGGCGCTGGTGGAGCGCGGATTTTCATTTCCGCCTTCGGACTTCTTCCTGGAGATTCTGAAGACATATGGACTCCAACCCCACAACATATCTCCAAACAGCGTGCTTGCCATCAGCAACCACGTCACCCTCTGCGAAGGCCATCTCCGGGTAACCCCCGAGATCTCTCTGTTCCAATACTTTTTCTCTGTCAAGGAGAGGATCCGGCAATCCGCCGAACTCGCTACATGCGGATCCATCACCTTTATGATCCGTCCGGGCCGTGTCTACCCCCCCACCGACCGCCACGAATCCGCGAGGTACTGGTCCGGGGGTTTCTTCTATCTGAAGGACGTCTCCGACCCCGCGAGTGAAAAGAAACTTCCACCTTTTAAGAACTGCCCCGCCACCGAGCTTCCGTCATGGACGCACCTGCCCCCACTTCTCCGACTCGCCTCAAGCCGACCCGCGCCGTCGGGCGGATCCGCAAGCTCACGGAGGAGGGGCCGACGGGGAAGGACTTAACCCTTTCCTGGTTTACTAAGCGGATCCGGCCGCTCCAACAAAGGGACCGCCCGATGTTTGAATACACGGGCGCGATGATCCAATGCGCGCCACCAAAGACAATCTCTCCGCCGACGCCATCGACAAGAGGATCCGGGTCCTCATCAAGGTCCCGCGTGAACTCCATGTTCACGTATGCAACAAAGACATCCACACCGATGGATCCGGAACCGCGGTACGTCGTCTTGACTTTGGTTTATTGTTTTTCTTCAAACTTTTTATCTAGGTGTTTAATTTTGCATTAGCTCGAGGCGCTTGAGGAAAATGAACTCGGAACTCTCCTCCGAGTCCCATCCACCGTAACGCGGATCCGGAAGCCGCATCGGAGGCGGAAGCTCCCGAGGCTTCCCGCCCCGCTAAGAGGAAGAAGCCGGCTCCTTCCAGCCCCCATGCGAAACGCGCCCGCGAAGTGCTCAGCATTGCGGCTACCCGGAAATTGGAGGCGGAAAAGAAGCGCCTCTCGCCGATTAATACCGAGCAACAAGGGGCAGCCTGCCATCCGAGCATTTCTTCAAGCCTTCCGGGTAAGCATCTACTTCCGAGACCCAAGTTCCGGTTTAACGCTCGCTCTTATACTTCTATGTTTTTCCCGAAGCTCCGGAAGCCAGCCCCCAAGGCCCCAAGGGTCCTCAAGAAGAGAGCCGAGGCCATCTCCGGCTTCTTTTCCTATTACTCCTGAGGTTGAAGTTCCGCCCAAGGCTTCATCCGCCTCCAAGCCGGATCCAAAGGATATCATCGACATTGATGACCTTCCTGAAGATCCCGCTCATCATGGCGACTCCGCCAAGGGGACCTCCTCACCCATTCCTCCGCCAGATCAACCAAGCTCCGCTTTCGCGGGACCCACTGGAGAAGAACAGGAGCAAAAGGCTAAGCTCCTCCAAGTTACCAACGCGACCCGAGTCAGCCTCCAACCAACTCCGTCCCTCCAAAAGCTTACCCTTGCACAACGTCACGCGGAAGTTTCCGCCATGCTCGAACAAGGTATGGGGAAAACCGGACGAGGAGGTGGGTTATCTTGCTTGAGCTGGAGGACAGCTCGAAGGAATTTTTCGCCAAGCACAAGGAAGTGCGGCGGGTAATACTAGCCCCCAAGCATTGGGTGATATAGTTCCGTGTAACATGTATTATCCGATGCTTTCCCGAATGTACTTTAGACGGAAATTTAAAATTTTTATACCTCAAAGACTGAATTCCTCGCTAGCCCCCAAGATTTTAAATATCCGGCTAACTCCCTGTCGCTTCGCGGACCACGCGGAAATTGCACGAAGATCCGCGCATTCACGTGCTAGAGCAAATCACGGAGATCGAGGGGCCGCGCCGAGAATGCGGAAAACAGCCAAAAGGCTATCCAGTCGCTTGAGACCCGCCTTCAAGGTACGAGATCCGGGTCTTCACTTTTTGTGCTTGACATAGTTGTTCGGGATGCATAATATGTGCAACTATCCGCCTTCGAAGAAACCGCCAAGCACTCCTCGTTCGATGAGCTTTCCGCCAAAGTCAAGGTGCTTGAGGCGGAGAACGAGTCCCTCAAAACCTTCATTAAAGAATCCTCTAGTAAGGAGACTGAGGCGAGGAAAGAGCTCTCCGAGAAGCATGCCCGCGACAAGGTGGAGCTGATTGACAAACTGGAGAAAAGCCAAGGCCGCGTGCTCTCCGTGATATCCAAGAACAGAGTTTCTGGAGGAGGAGGCGGAGGCCATTGACAAACTTATCTTCCGTAAGCATTTTTCCGTGTCGTTGCGCTGTCCATCTTGTATGTTTTTCTCTCTAACGGAACTGAACCTCTTTCTTCCACAGCAAGCCTTGGCTTTGAATGGTCAAAAGAGTCAAACCTTAAGAGGACGGAGGCATACGATGAAGCGCGGAGTTCAATTGACGCGCTATTTGAAGCCTGCCGCGGAATCGCCACGGCTCTGTCTCTGAAGAAGGCCAAAACCACAGTCATCGATACGATGACCAAACTTATGCGACAGGTGCCGGACTTCATCAAGGACTGGCAAAAGTCTTCAGCACGCGGAGCCGCCTCCCTAGTCTTGGCCACCTGCAAGGCTCACTTCCCCTCTCTTAACCTGGCGGATGTTGCACGCGGAGCCCCCAGGGATTCCGACATGGGCGCCCTCCTCGCGGAAACCGAAGGCTACGAGCAGCTGTTTGTCAGGCGAGTGGATCACTCGTTCTGGTATAACAAGCATGATCTGCCGAAGGATTTTCCGATGCGAGAGGAAGAAGCGGGTGAGCCGGAGTATTACGGGGAAGGATCCGGGTCAAGCGGCGAGCATTCCGGAGGAAACTCGGCGACGACTCCGAAGCCGGATCCGGTGACAGACGACGACGGCTCCACCTACCGAGCAATCTGAAGAGGAGGACTCCGAATAGAGTTCCTGTTTTAAACAATGAAACAAGTTGCATCATTTTGGCCCCAGAGAGGGTTTGTAATAAGACTTAAATTCTTAAGTAGCTAGGAACAAAACGATTATGCATGGGGCGGAAACACTTATCCTGCTATCCGTTAATGTTATGTGCATGTTTCGTTTTATGTCGGAAAGCAAGTGTTGACTTCGTTGTTTTCCGGCTTGCCCGCTTGACCTTCCGCGAGCCGGAAGACCTTAGCCGGAAACGCTCGCCAGCGGCGACGAAGCCCAATGGCAATCCGTCAATAACCGCGGAAACAAGCCCCCAAGCATAGGTGCCGGAAATCGCTACTAGGAATCCACGAGTTCGCAACAGACAACAACTTAATCAGAAAACTTAAGCTTACGTCCTAAAGGACGATTCTTGAAAATCACAACTTTTATACACGCCTAGGCGGAAAAATCCAGCTCTGCGGTTTTAGTCGGAAAACATACACGATCTAAAAATGAACAAGTAAAGGAGGTAAAAGACTCAAAGAGTGAACCATAAGCTTTATTTCATTGATCATGTATAACTATTACAGAGTTTGTAACTCGGAAAAAATATGCTAAGTGTAGAAAGGACGTAGCTGTGCGATATTCCAAGGGCGATCTGTTTCATCGTAGATGTCATCCGGATCCTCACGCTTGCGTTTCCGGCGCCAGTTAGCAGGCCTATCCCTCAGCTCGCGGAAATCAACAAGGTAGTACGACCCGTTATGAAGCACTTTGCTAACGACGAAAGGTCCTTCCCATGGAGATTGCAGCTTATGGTCTTTCACCTGTCGAAGGCGGAGGACCAGGTCTCCTGCCATGAAGGAGCGTTTCCGAACTCGACGACTGTGATAGCGTCGGAGCTTCGCTGGTAGATGGCGGAGCGCCGATCAGCTAGGTTCCGAGCTTCCTCGATCAGGTCCACAGATAGCTGTCTGGCCTCGTCAGCTGTTTCTTCATTATAGGCGGAAACTCGCGGCGAATCGTGGATGATGTCGGAGGGAATCACGGCTTCGGATCCGTATACCAAGAAGAATGGGGTAAACCGTGTTGACCTGTTAGGGGTAGTTCGTAAACTCCACAAGACAGCGTCCAACTCATCAGCCCAGGCTCCTGCTGCTCGTCGCAGCGGTTCCTCGAGGCGCGGCTTGATTCCTGATAATATTAGACCGTTTGCCCTTTCAACTTGACCATTGGATTGTGGGTGAGCCACGGATGCGAGGTCCAATCGAATTCCCATTGTCTCACAATAATCCTTCAATTCTCCCCGAGCGAAGTTTGTGCCATTATCTCGTGATTATCGTTGTGTTGGATGCCGAATCTCATCACGAGGCTGCAGACAAATTTTAGTGCCGTAGCACCATCGGCTTTTCTCACCGGCTTAGCCTCGATCCATTTGCTCGAACTTGTCAACGGCGACCAGGAGGTATTCAAAACCGCCGGGAGATGATCTTTTTAACTTACCAACCATATCGAGCCCCCGGACCGCAAATGGCCGGGTGATAGGTATGGTCTTCAGCTCTTGGGCTGGAGCGTTTGGTTGAGTAGCGTAGTATCGACAACCTCGGCAGGTCTTGACTATCTTGTCGGCATCTTCTTTAGCTGTAAGCCAATAAAAGCCTAGCCGAAAAGCTTTTGCAACGAGTGACCGGGGGCGGCATGGTGCCCGCAATCCCCTGCGTGGATCTCTCTGAGGATTTCAATGCCATCTTGATTGGAGACGCATTTGAGAAACACCCCTGTTGCGCTTCGTTTGTAGAGCTGTCCATCAACGATTGTGTAGGATCTTGCTCGTCTGATGATCTGGCGCGCGAGGACCTCGTCCTCCGGCAACTTCTGATCGATGAGGTAGTCCGAGAAAGGCTGTGTCCAAGCCGGAATGGTGGCCAACACCTCTCCGGCCGGAGACACCGCCACCTCCGGGTTTTCCGGGTTAGCGACCTTCACCGAGGGTATCCGGAGATGCTCCAGGAAGATTCCGAGGCGGAATTGGCTTTCTCGCGGATCCGAGCTTGGATAGCATATCTGCCGCTGTGTTATCGTCTCTCCTGACGTATTTGACTTCGTATCCGAGGAAGCACTTGGCGATCTCATCAACTTCGTCTCTGTAGGCCGCCATGACGGAGTTTCTGGCGTTCCATGTTCCGGCTACTTGTTGTGCCACCAGGTCGGAATCTCCACAGCATATGATGTGCTTGATCCCGATTTCCTTAGCGATGCGCAGACCGTGTAGTAGAGCCTCATATTCCGCCATGTTGTTTGTAGCTTCGAAGTGGATCTGCAGAACGTACTGCAGTTCTTCTCCGGTAGGGGACTTCAGGGTGACTCCGGCTCCTGAGCCTTGATGCTGCTTGGATCCATCGAAGTGCATGACCCATGTCTCTGGTTCCGGATCCGGACTTGCATCCGGAGCTTCGTCCAATCCGCAACGAAATCCGCCAAGACTTGGGATTTTACCGCGAGTCCTTGGCTTGTAAGCGATGTCGAAGGCGGATAATTCAATGCCCCATTTAGCCGTACGTCCTGTTGCGTCGGCGTTGTTGAGAATTGTTGACAGCGGAGCCTTGCTCACAACTCATGCTCGGGTGCTCTTGGAAGTAGTGTCTCGGCTTCGGTTCGCCTAGGAACACTCCATAAGCTAGCTTACGAAAGTGAGGGTATCTTTGTTTTGACTCCGTTAGCACCTCGCTTATGTAGTAGACGAGTCTTTGGACGTCATATTCATGACCTTCTTCCTTTCGCTCCACCACGATGACGAGGCTGATGACTTTGTTGGTAGCTGCCGGATAAAGGAGCATTGGTTCGACTCGCTGGGGCTGCCAAGATAGGTGGGGAGGTAAGTATTTCCTTCAACCCTCGAAGAGCTCGTCGGCTGCCACGTCGACTCTTCGCTAGGAGTTTCGCTTTCTCCGACTGACCTCTTGCCGATCCGGAGCGGCGTTGTTTTCCGGGCCTCGACTCGCTCAGGACCGGCTCCGACTT
The DNA here is from genome assembly GCF_022539505.1 of Lolium rigidum. Taxonomy (NCBI): domain Eukaryota; kingdom Viridiplantae; phylum Streptophyta; class Magnoliopsida; order Poales; family Poaceae; genus Lolium; species Lolium rigidum. The sequence goes on from NC_061510.1 coordinate 340,502,997, forward strand.
CATGAGGGGCGGTCTCGGCGGTATGGGCCAAGAAGTGTACGAAGTGACACCTTTGCTTTTCTAACACCGGGAGACCCAGTGCGGATCGCATTGGTCTTCCACCGTTATTTCTCGCTCGGGGCGGATTGGGTGGGTTTTGATTTTTTCGGATCTAAGGCGGAATCTTCGCTAGGAAGTTCCTGCGTCTCGGATCGGATCTTCGCGACTCGCGTCCCGCTCACGGCGGCGGTCGCGTCGGCGCTACTTACCGGCGGGTTTCCGTCGGAATCGACGGTTTCCCCGATGAAGATGTGTATGCCGCCAACTCGGGACGATGGAGAGCTTGACGGGGTCGGTTTTAGCCGGAATCCAACACTCATCCGGAGGGACGATCGGCAGATTTCCGGCGTAAAGGACACGCCCCACGGCGATGGTGTCGTCGTAGCTTCCCATGGCGGAACCCTCCTGGTCCCGGCCTCCGTACGCCGCGAGCCCCACGGTGGGCGCCAACCGTCGTTGCCTAATCGACGGTACCTCGGTGGAGGGATCCTCACGAGGGGAGAAGAAGTAGGGGCCATAGGGCGGAGTGCACACGGGACGGTGGTACGCGAGTTACCCGGCTTCGGAACACCCGCACGATGACGGGGCCTACTACCGCTTGTCCGGAATTATCCGGGCGCTTTCGCGTTGTTACAATGAGTTGTGGTTGTGCCTCTAGGGCTCCCGGGATCCGGCTTATAAAGGCGCACGGATCTAGGGTTTACATGGAGAGTCCTAGCCGGATTACAGATAGCCTAACTACGGTGCAATATCTTGCCGTGCACGTCACGGATCCGCCTTCCATATACGTCGTACTCGGATTCGGGTTCCTCATGGGCCTCCATGGATCCGGGTTACTCCTAATGTCGGTGACGGATCCGGCTCATCGATCCTGAGTCGGACTTCTTCCTTCATGATCAACAGCAACTGGGCCGCCCGATGGGCCACATGCCTCATCACCATCTGTGGGCCACCCGGACTTGCTGGATCTAGGCACTGTCGATGGTACACCCATGAAGTATACCCACAACACAAACGGTTGCTAAGTGTTCGTTTACGTTGCGCCGCTAGAGATGCCCTTAGTTCAGCGCTTGACGACCACTATGGCCCCCGTGCCCGGGACGATGCCCTTGCAGACGACGCCGAATGAGCTGTTCGTGATGATGCGCGACGCGTCGAAGCCCCGCATGGCGGTGCTGACCTCCTTGTAGGTGAACTCCCGATGCGGAAGAAAGGAATGCGGTGCCGACCGGGCAAGTAAATGACAAAAAAAACTATTATAATTGTGACGGTCGTGACATGGAACTACTAAATGGGAAGTGTTTGCACATGACTATCAGGTTTGAGGCACGTGCACGACGCGGAGCAATGATTTTGTTATTTAGACCTGTTAAACCGTTTTCTAACTACTGTCAGGACTACGTGGTAGGTGAAAACCTAACTACTGTTTAATTTTGCAAAAACAATCTCAAAATATATTTTTTATCACACACATATCCAATTTTCAAACAGAAGAAAATAAGAAATAGAAATTCCCATCTATTTTATATATAATGAAAACACAAGACAAAGAAAAAATAAAGGAGATGTCTTCTCCTTCCTGCCATCCCACCCAAACTAGGTCGCCGGTGCGCCACGCGCGTCAGCCGCCGCCGGTGCGCCAGGACGCCGCTGCCGGTCATCCAGCTCCCTCGCGCCTGGGACGCAGCGCCGCCGCCCAGTCCTTCACGACCGCCGCCGGTTCGACGGCTAGAAGAGTTCTGCCTGACGGCGCCCGCTGCAGCCGCGCTCACCCCTCCCCCTTTTCCCTGATGCCTCTGTCGGGGAGGGTCATATCCGCAGCCCGTCTAACTCAGCCTGGGCCACCTCCGTCGAGGGAGATAGGGGCACCGCCTAGGCCGCCACCCCGTGCTATTCCCTCGCCATCGATCCCCCATATGACATTCCTCAGCCTCCACTTCCTACTGCCGTTGTAAGGATGAACTAGGGAGCCACCGCCAGCCGGGGATAAGGGTCGCCGGCAGGTCCGGGTCGTACTGTGTCTCTCCGACGAGCGCCGTTGCGTCTCTCCAACGAGCGCCGCCGCGTTGTACTACCGCTGTGTCAGGAGCATGTTGGTGTCGAGCCTCCTAGCTTTCTCTTGGGTCAACGTAGATGGGACGAGGAAGAAGTTTATGGGTACTTGACTTTTTCGGAAAAGGAGATAGGGGTTTTCTGTAAAATTAGCATAAAAAAGTCATTTGCTTTTGCCACGCAGGACCTGACAGTGGGTCCCGGCAGTCAGAAACTGGATTAAGACGCGCAAATTGGAAAATCAGTGTTCCGCGTCGCAGACGTGCCCCAAACCTGGTAGTCATGTGACAAATACGTCCCATTTGGTAGGTCCGTGTCACGACTGCTACAATTGTGATAGTTTTTTTTTCATTTACTCCGACCGGGGACCGGGCAGATGAGAGTGGCGTTGCGGCGGGGGGTCGGAGGAGGAAGAGAAGAAATGCTGCGCCGACCGGGCAGACGTACGAGAGCAGCGATGCGGCTGGTCCCAGCGATTTCTCTCTCTCCATGTTCTGATGTCTGGTATTAATTATGGGTGCAAGGCTGTGCATAACCGAAACCGAACCCAAAAAACGGAAGTGCAACCTAATTTCAGTTTTTTCAGTTTTTCACTTAGGTTTGAGTTAGGAAAAATTAGGTCATATTCAAAAAATCGTGCTAACTTTGGTTAGTTTGGTTATTATCGAAATCGAACCGAAGTTGAATGGTTATTACCGAACCGTATTTTCGTACATAATCGTATTTACCGAAATATGAAACTGTATTAACTAAATAACGGTATAAACCAAACCAAATTAATCATATTAACCGCACGCGCATCCGGACACACTAGGTAACTCATTCGTATTCTCAGTTTTATCAGAAAAATGCATGTTTCCCTGGTGGGTCGCGTAGACCACATTGACCAATAGAAGCCTGCCATGTGCCCAGAGCAGGTGCCGCCCGGTTCATCCACGGATTTTCTCTGGCCTGCTCTACTTCTGAAGAGCATCTCCAGCTGGGTCTTCCAAACCGCGTTCGGTTAAAGCATCAGATCTATCTTTTGCAGGACGCTTGGGGGCATAATTATCTATGAAACAACCCAATCTTTTTTTTCTTTCCTGGGAATTAATGGATGGTGAATGCAGATATGGCGGAAGAGGTTGCAGATTCCTATATGAGTCTCTTCCTATATTGGCACTGCACCCCTAACCAACATGGAACCAAAATGGCTTCAATGCTACAACAGCGTTGCATGACCAACCATCTGAAAATCCGAGCTTTATAACCTAGACCATGATTAATCAATAAAACATGTTGCCAAGCTTAGATGAACTTTTAACCTCTGTAATTCTACACACGCGGCACATAAAATCAATATAATTTCTTTATACGATACATATATGCTTCTTGCCGAAGCTTTCTGAGAAATTGGTTCATCTCCACCTTTATATCATATATTTTACTAGTATTACCAATTTCAGCATTTGCGTTAAGAAATCTGAAATATGAACTGAATGTGGAATATAACTAAGATCTTAGAAAGCACAATGGTCTCTGTATGCTGAGCTATTAAAGGGAAACCCTGCTCAACCCTTTACTGAGAGTCTCACGTGATGAAATAAATTAGCAGGTCTACAACGTTGCTTGAAGCTCGACTGTTCTAATACAGTCAATCAAAGAATGTAAGAATTGTTTCGCACACTCAACATGCATCAAATTGTCCTATTTTGTGTAGGAAAACGCTTCCAATCCGTCGCCCGATCGAGAGGAAAAGATCGGTCGTCCCTCCCATCCCGTCGGGCCCACCCACGTGCTCCTCTCTCCTCTTCCTCTCTCTCCATTGCTCGCTTTGCCTGCTTCAGCGCCGTTGCCTGCTCTGCGGCCCGCGCTCACAACCGCACCAGCTCCGCGGCCCGCGCTCACCCGCCTACTGTCTGCCGTCCCTCTCCTCCCTTGTCTTCTCCTTTTTTACTCCTCCTCCATGAAAATCCCCTAAAGCTCAAGGTCAACAATGGCTATGACCATAGTACCTCTAAAATTGGAGGTCTCCAACCAGCCCCGGGCTTGAAACCGGTTGGAACGGGCCAGATCTTGTCTTCTCCAGTGACGACCGTGCTCCGGCGAGCTGGATTGGCAGTCGGCGATATCAAATCGGAGAGATGGCCTATTTTTATTGGTTTTATTGTTAATTATTGTTGTAAATATATTGTTGATTTGTTGTAAACGCCTTAATTATTTATTGTTTTTTGTTACTAACTATTGTTGTAAATATGTTACTGATTTGTTGTAAAGATACTTCTTACATGGAAAACTGACTATTATTGTAAACACCCCAATAAAAAAAGTTGTTTTTGTTGTTAATTATTATTGTAAATATATTGATAATTTGTTGTAAATGTATGTACGGTACATATAATGATTAGTGCTGAAATTGTATGTAAACACACAATCATTTTTATTTTGTTGTAATACGTTGCATTTTTTGTGAAAATAGCTAGTGATTTTTGTGGTAAATCAATCTATAGCAAAAATAGTGTTGTTTAACCTCTTTTACGTAACATTTACTTTTTAAAAAATGATGTGCCGCTTTTGTTGTAACATCGAAAAAAAAATTGTACACAGGGTGAGAGGTTTTTGTTGTAAAACTCTCTGTTCTAATAATAAATTACCATGGTGGCATTTTATGTGAATACCAAGATAGTTAGAGGCAGCAGGATATACACGTTATGGTTTGGTGGGATGGCGGGTTAATTTCTCGAAATATGAGGTGCTAAAATGCAAAACGTTTGCTGCTGCTATTTTTGGCCGGTAGATCGCGATTCAACGGCCGGGACAGCAACCGATTTTAGCAGCCCACGTCGGGCGACCGACGCTGAGCGCTGCCCTTTTGGGTAAGCCCAGCTGCTTCCGTTACCACTACCCTGTTATGGACACCCATTGCTGGTGTAAGATTGTGGAGCAGCCTCTGAGATATGAGTAACTCCCAAATTCTGATGCATACGTAAGCACACCGAAAAAAATGAGAGTTCTGAGTGAACGTGTAATTTTGGTCGAATTATAACCTATATAAAAGTTAACCCCTTATGCTAAAATTTTAGCAGTTTGGGTACTGTAGATGGTCCTTCTTATCCAATTAAATTTTGACGCGTCGGCCGTTTTTACTGTAGATTAGCGATGGGAATTGCCGATCCTCACGGCTGAGTTTTTCTTGCTCTTCTTTTTTTTCTGTGTGAATCCCGTAATAACCGGCGCTTCCCGGTAATCCTTATTTATCCATCCGGTTGGTCAAGCCTCCCTATCTCATTTCTTTTATTCGGTTCCGGTCTTCCCGTTTCTTCGTATCCGGTTGGTCAAGCCTCCCTATCTCATTTCTTTTATTCGGTTCCGGTCTTCCCGTTTCTTCGTACAGCTCGTTCGGCTTCAATCGTCGACGCTTGGCCCATGATATTGTCTAACGTGGCAGTTTGATATTTTCGTGGCCCTTTCTAGACGAGACTCCCCTGTCTTCTCTCTCGGTATCTTCGTTCTCCTAAAAAAAAATCCCTATTGCCGCCGACTACAGCGGACGACCTGGCCGGCGCTCCAGTGCCTCTTTTCTCGGATGTGCCGGCGCTGCCACCGGGCGGGCGCACAACGCCGCTCCAGCACCCCCTCCCTATTCTCTCTTCTTGGCTCTCTCCCGAGGTGCCACTTCTATGGGAGAAGCCCGTCCCTGGCCGCCGTGCTACTTCCCGAGGTAGCCATCGACGTGGCTGGCGGCGTGGGGGACGAGCTCGGCGCCCTCCTCTTCTCCCAAGGCGGCTGGCGTGACCAACGTGCTGCGTACCGACGCAGCCCTTCAGATGGCGCACCTTTCTCTCCCTCCCGATGTGGCTAGCGGCGTGGAGGAGTCCAAGGTGTGCCTCGCGCTGGGAGCCGCCTCCGCCGGTTTGTTGGGGTTGAGGCGCCTTAGGCGCAGCCGCCAGGGCTCCATCCACATCAACACACGTAAGCCCTCTCTCTCTATGCGAGATTAAAGATTGAGGAGAGCAGATGATAATAGTGCAGAAAAGGTATGTGATGGAATTACCAAACCATGTAAGAATAGTGCAGACAAGGCATTCGTTGGAATTACCTGTATTTTCCAGGTTTCGTCCATTCCGTCCAGATATGCTCCCTGACCAATCGCAGCCTTCCACAGCGAAGGTGTCCAGTGCGTCGTCGACATCATGACACCCACCACCGGTTTGTCCATAACAACGACGTGCGTGCCCTATACTGCATCTTCGAGGGCGGGATGCCGGACGGCCGCCTCGCCTGGGGCTTTGGCATGATCTATAGCGATGATACGCAGCTTCAACTCGGCGGCTGCCATCGAGCACCTCAAACTGCGTGCTCAACAGTTCAAGTTAAGTATTTGTGTCTTCTGAATGCTTCTCTCTATTCCATGTGTCATGGGTATATCCATCATCAAATTCAATTTAATTGTTTTTCTTGATTTCCATTTGCAGATTTGAATGAACTGTTCTTACTCTGTGATGGTTTGTCTGTATACAATTTTCTTCCATTTTCCCCATCTAATTTGTGTTCAAATGATAAGTGCCACTACAAATTATGGCCAGCTCAGCTGTATCCTGTAGTTTAGTGAGGTATGCAGATTGAACTGCCCTTTCTCTGTGATTGTTCGGTATACAATTTCTTCCATTCTCCCATACAAATGTTCCACTGATTGGTTAATTTAGCTGTTGTTAGTGAGGCATGGTTTGCCCCATTGGTTTATTTGGCTCATTTCACTGATCAGTTCACAGCTTGCTGTTATTATCTTATGCCCAACCTTGGAAAAAGGAGGGGTAACATGATATCATTTCTTGGGCTATTCATATCATGGTAATGTTTGGTTGTATATTTATGGTTATAACTTGATAGCTTAAATTTAGTTTACCTTGCCTTATAAATTCTAGCAGTGATGCAGTACTGAAATTGAAGGCTTAACATGGGGTTGGTAAAAGGATGCACAACCCTCTTAGGTTGCTAGATCGTTTTTTTGCTTTGGTAAATCGTTGGATGTTTTTTCCTGTGGTCAAACATTTTCTGCTCACTATGACCTCTTTGTTTTCATTCTTATATATTCCTTACCACTGTCCTCTTGTGGTATTCAAACATGAGCAAAACGGCGACTCATTTTTTCATTACAGATGCATATATATGTAAAAAGCATCTGCCATTGTGTGAAAAAGAGCATGTTACATATGGATCTGCTTATTTTCCATTGATGGTAAATTGTCTATCCTTCTTGGTATTTCTCATTAATATCTGACAGTTATTAGTGCCGCATACTGTAATACTTTACTAACAATTTTTTGTATCCAGTTAGTGGTGTAGTTCGTGCAGTACTAGAACTCTTGCCTTTTATACTTTACCTTCCATTGTGATATACCAATCCTTTTGATAAAACATGAAAAACTGATACTACATTTCTTTACCATGATCTATAGCTTGACCATATTCCTGATGGGGTTTAATAACGAAGAGTTGCTTCTATTACAAGGTATGTTGGATTTTTTTTTGGCGTGCATACTATGTGATTGCAATGTGCAAAATTTGTGTAGCGAACTCTTACAGTCATGTGTGTAAGCTAAATAGATAAACAGGTATTGTGCTGTCAATTGTTTGAGGGTTGTAATAAAAACAAATTTATTGGTCTTGCAGGTATATAATTTTTACCATCATTTTTCATTTCTCTTTAGCACCTTCCACCTAAGAATTTGTTCGATGTCTAAAGACTACTTTTCATATACAAATTCCCTGATAAGTATGTCAGAAAAGCTTCTCTTCCTGCTTTCAAGTTACAACAGAGAGCTATATAACTTGAGTGATTTGGTGATCCCTACTTAATTATGATTTCTAAACGGGAAATAGTCAATGTGCCTTATAAATTATCAATTTCAAGTCCGAGTGCTTTTGATCTTCTGAATAGTGAATCATCAACTTCTGTTTCGGGAATGGAATCATCTATTTATTGTGCGGGCTGATATTTGACAATGCCCTAATCAACCAGCTGCATAGATCATAATGTGAATTTCAGTTTTAGTTTGACAAGCTAGAGATGTCGATTTTATATTCCTTGGTGAAATATGAATGAAACTGAATTGGGTGGTCCAAAGTTACTGTAGTTATGAGATTCCATGGGCAGGTTAAAAGGATTTGGTGACTACTTTAGGCCGACTTCAAAGGAAGTACCAAATTTCACTGTACACTCCCTTGCTCTTGTGTTTGATGCTGCTCTCTTTTCTTTGGAGTACCTTCGTAATTCTTTGTATGGAATATAGTTTCTTTGTATCACTCTGAACAACTAAATGGAAAACTTAAAACATAGTTTCTTATTTTCAACAATAAATGTATATAGAGTACAATGCTTGGATCAACCATGGCTCATGTGGTATATACTTCTATTGTTGTCTTTTGTATTTATTTTTTGGCTTGGCTAACAGCGCGTTCTCTTCTGTCTGATTATAGTTGTTGGTATTTTTCTGTTGTTCATCTTGACAGGCTACTGTCAATTGATTAATGCGGCGTCACCTTGCAGTTGTTAAGGCAGGTATTCTGCTTCCCCTTCTTTTCTGTATGTTTTGCTTGCTCAATGCACGCGGTTTGTCTATCTGCCTATGTCTCCGGGGGGAAATATATTTGCTGCCAATGATGATGAGGATGAGCAGATCGTTGAGCTGGATGATCAGCTGCTGCCACCAACTCTCTGTCCATGGCGGTGCAGAGAAGAATTGGATTTTCATCGAAATTTCTGTCTTATATCTCAAAGACTAATATGAAGAAATAGTCCGTAAATACTTGCAATTGACCAAATCGGTGCAACAACAATGAAGACAAGGAACATTATACATCAGGAAGTGCTTTCCTGTAGCTAATATTTCTACCCCCAGTTTGGTGAAACTATCTTCCTATCGTACGGGTGGCATGTACCATGTACTCCTTTTGTAACAACAATAGTTGTTCTGTATGTTGAATAATATGTGGTTAATTTCACTAGCACGGGATGATAGACACGTTGTTGTTGATATGCAGTCTCTTTTTGCTGATTTGTCCATGGAAATGCCATAGAATGTACCGACTTCATATTTTTCTGATTTTGAAAACTGTTATGCCCTATTTATATCAAGCTACTTGATCCCTGAGTAATCAAATCTGATATAACTTATCAATAATGCCAACGGGCGCGGCGTGTCGCCGCGCGCAACTTCCTAGTCTAACTTGAAACCTGCCAATCAACTAATAAATCACCAGATTATAGATCTCGAGTCCCATGCGCAGCCGAAATCAATTTATCCAAGAGGACAGAAGGCAGGAAAAAAAGGGAAATGAGGGAGGGAGGGGTGGCTCGACCTGCCGATCCAGAAGGAGAGGGAGGCGCCCAGGATCTTGGCGGAGAAGACGCAGGCGACGCCGGGGAGGAAGCCGAAGACCAGGGCGGCGGCGCCCTCGAAGAAGATGGCGTAGGGAGGGCAGAGCGCGAGGGTGAGCGCGTGGGCCAGGACGTAGGAGGGCGCCGCCCAGGGCCCCAGCGCGCTCCTCCCTCGCCGGAAAGCCGACACCGCCGCCTCCCCGTCCCACCCGTACTTTCGCCCCGCCGACACCGCTACTGCGACGGCCGCGAACGCCGCCAGTCCGCGCGCCCATCCCTTCTTCGTCCTTGCCATTGCTGCCGCCCGGTGAGAGGCAGAAGCCGCTGATTGGAGCAGCACTTTTTTGAGGTATCTGTGAAACGCGGCGACGGCGTGAGGCTAGGGGCGCGTTTGGTTGACTCGAGGCCCTTTGGCTCGTCCGCGTGGAGGGCGAAAAAAAGGCCCGTTTGATTGAGGGGGTGTTTGGTGTGGCTTTTTTTGGCTTTTGGCTTTGGCAAAAGCCACCAAAAGCACCTAAATAGGTGCTTTTTTTGGCTTTTGGATTTTGGAAGCCAAAAACAAAGATCCTATTCTTTTGGCTTCCAAAATCCAAAAGCCAAAAAAAGCACCTATTTAGGTGCTTTTGGTGGCTTTTGCCAAAGCCAAAAGCCAAAAAAAGCCACACCAAACACCCCCTGACTATCTCAGTCGCGTCGTAGGATCACACGATTTTTAAATTATCTTTTGGCTAGGTACATTTCATGCGGTCGTTTCTAGCGAATTACTCTCGTCTCCACAAAAATTGACAACGTCACAGAGCCACCGTAGGAGATGATGCGAGCTGGCACGGGACGGCGAAAACTGGGCGGCATGAAATCGGTCACCGCGCTCCAAATTTCGCCACCGTATATAGGGGCGGCTCTCTCACCGCCAAATCCAAATTTCCCATTTTCCCCCATTTCGAGCTTGTCAACCCTTCTCGATCTAGCGAAATGGCCGGCTCTTCATCACCCGCATAGTCAGCGAGGCTGGCAGCGGCGACGTTGGCTACGGTTGCGGCTACTGGTCGTGGATTGTCGTCTTTTTTCCTCTGTGTCGATCACTTTGGTTGTTGTAAGCTTCTGCAAACCCTAGGCTTAGATCTAAAAATTTTCATTGTATGTTATTCCTTCATCGTCGATCGAAGTTGTCGAGGTATTGACTCGACAAATATAGTATCGACTCGATAAATTTCAGCCATGGGTATACATCTTCGAGTTTTTTAAACTCGTCATGTACTCAAATCCGGAGTCTTAAGGTTCTATCTAGCAAAATATGATAACCCGAAGAAATGAAATATTCCATCAGCCGAATAAAGGCATTCGATAATATATTCTCAGAGCGTGTCCGCCGCGATAAAATCTCTGGATGTCGCGATTTCTAAAGGGATCACGAAGGTAAGACCCTAGGATCCGTCTTGGGGCGTGGCATCGCACCTGAATGCGCTCTCCCACTTTATCCACATCAGCAGATGTGAAGAAAATTCCTACGGACGCATTGGGTACCCGATAACTTAGCTAGAATTCATTTTTCGAAAAATCCTAAAGCGGCACGTCCTAAATTACGCCAATATTCCAGGTTCGTGTCTGAGGACTGGAATTTGAAGTAGATTTATGCGGATTTGCTACTAGAGGAATTAACTGGTATCTGATCCGTCAGATGAACCAGCTTCATTTATTAATATCACTGTGCAATATAGATGTTGAACAAAATATTATTTATGTGGACTCGAAAAAGTCGTAAAGATGAAAGATGGAGATTTTGCTCGATCCTGTAGTTCGAATAAAATCTCGGGGGCTACTGACATGGGTATACCCAAAAGACATGTTGTGTGTGTATATCGTATACCTGGTCCCTGTTTATATGTATCTGAAGACATCAAGGCCCAACGGACTCGAAGGTTTGAAGGCACATGAAGAAGAGGACGTGTGAGTTAAGGAAATAGAATCAATATAGGAAAACTTGTAAGCAATATATGGAAAGGCCTAATCTGGCACGGTGTATGTAACTTGTGTAACACGTAAAGCCTCGGTTGCGCCTCCTATATAAAGGTGAAGTCGAGGCCAAAGAGAGATCGATTACTTGTGAAACCCTAGTGATGTGGGCATTACTCTTCGGGTACCCGATATTGCCATACCCGGTACAGATTATGAAGATGGACCAGCACAAGGACTCGACAAGCTGGACCCACAAGAAATATCAACTTGAATTACAAGAAAGAAGACTCCAATACGAATCCTACTAGGACCACTACAAGAAATCTGCCATAAGTTGACAAAATAAAGGTGTCACTGAAACGTCAATAATGGCTACTTGTGACGTTACGGTGACGCTTTTCAAAACGTCGAAAGCTGGGAGTCAGCAGTGACTACTTAAGACGTTCCACTTGAAAACGTCGTAGAGCTTTGTGACGTTTTAAAATGTCACTGACGGCATGACGTTCCCAAAACGTCATGGGTACCCGCCCCTCGAGTCCAGCGTGGCAATCCGACGTGGCAAAATTGTGATGAATTAGATCCTACGTGGCTAGTCTGACGTGGCAAAATTATGACGAAATTAAATCGTCGTAATCCAAAATCAGCCCGATCCATTTCACTGGTTTGCATGGGCCGAGCCCATTAATATCAGCCTTTTTCTTCTAGGCCTTGGTCTTTTCTGATCCATTTAAATTTTGAGCCTTTGTTATTTTGCAGCCATTGTTCGGCCCATTTATCTTCTGGGCCTCATATTTGTTAGCCAATTTACCTTTCAGGCCTTGATCACTTAACAACCTTTACATTTTTTAGGGCCTTGGTCTTTTTGCGATCTATTATTTCATCCCATTTGTCAGTTTTTTGTTTTCAAACAGTTTGACAAAATTAAACAACATATAATTCAATCAGAAACAACAAAGACATGAAATTCTTTGAAAGGAGACACAAGTAATCCACGGATCAAACCACAAATACAAGAAAGACACAAGGATGCACATAAAGCTAGCCCATAATGTAAACCCACCCTATAGCAGCAACATTCATTATCAGTCCTTCTGGCCAGACACAGCCCCCAACCTCCAGGCATATATGCCTACACGTCCCCTTCTTGCACCTGCATGATCAGGACCTCTCTTGTCCACCAACACTATGGCAACCTACCAACTTGTCCCTGTGTGCACCGCTCTCTCTAGCAACGCGTCACAGCGTCCAGCTACCAACCACCACCGGCCCAAGAGCAAGACTCCACCGTATGCTCATCCATCTATTTTGCATGACAACAACAATGCAAAGGAAAATTAGTCCACAAGTAAATGCTAGTCATGTAAATGCTACCCCTGGAACATCATGCAGCCAATAAATTCGAAAATAGAGAACTGGAGTATAATATTTTCCATTTTACGGAATCATTATGACTATGACTTATCACTTACATCATAAACTGAAAAGAAAGCAACACGTATATAATTAACCATAAAGTAACATCATAGAGACTTGATCAGACCCTAATACAAAGCTATTCAGACCATATATTCCATATCACATAGGTACTTGACTCAAAATAATGCACATCATCATGGCCCATCAACCAAGTAACAAAGAGGAGAATGAGATAGACCAAAGACTTACCTAATCTAGAGAAGGCATCATTGCTTCAGGCTCGACAGCATCTCACCAGCTCGCACCTAGCCAGTTCCAAGAAGTACACCTCGCCTGCGCTAGCAGCAGCGTATCTTTGTGATATGCAACCATTGCCATCAGGAAGTTACTCTACTGCAAGAAAATTAAGTCTAGTTGAAGAAAAATTAGTACTCCAAGATGGTGTAAAGCAACCATTGACTTTACTCTGTGATATGCAACCATTGCCATCAGGAAGTTACTCTACTGCAATAAATATGCAATGAAGGAAAGACTAGGCAGCAACAATATAGCATGAATGGATTCAATAAATCCTAGCTAGAACAAAACGAGGAAGGTGATTTTGTACCCATGAAGCCAACCTAAACAACAATTTTTACCAACTAAAACGCCACTCATAGGACCAACAACCAAATCACCGCATGATCCCGTATTTTTGAGAAATTGAACACTTTATATCTACTTTATATCGAACACTTTATATCTACTTGCTACATAGAAACTGAACCTAGAACCCACACATTACCATCCAGAGTGGATCACCTCATAGTATGCTGACGTTCACCTAGGATAGATGAAGGCATGCAAGCAGAAATAGATATAGTAGGCAATCGCGGGGAAATCATCAACCACGGCATTTTACCCATTGGAATACCTACCCTTGCAGCTTGACTACCCCGTTGCTACAGTCACGAGCAGATCCAATCACACTGTGTAACAGCCTCCGATTGTACCACGCCACATGTATACAAACGATTGTACAGAGAATCGGTCAAAGGGCATCACCTCGCGAGGCGCGTGTAGAAGAGCTGCTTGGAGAGCTCCTGGCACTTCTCGACGGTGTGGGGCTACACGACGTACTGCTTGTTCTTCTCCATGGCCTCCTTGTAGTATGCGCCGCCGTGCTTGGACGCGAAGTCCGCCGCCTGCGCCGCCTTGGTCCGCAGCTGCGCGAGCCTCGCCGCCATCGCCGCCGGAACCTGCGATGCACACGCGGAAACAGGTCAAATCGAGAGTGGCAGATCTGGTTGCGCGGATCTGGCGCTGGATTGGACTAAGCGGCTGATCTGGGTGGAGGGAGGCTAGGGTTTTCGAGTGGGAAGTACGTACGCTGATGAAGCCCCGCGCCAAAGCGCGTTCACTCGAGTCGGCCCCGCCTGTTTCGGGCCGATGATCAGAGGCGAGCCGTACCCCGCAGGGTTCAAGGGACCCCGCGACATCGAGAAGTACGATACTCACATCGACCCCACGGTCTGGATCGATTCGTACGCCATGGCAATGGGCATCCAAGGCCATTCTGAGTTGCTCGCAGCACGCTGATACGTCTCCGACGTATCGATAATTTCTTATGTTCCATGCCACATTATTGATGATATCTACATGTTTTATGCATACTTTATGTCATATTTATGCGTTTTCCGGAACTAACCTATTGACGAGATGCCGAAGTGCCAGTTCCTGTTTTCTGCTGTTTTTGGTTCCAGAAAACCTAGTAAGGAAATATTCTCGGAATTGGACGAAATCAACGCCCAGGGTCCTATTTTTCCACAAGCTTCCAGAAGTCCGAAGGGGAAATGAAGTGGGGCCACGAGGTGGGGACACAGTAGGGCGGCGCGGCCCAAGCCCTGGCCGCGCCGGCCTAGTGTGTGGTCCCACCAGGACTCCACCGACCTTGCCCTTCCGCCTACTTAAGGTCTCCATCGCGAAAACCCTATCACGTTTGACGAAACCAGAGAAAACCTTCCAGAGCCGCCACCATCGCGAAGCCAAGATCTGGGGGACAGGAGTCTCTGTTCCGGCACGCTGCCGGGACGGGGAAGTGCCCCCGGAAGGCTCCTCCATCGACACCACCGCCATCTTCATCAACGCTGCTGTCTCCCATGAGGAGGGAGTAGTTCTCCATCGAGGCTCGGGGCTGTACCGGTAGCTATGTGGTTCATCTCTCTCCTATGTGCTTCAATACAATAATCTCATGAGCTGCCTTACATGATTGAGATTCATATGATGATGCTTGTAATCTAGATGTCATTATGCTAGTCAAGTGGGTTTTACTTATGTGATCTCCGGAGACTCCTTGTCCCACGTGTGTAAAGGTGACGAGTGTGTGCACCGTGTGGGTCTCTTAGGCTATATTTCACGGAATAATTATTCACTCGTTATGAATGGCATAGTGAAGTGCTTATTTATATCTCTTTATGATTGCAATGTGTTTTGTATCACAATTTATCCGTGTGCTACTCTAGTGATGTTATTAAAGTAGTTTATTCCTCCTGCACGGTGTAATGGTGACAGTGTGTGCATCGTGTAGTACTTGGGGTAGGCTATGATTGTGATCTCTTGTAGATTATGAAGTTAACTATTGCTATGATGGTATTGATGTGATCTATGCCCCCTTTCGTAGTGTGAAGGTGACAGTGTGCATGCTATGTTAGTACTTGGTTTGGTTATGTTGATCTGTCATGCACTCTAAGGTTATTTAAACATGAACATCGAATATTGTGGAGCTTGTTAACTCCGGCATTGAGGGTTCGTGTAATCCTACACGATTAGTGGTGTTCATCATCCAACAAGAGAGTGTAGAGTCTAGCATTTATCTATTTATTCTGTTATGTGATCAATGTTGAGAGTGTCCACTAGTGAAAGTATGATCCCTAGGCCTTGTTCCTAAATATCGCTATCGCTGCTTGTTTACTTGTTTTCTTGCATCTGTACTTCCTGCAATATTACTACCATCAACCACACGCCGAGCAAGCACTTTTCTGGTGCCGTTACTACTGCTCATACTTATTCATACCACCTGTATTTCACTATCTCTTCGCCGAGCTAGTGCACCTATTAGGTGTGTTGGGGACACAAGAGACTTCTTGCTTTGTGGTTGCAGGGTTGCATGAGAGGGATATCTTTGACCTCTTCCTCCCTGAGTTCGATAAACCTTGGGTGATCCACTTAAGGGAAACTTGCTGCTGTTCTACAAACCTCTGCTCTTGGAGGCCCAACACTGTCTACAAGAATAGAAGCACATGTAGACATCAAGCACTTTTCTGGCGCCGTTGCCGGGGAGGAAAGGTAAAAGGTACTCACACTCCAGATCTCGGCTACTAAGCACTTTTCCAGCACCGTTGTAAGTACTCGAAGCTATTTCCTTTAGATCCTGCAATTGCATCTTTTTGTTTCTTGTTTACACTAGTTTGGCATAATGGACAACAATGAGCTTCTTATTCTATTTCCTGATTTAAGACATGGATGGTTTGATGCGAAAATTAAAAAACCCATGGAACATATTAGTATGAACACTTTGAATACCATTGTTGCTAATGATATAGAAAGTTCTAAGCTTGGGGAAGCTGGTTCTGATGAGCATGATCTTTTTAGTCCCCCAAGCATTGAGGAGAAAAATTACTTTGATGATACTTTGCCTCCTATTTATGATGATTATAATGATAGTAGTCTTTTAGTACCGCTTGTTATGGAGGATAAATTTGATTATGATTACAATATGCCTCCTATATTTGATGATGAGAATAATAATGATAGCTACTTTGTTGAATTTGCTCCCACTATTACCAATAAAATTGACTATGCTTATGTGGAGGGTAATGATACTTTTATGCATGTGAATAAAGATGTTTTATGTGATACTTATATTGTTGAGTTTGCTCATGATGCTACTGGATATTATTATGAGAGAGGAAAATATGGTTGTAGAAATTTTCATGTTACTAAAACAACTCTCTATATGCTGAAATTTTTGAAGTTACACTTGTTTTATCTTTCTATGCTTGTTGCATCATGCTTCATGAATTTGTTTATTTACAAGATTCCTTTTCATAGGAAGCATGTTAGGCTTAAATGTGTTTTGAATTTGCCTCTTGATGCTCTCTTTTGCTTCAAATACTATCTCTTGCGAGTGCATCATTAAAACTGCTGAGCCCATCTTAATGGCTATAAAGAAAGAACTTCTTGGGAGATAACCCATGTGTTTATTTTACTACAGTAATTTTATTTTTTATTTTGAGTCTTGGAAGTTGTTACTACTGTAGCAACCTCTCCTTATCTTAGTTTTGTGCATTGTTGTGCCAAGTAAAGTCTTTGATAGTAAGGTTCATACTAGATTTGGATTACTGCGCAGAAACAGATTTCTTGCTTGTCACGAATCTGGGCCTAATTCTCTGTAGGTAACTCAGAAAATTATGCCAATTTACGTGAGTGATCCTCAGATATGTACGCAACTTTAATTCAATTTGAGCATTTTCATTTGAGCAAGTCTGGTGCCTCAATAAAATTCGTCTTTACGGACTGTTCTGTTTTGACAGATTCTGCCTTTTATTTCGCATTGCTTCTTTTGCTATGTTGGATGGATTAGAGTCTTATAATGTTTACAATATGTCTTTTATGTGAGTTTTGCTGCACCGGTTCATCCTTGTGTTTGTTTCAAATAACCTTGCTAGCCTAAACCTTGTATCGAGAGGGAATACTTCTCATGCATCCAAAATCCTTGAGCCAACCACTATGCCATTTGTGTCCACCATACATACCTACTACATGGTATTTCTCCGCCATTCCAAAGTAAATTGCTTGAGTGCTACCTTTAAAATTTCCATTCTTTACCTTTGCAATATATAGCTCATGGGACAAATAGCTTAAAAACTATTGTGGTATTAAATATGTACTTATGCACTTTATCTCTTATTAAGTTGCTTGTTGTGCGATAACCATGTTCCTGGGGACGCCATCAACTACTCTTTGTTGAATATCATGTGAGTTGCTATGCATGTCCGTCTTGTCTGAAGTAAGGGAGATTTACCACTCATTTAATGGTTAGAGCATGCATAATGTTAGAGAAGAACATTGGGCCGCTAACTAAAGCCATGATCCATGGTGGAAGTTTCAGTTTTGGACATATATCCTCAATCTCATATGAGAACATTAATTGTTGCTACATGCTTATGCATTAAAGAGGAGTCCATTATCTGTTGTCTATGTTGTCCCGGTATGGATGTCTAAGTTGAGAATAATCAAAAGCGAGAAATCCAATGCGAGCTTTCTCCTCAGACCTTTGTACGTACATGCGGCATAGAGGTACCCCTTTGTGACACTTGGTTAAAACATGTGTATTGCGATGCTAATCCCGGTAATCCAAGCTAATTAGGACAAGGTGCGGGCACTATTAGTATACTATGCATGAGGCTTGCAACTTGTAGGATATAATTTACATGATACATATGCTTTATTACTACCGTTGACAAAATTGTTTCTTGTTTTCAAAACCAAAGCTCTAGCACAAATATAGCAATCAATGCTTCCCTCTGCGAAGGGCCATTCTTTTACTTTCATGTTGAGTCAGTTCACCTATTTCTCTCCACCTCAAGAAGCAAACACTTGTATCAACTGTGTGCATTGATTCCTACATACTTGCATATTGCACTTGTTATATTACTTTACATTGACAATATCCATGAGATATACATGTTATAAGTTGAAAGCAACCGCTGAAACTTAATCTTCCTTTGTGTTGCTTCAATACCTTTACTATGAATTTATTGCTTTATGAGTTAACTCTTATGCAAGACTTATTGATGCTTGTCTTGAAAGTACTATTCATGAAAAGTCTTTGCTATATGATTCATTTGTTTACTCATGTCATTTACCATTGTTTTGATCGCTGCATTCATTACATATGTTTACAATAGTATGATCAAGGTTATGATGGCATGTCACTCCAGAAATTATCTTTGTTATCGTTTACCTGCTCGGGACGAGCGAGGAACTAAGCTTGGGGATGCTGATACGTCTCCGACGTATCGATAATTTCTTATGTTCCATGCCACATTATTGATGATATCTACATGTTTTATGCATACTTTATGTCATATTTATGCGTTTTCCGGAACTAACCTATTGACAAGATGCCGAAGTGCCAGTTCCTGTTTTCTGCTGTTTTTGGTTCCAGAAATCCTAGTAAGGAAATATTCTCGGAATTGGACGAAATCAACGCCCAGGGTCCTCTTTTTGCACGAAGCTTCCAGAAGTCCGAAGGGGAAACGAAGTGGGGCCACGAGGTGGGGACACAGTAGGGCGGCGCGGCCCAAGCCCTGGCCGCACCGGCCTAGTGTGTGGTCCCACCAGGACTCCACCGACCTTGCCCTTCCGCCTACTTAAGGTCTCCGTCGCGAAAACCCTATCACGTTCGACGAAACCAGAGAAAACCTTCCGAGCCGCCGCCATCGCGAAGCCAAGATCCGGGGGACAGGAGTCTCTCGTTTCGGCACGCCGCCGGGACGGGGAAGTGCCCCGGAAGGCTCCTCCATCGACACCACCGCCATCTTCATCAACGCAGCTGTCTCCCATGAGGAGGGAGTAGTTCTCCATCGAGGCTCGGGGCTGTACCGGTAGCTATGTGGTTCATCTCTCTCCTATGTGCTTCAATACAATAATCTCATGAGCTGCCTTACATGATTGAGATTCATATGATGATGCTTGTAATCTAGATGTCATTATGCTAGTCAAGTGCGTTTTACTTATGTGATCTCCGGAGATTCCTTGTCCCACGTGTGTAAAGGTGACAGTGTGTGCACCTGTTGCGGTCAGAAACCCACCGGCGGGCAGCGACGGGCAACACCGTAGAGCCGGGAATCTCCCAGGACTGCGGCTGGCCCTGGTCCCTCCGAGCGACGGCCCGCAAAGCCTTCGGCACGCACGTCCGATGCTGATGCAAGGGCGTGCCACCTGACCTATACCTGGTCAGGAAGGTGTTGGATGATGCCTCGCTTAGTTTCCTGCATGGCATAAACGTAAACATTAAATACGAGCCTCGATCGGCTCTCAGGTTATCCTGTGAATCAGCTCAAGGAGCCGATCCACCCATGATGTGTACGAGGTGTACGATCAGATGGTGGTCCTGCTTGATCAAAACAAAGCTAAAACGACCTACTACGATTTAGAGTTTTCACCGCATAATCGGAACATCCTACTCGTGATTGAGCCTGGCGGCCCCGCACGGTGATCGTAAACCGACCCTAGACAAGGCCTAAAAACCAACACGAGGTTGATCCTCGGAACATCCTGTCTAGGGCTAGCAAACTACACCCTACGCGCCACTGGATCCTTCAACCCGTTTGTAAGGCCTAACCATGCAGATATTAAACTAATCCTTGAAGCACAAGGAGCAACCATAACGGATCGGATCTACTAAATAATGATCAAGCGGGGTGCCGCCCTTACACCCAAGATAGGTGTAAGGGCGGCTAGATGCCTAAGGGTTGCACGACGATAGCATATGATACGAAGAACAATGCTAACCCTAAAACATCTATGATAACTACGTTGCTCGCCATCAAAAAGGCTTCAGCACGAGCAACGCATGAATCGACGAATAAACGTGTGCTGCCTAGATCGCAAGATGCGATCTAGGCAGCATGATGCTTACCCCGAAGAAACCCTCGAGACGGGGGAGTTGGCGAAACGTGATTGTTGTTTATTTCATAAACCCTAGATACATATTTATAGTCCGTAGACTTTCTAATGTGGGAATAATCCCAACCGGGCACGAGCCCAAACTCCTTCTAACCGACACGTATTACGGGCAAACTAGCCCAAATTTGGTATATAAGGCCGATTCATGTATTTCTTCTATGTATATTCTTCAAGCTCATCTTCAATCGCGGCCCACCTCTGATCCAGTCAAATTCTGGTGATAACACATGCCCCCCTGGTTTTGGAAATGACATTTCCAAAATCATTATGCTTTTCCTTCGTCAGGTCATGTCGTGGCAGAGCAAAACTGTCGCAGTATCCTTCATCATGATGCCTTGCCTCCTCCACTTCTCCGCGTGACCTGGCAATTTTTTTTTCTGTTGGGCACCACTTCCTCGGAAACTGCTGTGGCATTGAATCTCCACTATATCCCCTTTTATTTAACCGTTCCAAACAGTTTGCTTCTTCATCCTCTTCGCATTAGCATTCCAAAAGCCCTCCCGCGCCACCATGTCTTCCTCTTCCTCCGCCTCATCGGGTCTTTCCATCGAGTCCTCCTCCTCCCGCGAGTCGACGCCGGAGTGGAACCCGGAGGAGGCCCACGCGGCCAACATCCGCCGCGCCATCGAGGCCGGGGATGAGCCGAGTCACGACTTCTCCATCTGGTCAGATGACGACAAGTCCTCGACCGATGGGGAAAGTGACCTCCGCTTCCTTGCCGACGGGGAGACGGAGGAGGAGAGCGATGACGATCGCCTCTCCTGTGATGACTTCACCTTCTCCGAGGAGGAGGAGGAGGAGGAGGAGGAGGACGACACCTCCTCCGACGAACCGCCGGCCAAGCGCTTCTGCCCCTGGCCGGGGAATCTCAGCGACTTCGACAGCGACGACGACGACGCTGACGAGGAGGACGAGGACAACGAAGGTCCTGCCGGCGGCCGCTACAGCAGCGACGACGAGCCCGCCGGGAGTAGCGCCGACAGCGGCGACGACGGCAACGACGAAGGCAGCGACGGCCCGTAGATAGGACCCTTAGCATATGATCAGTAGTAGTAGATGGGGCAATGTATCCCCTTAGTACTTCCTTTTGAGAGCAATCAGCTCTTTATGTAAGAAATCTCGTTTGTCAATGAAGAAATTCCCCAATTTGATTTTGCCGATTTCCTCTCATACTGATTTTGCCGATTGTCCACTTAGTCAATGCTCAATGAACCGATGGCCACGCACCGGTCCCTCATAATCCGCTCTTCATCTCTTTGACTATGGAGTGATCGTGAACTTGGTCAATGCTTAATAAGCCGATGTCAACGCATCAATCCCTCACGATCTATCCTTCATCTTTTCGACCGATGACTTTGAGCTCTGGTGGACAATGTGGAAGACCAATGCCTTCAAGAGAGTCCTAGAACCGCTGCTGAAACGACTTGACGTTGAAGCCGATACTTCTGCAAAACAGATATCACCTGCTCTGTTCCTTTGCAGCAACCAGATAGCCCAGAGCCAACTCCCTATCGGTGATGATGGATCCCTCTTCTGCAAGAACTCGCCGCCTTTGAAAGAGATTGCGACGCGGGACCAGCCGATGACTCTCCAATCGGCTTCTAAAAACAGAGCATCTACCAGGTCAGTTGCCCCCCGAGCCCCAGTCAAGGCGAAAACAGTGATGAGGACACGCAGAGAAAGCTGCCACGCAGAGCCAGCCAGAGCCGATCACCTTCCTTCCGTTGAAAGTCGATATTGCGGATGATCACACAACGGCTCAGAAACAAAACTCCTCTGACACAGAGTTGGAGGTCCTTGTGTTTTGAACACGCAACTGGTAGATCCCGTGTAATTGTGCTAGAGTCGATGGCCGTGCATCGGCTTTAGATCATGGGAATTTTTTTGCTTTAGATCATGGGAATTTTTTTTACTGGCCGATTTTTTATCGGCCCCCAATATTTCACTGCACATGTATCGCACATGTTCATTTTTACTAGGTGCCCCCCGAGCCGATTCTGCCAGGTAACTGCTGATATCGGCTCTGTGGTTAGCCAAGGCACTATATGTGAACGTCGGCTCTTTTAGGACCAGTGTGGACTTCTTCCAGCTCATCAGCCGACGTAAACCCATTGCCCATTAGATCGACGTTGAACCCAGGCAGAATGTATGGTGAGGATAATTTTGGCCGATTGCTGGAATCGGCCTCCATGTTGAATTGCTCGATGAAGGTTTTGCAATGTTCCTCCATAGATCCTTGGGGCCGATCACATGGATCGGCATCGCCACGTTTGTCCATAGATGTTGCTCTTGTTACACGGTCAGGCCGGTGGATAAAACCAGCCTAACCCCGTCCTTTGTCACGTCGATGCGCTCGCAGTCGTCCAAATTGATGCCTGAGAGTGGCTCTTGGCCTGATGTCTCCCAAACGCTCATGCCGGCCGTTGAAATCTCGGCTGAATCATCTGCGTGGACGACTTCTACTTCATCTCCATCCCACTGTATTAGGCATTGGTGCATCGTGGATGGAATGCAACAGTTGGCGTGGATCCAATCTCTCCCTAGTAGGACAGCATAGGTGCTCTTGCTGTCGACAATAAAGAACGTCGTAGGGACGGTTTTCCTTCCTACGGTCAGATCCACGTTCAGAACACATTGTGCGTCAGATGCTTGACCGTTGAAATCGCTCAGTGTCACATTGGTCTTGATCAGATCCGAGCTAGAGCGTCCCAACCGGCGTAGCATGGAGTATGGCATGATGTTGACTGCCGCTCCGGTGTCCACCAGCATCTTGTTGACAGGCTGCCCATTGATGTAACCTCGCAAGTACAGGGCCTTCAGATGCCTGTAGCTTCTTTCTCGTGGCTTCTCAAAGATGACCGGCCGTGGGCCGCAGTCAAGTTGTGCCACAGGTGCTTCGTCTAATCCTGGAGCACTAAACTCCGTTGGAAGGATGAACACCATGTTTGTGCCAGCCGATGTCTCATCATCGGCTTTCTTTTGTCTGGGGCGCCACTCTTTCCTTTGTGGCCGACCTTCTTCGTCCGGGGTTCGCTGAATTTTAGCGGCCAGATCAGGCCGCGCCTTCCTCAACGTGTGCAGGTATAACCTTTCGGCTTCCTCCAACCCACGTAGTCGCTGAACCCTACGCTTTTGGGAACGGCTGAGCCCATCAGGGCACCACCTTGGCCGATGATACTTGTCCTCTTCATCATCGTCCTCTAGTTCCTCGAGATCTTCTACCCGAGCGGACTCAGCGTTCTTGTTCCGAGGCGGGAGAGGCCCTAGACGTTTGAACACGGACACGTTAGCTGCATCCTTCTTCTTTTGTTTACATTCTGGACAGTTGCCGATTGTAGGCAATCGGCTCATTCCTGAATCCCATCAGTGTCTGAAGAAGGGGCAGTCCCAATGCCTATCCACGTCATCTTGCTCTCTCGACTTTTCCTTGGCGTGGCGCTCATATCTCTCCTCGTCGCGATCATGCCGACGGTGTCTCCTGGCTTCCGTAGCTGGACGATCTCTTTCATCATCGTCGTTGTATCGCCGGCGTTGGTCATATTGACCCACATACTTGTTGAGGAGGTGATCAGAGAGAGGTCGCTGATATCTTACGTTCCTCACTTCTCCCTCTGTGATGTAGCGCTTGCCATCGTGACGGAGCCGATCGCGTGGAGCGGCTTCCTCTGTGTCCTTGCTATGAGAGCAGCTGCTCTCATCTCCGTCCTTACCAGAGTGGTGCCCAGGTCCTACCATGCTGATATTGTACGAGAATCCTGGCTGGCACCCTCCATGGTAGGTGCACTCCACCATGTTAACGGCGGGGAAGGGGTGTGTGTCGACCTTCATGGCGTACTGGCTGAAAATTAGACGCCCTTGTTCTATCGCCATTTGGACCTGCTGACGCCACACCCTGTAGTCGTTGGTGGCGTGGGTGAACGTGTTATGCCACTTGCAGTATGGCTTTCCGTTCAGCTCCTACGCCGTGGGGATCTTGTGGCCTTCGGGTAACTTTAGCTACTTCTCCTTGAGTAAGAGGTCGAAAATCTGCTCAGCTTTGGTCACGTCGAAGTCAAACCCTTTTGGAGGACCTTGTGGCTTCACCCATTTACAGGACACGGGGCTTGCCCCCCGAGTCCATTCAGCCATTGCTACCTCTTGATCTCCCGCAGCACCTTCATCTTCATCTGCCTCAACCAGGACCACCGCACGCTTGAATTTATCCTGGTAAACATCTGGGTGGCGCTGTTCATATGTTGACAGCTTCTGCACCATGTGTGCCAGTGAAGGGTAGTCTGCTTGGGAGGCCACGTCTTTGATCGATGATGAGAGACCCACCACCGCCAACTCGACTGCTTCTTTTTCACTCACATGAACCGAATAGCATCGGTTCCTAACGGTCCTGAAGCGGCCGGACGTATTCCGCCACTCGTTTCCCCGCGCTCTCGTCGTACCTGTGCTAGATCGGCAATGCCAGCCTCGGAAGCCTCTGAGTGATACTGTATGTGGAACTGCTCTTCCAACTGCTTCCAAGTCCGGATTGAGTCTGGTGGCAGCGATGTGTACCACCCGAAAGCCGATCCTGTGAGGGACTGTGCGAAGAACCTCACGCGCAGCTCGTCTGATGCTGAGATCGTGCCCAGCTGTGCCAAATATCGGCTCACATGCTCGATGGAGCTGGAACCATCTGATCCATTAAATTTGGTGAAATCAGGGAGCCGATATTTGGGTGGTAGCGGGATCAACTCGTACTCATTGGGGTACGGCTTGGAATAGCCGATTGTCCTCCTTTTCGGCATATCATGCCGAACTGGTCTTTCAGGATCGTACAAATCTGATCCGCGGTGATGGCTGCAGGCGTCGAACTCTGAAGATTCGCCGGGGTGGCATACTTAGCCAGCCATGCTTGCTTTTCCAGCTCTGAGCCAACTGCAGGAGCTGAGCTCTGGAGGTTTGTCGGAGTGGCATACTTAGCTAGCCACGTTTGCTTCTCAAGATCAGTTCCCGAAGTTCCTCCTGTTGTCCCGGAAGTCCCTGCTGCTGCAGCCTGGTTCGAGAGTGCCCAGTTACTGCAGTCTGGCACATATGTGCACGTGTATGCGTGAGGGATCTCCTTAGGCGCCTTATGCAAGAATTGGTAGTCACTAGGGTCACCACCGATCTTGTAGACGACGTATGCCGGTGAATTCGGCACTTCTAGTGCTGCCAACGCGAACGGCAGCGGTGGACGGGACTGGAGTGGCATCTCTCCATGGTAAGTCCCCAGAGCTGGTCCTGACAGAGAATAATGATGGCTCATGATTTCCTGGATCACGCGCAGAGCGACACGCTCCAAAGTGTTCACCAGGCTCTCAGAATGGCGGTGCAGCGAATGAGCCACCATGAAGTTAATCTCCTGACGCAGCGACCTGGTGCGTTCTTCGACGGGGTGGACGGGTCCACTCCATCGAGCGCGCCTTCAGGTGAGAACCCTTTCCACCTGATGCCATGTGAGCGGGTTCTGTGAAAAGAGCCGATGAGGTCGGCTTCGAGGACTGCCTTGATCTCGTCATGTTTCTTCTTGAGCTCCTCGGTCAGATCCTCGTACTTGACTGGAGTGCCCTCCGCCATCTCAGATGTAGATGGCGATTGGGTTGATGTCGAAGATTGTCCCACCGGGCGTGCCAGAATGTGTTGCGGTCGAAACCCACCGGCGGGCAGCGACGGGCAACACCGTAGAGCCGGGAATCTCCCGGGACTGCGGCTGGCCCTCGGTCCCTCCGAGCGACGGCCCGCAAAGCCTTCGGCACGCACGTCCGATGCTGATGCAAGGGCGTGCCACCCGACCTATACCCGGTCGGGAAGGTGTTGGATGATGCCTCGCTTAGTTTCCTGCATGGCATACACGTAAACATTAAATACGAGCCTCGATCGGCTCTCGAGTTATCTCGTGAATCGGCTCAAGGAGCCGATCCACCCATGATGCGTACGAGGTGTACGATCAGATGGTGGTCCTGCTTGATCAAAACAAAGCTAAAACGACCTACTATGATTTAGGGTTTTCACCGCATAATCGGAACATCCTACTCGTGATTGAGCCTGGCGGCCCCGCACGGTGATCGTAAACCGACCCTAGACAAGGCCTAAAAACCAACACGAGTTGATCCTCGGAACATCCTGTCTAGGGCTAGCAAACTACACCCTACGCGCCACTGGATCCTTCAACCCGTTTGTAAGGCCTAACCATGCAGATATTAAACTAATCCTTGAAGAACAAGGAGCAACCATAACGGATCGGATCTACTAAATAATGATCAAGCGGGGTGCCGCCCTTACACCCAAGATAGGTGTAAGGGCGGCTAGATGCCTAAGGGTTGCACGACGATAGCATATGATACGAAGAACAATGCTAACCCTAAAACATCTATGATAACTACGTTGCTCGCCATCAAAAAGGCTTCAGCACGAGCAACGCATGAATCGACGAATAAACGTGTGGCCGCCTAGATCGCAAGATGCGATCTAGGCAGCATGATGCTTACCCGGAAGAAACCCTCGAGACGGGGAGTTGGCGATGCGCCTAGATTGGTTTGTGGTGAACGTGATTGTTGTTTATTTCATAAACCCTAGATACATATTTATAGTCCGTAGACTTTCTAATGTGGGAATAATCCCAACCGGGCACGAGCCCAAACTCCTTCTAACCGACACGTATCCTACTATGTTACAGATACACGAGCAAACTAGCCCAAATTTGGTATATAAGGCCGATTCATGTATTTCTTCTATGTATATTCTTCAAGCCCATCTTCAATCGCGGCCCACCTCTGATCCGGTCAAATTCTGGTGATAACAGCACCGTGTGGGTCTCTTAGGCTATATTTCACAGAATACTTATTCACTGTTATGAATGGCATAGTGAAGTGCTTATTTATATCTCTTTATGATTGCAATGTGTTTTGTATCACAATTTATCTGTGTGCTACTCTAGTGATGTTATTAAAGTAGTTTATTCCTCCTGCACGGTGTAATGGTGACAGTGTGTGCATCATGTAGTACTTGGCGTAGGCTATGATTGTATTGATGTGATCTATGCCTCCTTTCGTAGTGTGAAGGTGACAGTGTGCATGCTATGTTAGTACTTGGTTTGGTTATGTTGATCTGTCATGCACTCTAAGGTTATTTAAACATGAACATCGAATATTGTGGAGCTTGTTAACTCCGGCATTGAGGGTTCGTGTAATCCTACATAGTTAGTGGTGTTCATCATCCAACAAGAGAGTGTAGAGTCTAGCATTTATCTATTTATTCTGTTATGTGATCAATGTTGAGAGTGTCCACTAGTGAAAGTATGATCCCTAGGCCTTGTTCCTAAATACTGCTATCGCTGCTTGTTTACTGTTTTACTGCATCTGTACTTCCTGCAATATTACTACCATCAACCACACGCCAGCAAGCACTTTTCTGGTGCCGTTACTACTGCTCATACTTATTCATACCACCTGTATTTCACTATCTCTTCGCCGAACTAGTGCACCTATTAGGTGTGTTGGGGACACAAGAGACTTCTTGCTTTGTGGTTGCAGGGTTGCATGAGAGGGATATCTTTGACCTCTTCCTCCCTGAGTTCGATAAACCTTGGGTGATCCACTTAAGGGAAACTTGCTGCTGTTCTACAAACCTCTGCTCTTGGAGGCCCAACACTGTCTACAAGAATAGAAGCACCCGTAGACATCACACGCTACTTGCCTCTCATGATGGACGGCGTAAACCGCCACTGGTTCAACACCCTCACCGCCAACAGCATCGACTCTTGGGAAGAAGCCCGTGCTGCATTCATCCAGCACTTCGCCAACGCGTACACTCGCGCAACGACTATAGAAGACCTGGATCGCTGTGTCCAGGGCCTACACGAGTCGACTCGTCGGTGGGTGCAGCACTGGCAAGATATGTGGACGACCTCCAGCGGCATTAGCACGGACACGGCGATCTACTGCTTCCGGTACGAACCGGTAAGCGCCAAGCTCCACCGCGTCAGCAGAGATAACATCTCAATCTCCGAGCTCTTCGACATCGCCACCCGCTACGCCGACGAAGACCCTACAGTCGACTCGGACGACGAGTACGGCCAGCAGCGCAATCGCCGCCCCGTTCACACAGATTCTCGACGCGGCGACTACCGGTTCGGCGGTCGATCCAACAATGGCAAGCGCCGCGCCGACGGAGGACACAACGAGCTCGTCGCCAACGCCGAATACGAGCAGCGCGAGCCAAAATCCTTCTGACGCGACAATCGTGCGCCACGGGAGGACCAACCTCAGCCTAAGCACTTCGATGCCCGCAGCCTCCTAGACGCCCCGTGCATCTACCACAGCAGGGAGGGCAAGCCATCAACACACACGACGGGAAACTGCTACTCCCCGAAGCAGATAGAGAAGGCCCACCGCGCCAAGGAAAACGACGGCGGCAATCAGCACAAAGACCGCGCCAAGGACCCAGACCAGCACAAGGGAGAAGGGTTCAGTCGCAGCGCCGGCTCGCTCCACACCTTCACCGGAGTCGGCGATCGTCGGGACAGGAAAGTCCTCACAAGGGCGGTAGCAGTACACGCGATCGTCCTCGACGTGCCCTGGTGGCTCATCTGGTCTGAGCAGAGCATCACCTGGAGTCGCGAAGACCACGCTCCTCGCATCGAGTACCCCGGCCGAGTGGCGCTGGTCGTCAGGCCCAAGGTAGCTGACTACTGGCTGCCGAAAACCTTGATGGACGGAGGAAGCTCCATCAACATTCTGTACTACGAGACCTTCCAGCGACTCGGCTTACCAGACTCGGTTACCCGGGCGCAACACCAGGCCCGGTTACCCCCCACCCCTTACGCCATCAGGTGAAAACGGCGACTGGAACCTACAGCAGGGTCGCATGCCCGACCAGCCCCCCGGGCCACGGCGATCGTCTAGTGCTACGCTATACAGCACATCGATGCCCTCCTCTACCTTAGGCGGGTGACTTGAGTGGCTAAGTACTTCGACCAGGGACCCCGCAAAACGGACCCGTGGCTCGCCA
This sequence comes from Lolium rigidum, assembly GCF_022539505.1. Taxonomy (NCBI): domain Eukaryota; kingdom Viridiplantae; phylum Streptophyta; class Magnoliopsida; order Poales; family Poaceae; genus Lolium; species Lolium rigidum. Next base: position 340,532,572 of record NC_061510.1, read on the forward strand.
AGGAACAACGCCCGCAAAAACCCCCTTTGGAGTCGCCAAGCGACTGGCTCACCGAGCCACGACGAGAGGCGCGCTACATATAAACAGCGCAACTATAACCAACCCGCTACTCCACCCATGAGGCTGCTATTCGCACTACAATGACTACGTACTGCGACTGGGGACGCCCAGCTCGACAAGGAAAACAGTCAAGTCGATAGCCTTCATCGGGGTCGCATGGCGACTGGCCTGTTGGCCATGGAGAGTCGGACCCAACTCAAACAGAAAACATTACCGATACGTTTACATATCTCAAAAGCGGTCGCCAAGTTATACTTAAGCAAAAGCTAGCACTTTATTTACAACTAACACCCGCGAGTCACACCCTCGCGGGAATTTGAGTGGCATCATCCACAGGTTTACAAGACCCTACTGGGACGGCCCCGGAGCTTCCTCTACGACTGGCTCGGCGCCACCGTCGCCATGGCGGAACTTCGGAGTATACAAGACGACCGGGTAAGTGGACAGGGAGTTGGCAGCCGCGGCATGGAACAAGCGCTCCGCAGGGAAATCCACCGGGCCAGCTTCCTTCTCCGCGTCCCCGGGCGCCGATTGGCTGGCAATGTGCGTCTCCAAGTCCGCGGTCGCCAACACCCGGTCGGCGTAGGGGCGCACTGCCTCCATCAAGCGCATCACCTCGGTGACGTCAAACTCGCCAGTCTCCGAGGGGAAGCCAGCCATGACATCCTCCACGTCAAACCCCTCCGAGTAGTGGGCCAGCACCATGCTCAGCGCCATGGTAATACCCACGCGGCAAGAGGAGCGGCGGAGCCAGTCGACAACAGCTGGAATGTTGGAGACGGCCTTGAAGACTGATGGCGTGTCCCGTGGAATCACCTCCCGCGGACTTAGGTACTGGAGCGCCGCCAGGATCTCCCCCGCACAGGCGATGATGCGCGCGGTCGCAGTCGACAGGCACTCCCGCGGGGTTGCCGTCTCCGTGAAGTCGCCCGTACCTGACACGAACAACAAGAAGAAATTCAAGTCAGAACTCGCTCTTGGTGCGGGCTCGCCACGCTCGGGGACTGGCCCCCGAGGCCGACTCGCCACGCTCGGGGACTGGCCCCGAGGCCGACTCGCCACGCTCGGGGACTGGCCCCCGAAGCCGACTCGCCACGCTCGGGGACTGGCCCCCGAGATCAACTCGCCACGCTCGGAGACTGGCCCCCTTAAGCGGACTCGCCGTTTCGGCAATCAACAAAAACCAATGGAGGAACGCTGGAACTTACCAAGGAGCTGCCGCGACATCTCGCGGACAAACGCCTCGAAGCTGGTCTTCTCGGCCTGCACCGCCAGGACGATGCCCTCGGACGCCTCCTTCTCCGCGGCCAGCTCCTTGGCGTGTTGCAGCTTCAAAGCCGCGACCTCCTCTCGAAGAGCCGCGGCGGCCCCCCGCGCGGCGTCCCGCGCCTCCATCGCGGCCTCCAGCTTCCCCTTGTATTCCGCGATAACGTCCTCCAACTCCCGGCCCTTGTCCTCCAGGACCTTCGTCAGGTCCGCCACCTTCGCCTTCGCCTTCTTCCTCACCTCTTTGGCCTGCTTCGCCCGGAATTCGGCTTCCCGGTAAAAGGACTCCTTCACGAATCCTTCACGAGATTCTGCAAGCGCCTTCGCCTGCGCCTCTGCTACAGAAAAAAGGACGATGAGAACAAAGGTCCACCTGCACGAGCGCGACTAGGAGGGGGAGACACGTGGACGCGACTTACTGCCCATAGTGATAAGCTTGCGGTTCTTCTGCGCCGCCTCCTCCACGAGCGCTGTCAGTCGCTTCACCTCCGCCTGCACAGAGAATGGCGCGAAGGTCAACAACGGCAGTCCAGGTGCAAAAGAGAGCCTCGACTCGCCCCTTCAGGCCAAGTCGACCCTCGGGGACTGGGGGAGGACCGGACTGCGAGTACAGGAGTGCTTACCACGTGCACTTCACCGAGCGCCATGTGGAGCTCAGTGAAGGTCAGAGTCGAAGGCGGAGGACGGCGCGACTCGGCCGCTTCACCCGCCTGCATCACCGCTTCGGTCGACGGCGCCCCTTCCGTTCGCGTCTCGGGGTTGCTGGGATGGACTTGGTCCCTAGCGGCCTTGGACCGACACTCCTTCATCGGCACCGAGAGGCCACCCTCCTCGGCGGTGTCTTCTTCGACTTCGGGCGCCACGACATCCGCCCCCTGGGCTTCAGTCGATCCGACGCCTACCGACTCCTCCTCTACCACGGGGGGAGCGGCACCTGGTCCCATCGCCGCGCTCGCCGCGCCCCCGCGACCCATGCTGGCCAAGGGGAAAGCCTCAACAGTGGGCTCGGCACGGCTAGCGCTCGCATCCCCCGCCTTGCTCGCAGCGACAGGCTCTTCCCGAGCCGGCCCCGTGTCCACAAGGTCGGAGGGTGCCTTCTTCGTTTCTGCGGCCTTCTTCAGGTCGGCCGCCTTCTTCGCCTCGGCCGCTCTCGTGGCCGCTGCCCCAATCGAGGCGGGTCTTGCCAAGACCTTCCTCTTGGACCTGCGGGGGATTGAGGCGGCTCATTCATAAATCCCGCCCATAAGGAAGCAAAGCTTGACAGGAGATACTTACTTCACCGTGGGGATCGCCTTCACACCCGGACCGGCTCGGGCTCCAGCGTCGATGGCGTCCTTCAAAGGGCGCTGGAGCTTTATGGAACCCTCAAGGATAGTCGGGCGCAGCCGCTTGGGCTGCGGCTCGGCTCCCCCCTTCGAGGGCTCCCCTTCTTCCGGGTGTGAGGTCGCCTCTTCGTCCCCGTCACCCTCCGGCGGCCTCGGCGCGCCCTGCGACGAAGACGTTGCGCCCCTCTTCGCCCCGCGCGGGAGTCGGACGAAGTCCCTCGCTTCGGAGTCCGACTCGGTGCGCTCCTCTTCGTCGTCGACCTCCTCCTCCTCGCCTTCGGTCATTTCCGGAGGCTCTTTCCCCGCGAGGGGGGGAAGATGATCGGCGACCTTCCGCCATCGCTGCATTCGGACCGAGAAAACGAGTTAGAAAGGGAGAAGCGCAACCTAGGCGTCCGGGGTCGCAGCAGCTAACAGACCGATACCTGGGGCGCCGGGTTGTCCTCGGAGAAGGGCTGCAAGCCGTCCTCAAAGGAAGTAAAGGCGGCCGTGGTGATCTTGGCGAGCGCCTTCCGGTACTCGGCCTCGTCCCACTCGGTCGCCGTCGACCGGGTGCAGTCGTACTGCCCCCGGTACTCCCACATAGAGTGGGCTCAACATCGCAAGGGGATCAAGCGACGACCGAGCCAACAGTTGTACATGTTGGCCGCCGTCAAGCCGTCGTCCTTCAGCGCCTGGATCTCCAGGCGCATCCCCTTCACCACCTCCTCCTGCTCGCGTGGCAGCGACCGGACGTTGAGACGCCGCGGGACGTTGGGCTCAGGGTCGTATTGAGGGATGCAGACCTCACCGGGGGGAGTGTACTCCTTGGCATAGAACCAGAATCGGCGCCATTGCGATTGCGCCTTCTTGGGGAGCGCCATGTCGATGAAGCTCTCCCCCGACTTCACCTGGAAGGTGATCCCGCCATTTGGGATGAGCGCCTGGTTGTTCTTGCTGACCCGGGTCGCCCGCCCGTGGAAGATTGATACCCACAGCGGGAAGTACGGTGGGCAACCCAAGTAGCACTCGCACAGCGCCACAAACAGCGAGATTTGCTGCACACTATGCGGCCCAAGGTCGCATATCTTGATGCTGTAGAAGGCCAGCAACTGCCGGATGAAGTCGGAGGAGGGGAGCACGAATCCGCGGTCCAGGAAGCTGAGGAAGAGCACGAACTCGCCCGGCCTCGGAAGCGGCTCCACCTCGTTCGGCGCCGGGACCCGCCAACGCTCCTGCTTGAATTCGGGAATGACCCCGGAGGCGACGTACGGGAGGAGAGACTCGCGCGTGACCTTGGACTTGCCCCAACCTCTCGCCGCCATGATTGCGCTTGGAGCTCTCAACAGGAAGGAGATGAGAAGAGAAGGGGGGAAGAATGCGGCGGAGTGATAAGCCCTAACCCCCGGACTCGACCTTTTATACCGTCACACTCGCTCAAGCTAAGCATGAGATCCGTCCGTTGATTCGCCGCGAAATCTCCGTCCCGTGATTGACGGTCGAGATTAACGACGGGTCCGGCGGAACGGGCGTTAAGCTAGCCGTTAACGGTCACATCAGGCCCAACGGTCAACTGCATGCAAACGGCTCGCGCCTCGGTCAACGTGAAATCTAGCCGTTGGCTCCTCCACGTGTCTGCACACTGGACCTACGCCGACCGGCCTACGACGACTGGCTCACGCCGACTGTTAGACGACGACTGGCTCATGCCGACTGTCATACGCCGACTGGCTAATCGAGTTCAAGCGATTGGAGACTGGCGGCCAGCTGGTGGTTTCTTCTTTGGGGAGCCCGGTGGCGATTCACCTTAACCCATCCCTGTGCCTCTTCGCGACCCGCGCCGGATCCACACCTCGTCACCACCGCGCTCGGGGACTACTGATGGGGATACGCCCATAGGGGGTGGGTCGCCAGTCCCACTCGCCATAAGGACGAAGGCCCAGGAAGACCGCCAGTCGCCTAGCCGACTGGACCTGAAGGCGACTGGGCCGAAGACCCAGGAGATCCGTACGGCCAGATAAGAAGATTACTTGTAGAAGGGTGATGTATCCCGGATTAGTAGCAACTGATATGATTCGGAGTTATCTCCTTGTAACCCTAGACCGGGGGTGGATATATAAACCCCCGGGCTAAACCCTAGAGGACACGACATCTGAGATCCAATCTCCCCTGTAAGCTCTTGGCTCTACGCCGACTGAGCCCCCCCATTGTAATTCTCCACTGAGCAATAAGATCTAGCAGGACGTAGGCCTTTTACTCTCCGAGGGCTGAACCTGGGTAAAACCTTGCGTCCCTTGCACCTCGACCCGCAGATGGCAATGTTCCCTTGCCCCCGCATCAACGAAGTGCTACCCCCTGTAGCATCTGCCGTGGTCATATCCACGACAAATAACGTCACGATTTTCTAGGGTTTCCCCCCCCCCCCGAGTGGCCAACGACGATCAAAGCTAGGAACGTCATAAAGCTATGACATTTTGATTTCCAGTCATAAAAAAAACGTCATATTATGGCAGATTTCTTGTAGTGGACTCTTGTAAACCCTACCTTGGTTGATATATAAAGCCAGGCAGGGGCACCCCCTAGAGACACATATTCAGAAACAGAAAATATAGAGGCGACACGCCTAGACATCGCAACCCTCAGATTAGAACTAGACTAGATACAACAACTCCGTCTATGGCGGCCCCCTGTACACATATATTCTTATAGTGGATTGCTAGCAGGACGTAGCGATCCTCCACCGCCGGGACGTGAACCTGGGTACGTCGTGCCTTCTCTAGCTCCCGGAACCTCCATCATCACCTTTCTCTAAACCCAAGCCCCTCATGGTGTGCATTACCGAGGAGCCGCCTCGACAATTGGCGCCATCTGTGAGAATAGTGACGACTGAATTTTGTTATCCGGGGTGCCTCACCATCAACAACGGTCAGGTCACATCTGACCGGCGTCACGTTCAACTTCGTCGACAAAGCGTGGCGATTCCATCATCATCAATAGTGGCGGTTGCTCCATTACCGCGCCAGGCCAGAGGACACGGGCGAGACTTCTTTGCTGACAACCTATTCACCTGTTTCACCTGAGCCAGTCTCCTTCAGTGCGACCGGTGCCTGCATCAACGTTTTTCTAGAATTCCGATCTGATCTACCGTGATCTATGTGGATCCGGATATGAAGCGCCAACGTTTTTCTAGAATTCCGATCTGATCTACAGTGATCTATGTGGATCCGGATATGAAGCCGAAGTCCAATGGCCATTTTTCTTCGTCTTCGACTACACGTCGGGGCAGCTGCCTCGGTGCAATCTCTGCAGGAATTCATTATTATTAACGGAATTGCTAGTTCTAAGGCGCCTGAGATTTAATAAATCTCAGTCACCTAATTAACCAGTGAATTACTATTTTATAATTTATTTCGTGGGCTACCATTTACGTGCACGCTGCTTGCCGAAAAAGAATTGGTCTGGGCTGCCGCTGGGTATTACTTTATTTGTGGGCTGCTGTGGTCGCTGCTTTATCGTGGGCTTTGCTTTGCTTCTGCCATGCCTTTGAAGCATGTAGCTTTTAGCAAAAAAAGAATAGTTTTTTCTTGTGTGCGTGTGCCCTGCTGTTGAAAGTTCTAGAACACTGCAACTGAGAAAAATCCTTGGCCGTACGTCTAGATCCGTGCTAGACTGCTAGCATGAGAAATTACACATTTGTTGCAACTAAGATTTTTTCTATTGCATGTGGGTCACAATGAGATTTTTCCAGTTTCATGTATATTGTAACTGAGACTTTCTTATTTTTCCAATTTCATGTGGGTCACAACTGAGATTTTTCTAATTGCATGTGAGCCGCAACTGAGGATTTTCCCAGTTACATGTGGGTTGCAACTGAGGTTTTCTCATTTCACGTGGAGGTAATGGATATTTTTTTTCTAATTGCACGTGGGTTGTGACTGAGATTTTTCCAGTTACATGTGGGTTGCAACTGATGTTTTCTCATTGCATGTGGATGTGATAGATATTTTTTCTAGTTGCACGTGAGTTGTAAATGAGGATTTTCTGAGATTTTTTAAGTTCCACATGATTGCAACTGAGATTTTCCAGTTGCACGTAGATTGCAACTGAGAGTGTTCCAGTTACATGTGAGTTGCAACTGAATTTTTTTGAAGTTACAGGTGGGTTGTAACTGAGATTTTTTCCAAAGTTACAGGTGTGTTGCAACTGAGATTTTTTTTCCAGCTATACTGCAACTAAGATTTTACCAGTTACATGTGTGTTGCAACTGAGACTTTTTCGGTCGCAACTAAGATATTTCTATTGTCATACATGGTTGCAGAAGTTTTTTTCCGAAAAATACGAGTACGGAGTTTGCAATCTTTTCTTATACTATTTGTGTACGGTAACGTGACACGCATTTAAAAGAAAATGGTGAATGCTTCCGTGGTCTTCTAGTGCACCTGCGTTGTACATTTAAGAACAGACATACGAAAAAAAAGGAACGCGCACAGGTTAAGGCATCCCACGAAACTCCAATGGAAGAAATTAGCTAATACACAATGGCTTAATAATATAGTGACATCAGCGACTGAGATTTAATTCTCAGTCGACTGAGCTCTATATGCTCCCTATTATTAAAGCACATTGTCTCAGGCGCCCAACGTATCAATCCATTTATAAGACTGACCCATCAAGTTTCAAAAAGATGTTGCAACCCACGTGGTTTGGTCTCAGCAGAAAAAGGAAAAAAAAAGAGACTCAAGATTGATTGAGTTACTCCCTACTAGCGGTACCTTACAAGTAAAAGAAAAGAAAAAAGTCTGCGTGAGGAATCCGGGGCAAACACAAACTGCATAGGCCAACACCTCATCCAATGCCTAAAAGAGAAATTGAGCCATTGTAGTATGCGGTAGGCCAGGCCAGCAGGGATGGAGGCCACATAAGGCGAAAGAGATTACGATCAAGTCCAAATCCAAATCTAAATAAGGCAACGTACATGAAGAACAAATCTATGCACTACAAGCAAATAACCAGTACATCTGGCTCACGGCGGAACAAGTTTCGATTACTCCGTCGTGTCTATTATTCCCGGTCAGACGTCGGGCAACTACTTCATCTAAGTTCACCTCATCGACCGCTACTTCTCTTCTACATGGATCAAGTCATCCGAAATTTATCAGCAACGAACATCTGATACAAAAACATCAAGTGCTATATTTCCAAATTAATTGCTATTTGCAAAATTTATTTTGCCAACTATTTTTTGGTTCGTACTATTATTTGCGCGCAGTTTTTGTGCCGTAATTTGTCTGCAGATCAGGAATAATCTTTGATTTCTCTGCTCGGTCGACCGCGCCAGCTATCGCGCACTGGTTGCACTCGGGGCTTACATGTCTTGGACCCGATATTGCAGACTCGATATATTCGGGTGCTCGTCTGTCGCGGATCCGCCATATCAACTAAGTCTTCTTCATCGGCCACACCGGCCAGGCGCTGCGCGGCTACATCAACTATTTCTGGTCGGGCGATTACTTCGATTGCGCTCGCCATATCAACTATTTCTGGCTGGGCGATTACTTCAACTGCGCCCGCTACATCGACTATTTCTAATCGCGCAGTTACTTCGACTGCATCCACAGTGCGACCTGCTTCCACATGGGCCTCGTCGCAGCCGAGCTAATGGCTTCATCATCTATGGTTATCAATGGACCTGTTTACTTTGGCTCTGGATATATCTTCTCCCGATGCACTCCCGGGTCAATGGCTTCATCATTTATGGTTATCAATGGATTTATCTTCTTCGGTTCTGGATATATCTTCTCCTGATGCACTCCCGGGTCAATGGTTTCATTACCTATGGTTATCAATGGATATCATCTTATATAAATGACCCGATGCACACCCGGGTCGGTGGCCTTATCATCTATGGTTTCAATGGATTTATCTTCTATTGTTATGTAAATATGGACCCGATACACTTTCAGCAGCGCTGGAATTACTCGGGGGCTCCTGAAAGATCTTCGACTATTATGTCTACTCCCATCGGGAGCGCTGGTTCGCTGGAATTCAAGCAAACATGAAGAATCTTTATATTATCAATGATTTCATCAAGACACATGCTAGTGCTGCAATTGGTGAAAATCTTTATCGGTTACTACAGGTCCCACATGGAGTTCTGATTATCAACGTATTATGACTTACCCGACAATATTCGGGGGTTACAAGGTTTATTTCGTCGATTACTACTTCTCCCATCGGGATCTATGGTTATCGGCATACCACAGCTCACCCGGCAATACTCGGGGGCTGCAAGATCTATTATAATTTTTCACCAAAAGCCTTAGAGAACATGCGAGTGCTGCAATTGGTGGAAGCAATAAAACATATGGAAGGCTCACGTCGGTGCACTGGGTTACGAAGCCAAAAAGGCGCATGGTTCCTTCGTTTACTCGGGGGCTGTCGCTATTACATACAAACTTACGAACGGCCCTGCAGATGTGTTAGCGATTACTGCGGGGTCGTCGAACGAGCTAACTGACTTGATCCTTCAGTTGCCTTCGACAGACAAAAAGCTTCGGATGGGCTCACGGTCCACCGCCTCCTCTTCGACAGACAAAAAGCTTTGGATGGGCTCACGGTCCACCGCCTCCTCTTCGACAGATAAAAAGTTTCGGATGGGCTCACGATCCACCTTTTCCTCTTCGACAAACAAAAAGCTTCAGCTGGGCTCACGGTCCATCAACTCCTCCAGGACATCATAAAATCATCGACTACTCTGCGGCATCATCAAAATCATCAACTCCTCCGGGACATCATTAAATCATCGACTACTCTGCGGCATCATCAAAATCATCGAATCCTCTGTGACATCATCCAAATCATCGACTCCTCTATGACATCATCAAAATCATCGACATCATCAAAAGCATCCAAATGTTCCCGAAACTCGAAGAAATCTACGGTATTCGACTCAGCATTTTTACACCCTATACATGACAATTTCATATTCATCTACATGCTCGAGGGCTAGTCCCATCGGGAGCGCTGGCCGCGCACCCGATAAAAATATGATGGGATAACTTGAAGACATCAACATCAACATCAAGCTCTTCGAGTAGTAAAACTTGAGTCTACGCACGGTTGCAAGCACCCGTCCAAAGACTCGGGGGCTATTCCCATCGGGAGCGTTGGCCTCGCACCCGATAAAGAATAACTTCGACTCTACATCAAGCACAAGATTCAACAGAAGATCAGGACATTCAGACAAAGATAACTTTAGTCCCTGCCCGAAGCTTCACTTCGGCCAGACACTCGGGGGCTACTGATGTGGGCATTACCCTTCGGGTATCCGACATTGCCATACCCGTTACAGATTATGAAGATGGACCAGCACAAGGACTCGACAAGCTGGACCCACAAGAAATATCAACTTGAATTACAAGAAAGAAGACTCCAATATGAATCCTACTAGGACTCTTGTAAACCCTAGCTTGGTTGATATATAAAGCCAGGCAGGGGCACCCCCTAGGGATACATATTCAGAAACAGAAAACATAGAGGCGATACGCCTAGACATGGCAACCCGCAGATTAGAACTAGACTAGATATAACAACTCCGCCTATGGTGGCCCCCTGTACACATATATTCATATAGTGGATTGCTAGCAGGACGTAGCGATCCTCCACCACGTGGACGTGAACCTTGGTACGTCGTGCCTTTCTTGCTCCCGGAACCTCCATCGTCGCCTTTCTCTAAACCCAAGCCCCTCATGGTGGGAATTACCGAGGAGCCGCCTCGACACCTAGCCACCGTGATATTTCGAGTTGGACGCCCTTGTTCGTCTGACAACCTTCGAGTTCTACTTGCCCTCTATTTCCATGAAACCCTAAGGCTACAGTCCGTAGGCATTGACAAGTTAATCCCTTGTCAATTGGAGCCGGCTGTGGGAATTTGAGGTCGCAAGGTTTTGATCTCGATGGCATCATCATCATTGTCGGTGGCAGCAAGCAATGCAGAGGAAGGAGGTAAACATATCCAATCTGGCTTTGTCGATTTTGTTCCTCACCCTCCCGCTTGTTTGCCTGCATACACCAAACTGGGAGAAGCAATGGACATGATGTTCGGGAGCTTCCGTTTCCTCGTCGGAAAAGAAGGGGCACACCGCTTTTTGGCACCGATTTTTTTGGGACCGTTGGCGGCCGAACACGATTCGTCGAGATCGTCAACATCGTCCACTGAATCAGGTGAGGAGGAGACCTCGCCGCCACACATAATCAAGCCCGATGATAGCGGCAAGCTCGCTGATCTATTCAGCGGGTTAACCTTTGGGTCGGTCGCTGATTGATGCGTGCAGTCGACACGTCCGTTGGGAACCCCAAGAGGAAGGTGTGATGCGTACAGTAGCAAGTTTTCCCTCAGAAAGAAACCAAGGTTTATCGAACCAGTAGGAGCCAAGAAGCACGTTGAAGGTTGATGGTGGCGGAGTGTAGTGCGGCGCAACACCAGGGATTCCGGCGCCAACGTGGAATCTGCACAACCCAATCACAGAACTTTGCCCCAACGTAACAGTGAGGTTGTCAATCTCACCGGCTTGCTGTAAACAAAGGATTAAACGTATTGTGTGGAAGATGATGATTGTTTGCGAAGAACAAGTAAAGAACAATTGCGATAGATTGTATTTCAGATGTAAAGAATTGGACCGGGGTCCACAGTTCACTAGTGGTGTCTCTCCCATAAGATAGCAGATGTTGGGTGAACAAATTACAGTTGGGCAATTGACAAATAAAGAAGGCATAACAATGCACATACATATATCATGATGAGTACTATGAGATTAATCAGGGCATTACGACAAAGTACATAGACCGCTACCCAGCATGCATCTATGCCTAAAAAGCCCACTTTCAGGTTATCATCCGAACCCCCTCCAGTATTAAGTTGTAAACAACAGACAATTGCATTAAGTATGGTGCGTAATGTAATCAACACAAATATCCTTAGACAAAGCTGTTGGAGATATGCCCAAGAGGCAATAATAAATGGTTATTATATATCTTTGTGTTTATGATAATGTTTACATACCATGCTATAATTGTATTAACCGAAACATTTATACATGTGTGTTATGTGAACAACAAGGAGTTCCTAGTAAGCCTCTTGTATAACTAGCTTGTTGATTAATAGATGATCATGGTTTCGTGATCATGAACATTGGATGTTATTAATAACAAGGTTATGTCATTATATAAATGATGTAATGGACAAACCCAATTAAGCGTAGCATAAGATCACGTCATTAAGTTATTTGCTATAAGCTTTCGATACATAGTTACCTAGTCCTTATGACCATGAGATCATGTAAATCACTTATACCGGAAAGGTACTTTGATTACATCAAACTCCACTGCGTAAATGGGTGGTTATAAAGGTGGGATTAAGTATCCGGAAAGTATGAGTTGAGGCATATGGATCAACGAGTGGGATTTGTCCATCCCGATGACGGATAGATATACTCCGGGCCCTCTCGGTGGAATGTCGTCTAATGTCTTGCAAGCATATGAATAAGTTCATAAGAGACCACATACCACGGTACGAGTAAAGAGTACTTGTCAGGAGACGAGGTTGAACAAGGTATAGAGTGATACCGATGATCAAACCTCGGACAAGTAAAATATCGCGTGACAAAGGGAATTGGTATCATATGTGAATGGTTCATTCGATCACTAAAGTCATCGTTGAATATGTGGGAGCCATTATGGATCTCCGGATCCCGCTATTGGTTATTGGTCGGAGTGAGTACTCAACCATGTCCGCATAGTTCGCGAACCGTAGGGTGACACACTTAAAGTTGGATGTTGAAATGGTAGAACTTGAATATGGAATGGAGTTCGAATATTTGTTCGGAGTCCCGGATGAGATCCCGGACATCACGAGGAGTTCCGGAATGGTCCGGAGAATAAGATTCATATATAGGAAGTCATTTTATAAGATTTAAAATGATCCGGAAGGTTCTATGGAAGGTTCTAGAAAAGTCCGGAAGAAACCACTAAGGAAGGCGGAGTCCCGGAGGGACTCCACCTCCCATGGCCGGCCAACCCTAAGGGGGAGGAGTCCCAAGTGGACTCCCCTAAGGGGGCCGGCCACCCCCCCACATGGAAGGGGGGAATCCCACCCCAAGTGGGTTTCCCTATCACATGGAAGGTTTTGGGTTCGGGTCTTATTCGGAGACTTGTAGTCCAACACTTGGGGCTTCCACCTATATAATGAGGGGCCAAGGGGAGGGGGCCGGCCACCCTAAGACCACAAGGTGGCCGCACCCCCTAGTGGCCGGCGCCCCCCTCTCCCAAACCCTAGCGGCCCTCTCTCCTCCACCACATCCCGCACGCTTAGCGAAGCTCCGCCGGGTTTCTCCACCACCACCGACACCACGCCGTCGTGCTGTCGGATTCAAGAGGAGCTACTACTTCCGCTGCCCGCTGGAACGGGGAGGTGGACGCCGTCTTCATCAACAACCGAACGTGTGACCGAGTACGGAGGTGCTGCCCGTTCGTGGCGCCGTGATCAAGATCTTCTACGCGCTTTTGCAAGCGGCAAGTGAACGTCTACCGCAGCAACAAGAGCCTCATCTTGTAGGCTTTGGAATCTCTTCAAGGGTGAGACTCGATAATCCCCTCATTGCTACCGTCTTCTAGATTGCATCTTGGCTTGGATTGTGTGTTCGCGGTAGGAAAATTTTTGTTTTCTATGCAACGAATCCCTACAGTGGTATCAGAGCCGTGTCTATGCATAGATGGTTGCACGAGTAGAACACAATTGTTTTGTGGGCGTTGATGCTTATGTTGTCTTTAGTTTGAGTACTTTGCATCTTTGTGGCATAGTGGGATGAAGCGGCTCGGACTAACTTTACATGACCGCGTTCATGAGACTTGTTCATCGTTCGACATGCAACTTGTATTGCATAAGAGGCTTTGCGGGTGTCTGTCTCTCCTACTATAGTGAAGATTCAATTTACTCTTCTATTGACAACATTAGTATCACCGTTGTGGTTCATGTTCGTTGGTAGATTAGATCTCTCGAGAAAACCCTAAACCACGTAAAATATGCAAACCAAATTAGAGACGTCTAACTTGTTTTTTGCAGGGTTTGGTGATGTGATATGGCCATAATGTGATGATGAATATGTATGAGATGATAATTATTGTATTGTGGCAACCGGCAGGAGCCTTATGGTTGTCTTTAAATTTCATGTTGAGTAGTATTTCAAAGTAGTTGTAATAGTTGCTACATGAGGTGAACAACCATGAAGACGGCGCCATGGACCTTGACGCTACGCCGACGATGATGGAGATCATGCCCGTTGATGATGGAGATCATGTCCGTGCTTTGGAGATGAAGATCAAAGGCACAAAGACAAAAGGGCCATATCATATCACATATGAATTGCATGTGATGTTAATCCTTTATGCATCTTATTTTGCTTAGATCGCGACGGTAGCATTATAAGATGATCCCTTACATTAATATCAAGATAATAAAGTGTTCTCCCCTTGTATGCACCGTTGTAACAGTTCGTCGTTTCGAAGCATCTCGTGATGATCGGATGTGATAGACTCAACGTTCACATACAACGGGTGTAAGCAATGTTGCACACGCGGAATACTTGGGTTTGCTTGACGAGCCTAGCATGTACAGACATGGCCTCGGGACAACGGAAACCGAAAGGTTGAACACGAGTCATATGGATGATATGATCAACATGTTGATGTTCACCATTGAAGCTACATCATCTCACGTGATGATCGGTTTTGGTGTAGTGGATGTGGATCGTGTACCACTTAACAACTATGAGGGATGTTGTATTAAGTGGGAGTTCATTAGTAATTAGATTAAAACATGAACTAATTACCATAAACATAGTCTGAGTAGTATTTTGAATTAATTTTGTAGTATTGGCATCCGTTTTCTACCATGCGCTAGTCTTATAATTGAGATAGAAATACTTGTTAAAATCTGACAAGAAACTTTACGGATTGGTACCGTATTGTTAAAGAATCAAGAATTGATTAAGTCCTATTACAAACTTTTAGTAAACCTCACATTGTTGATTCAAAGAGCTATGGTTTCAATTAGTACCTAAAGTTATCTTGTCTCCGTGAAACTTGAAGTTCAAATCTGTTTGAAAAGTAAGGAGCTGAAAATTTAGTTTTCGAAATAATCAAGGTATGAGATATATGTGATATCTAAGACCTTATTGCAAGATGATAGAATATAAATTTGGTGAGACTACATAAACTCATAAGTTTTATGGGAATGTATGAAGGTTGAAGACGCCAGGCGTCACAATCCTCCAACTATTAGGGCACTAATAATATTCGCATATCCATGAAGTTATCATCCTTAGTATGCACCGTTGCTAAGACTCGTCATTTCGAAGCATCACGTGATGATCGGATGTGATAGATTCTACGTGTGCATACAACGGGTGCAAGCCAGATTTGCACATGCGAATACCAAGGTTAAAACTTTACGAGCCTAGCATGTACAGACATGGTCTCGGAAAGTCGTCATGATATGATGGATAAAATTATGAGTGAAATTGTTCATCATATTACAAAGTTACTAATAGTGAAATCTGAAACACTTGTCATATGATGATCAACTTCAAAGTAAGAATCTCAAGGTTATTGGTATTTGACCAACAAACCTGGAAATTATTGACGTTGAATTGTTTTTCTGAATAATGAGGAAAACTAAAAGAGAAACTGCAAAAGATTATTGGCAGAAAGAAAGAAAAGACTAGAAAGTCTAGCTCAGGTGTATATAAATGATATACATGTTATGGTTGTATTCCTAGTTAGGTCACACTATGAAATTCTTGGGTATTAGTACTATATTGTTTGGTATGAAGTGTCATACAAAACAACGCAATACAAGAATACAATGGCCTAAGTGACTGACAAAGAATATGATAGGAATGCACGTCTGGAACAAAAATAAAGTGTTATTTTGTTCATCGTTGGCATTCTATCTAGCCATTAGAATTTATAATAAAGAACTTAATAATTGTTATTTTGCTCTGGTCAAATGAAAACAATGAGTTGTTCAAATTATGACGTTACTCCATGTACGATGGATAAGTTATTATAAATCTTAATGGTGAAACACAAATACATAACACTGACGCTAAAATGCCATAAGGCAAATGATTTGAATTCCACTTATTTGTGGAACCGCCATTTAGGTCATGTTGGAAAGGAACGCATGAAGGAACTCCATGCAAATGGATTTTTGGAGTCATTTGATTTTTGAATCGTTTGGCACTTGCAAAATCTTTTCTAAAAGTAATGACTGAAATACCGTTCATAGGCCAAGAGTTGAACGGGCAACTAACTTAGTGGAAAAATACATGATGATGTATGTGGTTCACTGGGCATAGTTATGTGCGGGAGATTCTTCTACTTCATGAAAACTTTTAACAATGAATTGAGTATATATATGTGGATATATTCAATAAGAAAGAAGTTTGAAACATTTGAATGGATTCAAATAAATTACAGCATGAAGTGGAAATCATCGTAATAGAAAAGTCAAATATCTATGATTGGACCATGGTGGAAATATTTGAATTACGAGTTTTGGCGAACATCTAAGAGAGTTATGAAATTGTTCTACAACTCACGTTTCTTGGAGTATCATAGTGATGATGAAGTATCCAAGAGATGTATCCAAACCTTGTTGGATCAATAATGAGACAAAATATTGATGCCATTATATTTTTGTGGATTATGCTTTAGTGACTACCGCTTTTACACTGAATAGAGCATCATCATTATCCGTTGAAATGACACCATACGAGTTATGGCATGGGTATGAACCCTGATAGTCTTTTCTTAAATTTTGGTATGCATAGCATAAGTAAATAAGTTTACAACCAAAATCGGATGAATGTCTTTGTTGGTTATCCTAGAGATTTGATTGGGAATTCTTCTCACGAGACAAAGACAAAAGTGTTTGTCAATGTTTCTTATTTCCGAGAAATTATTTCTAGCGAAGTATTTGAGTGGGAGGACAATAGAACTTGATAAGGTTTATGAACCTGAGCATAATGATCAGAGTAGCGCAGCATCGGAAATTGGTTCCGGAAGCGGCCACGACGATCATAGCTCCCATGACTACAAAGTGTTTTAGCCATGAAGATCGAAGTACCTATTGAATCTTGTAGGTATGGTTTACTTTGTGATCAAATAAATGATTTGTGGACAAAGGATTGTTTTTGAACAATGATAAACCAACTACATGCAAAGAAGTTATGATGGGCCCTGACTCCGTTAAAATGGCTATACGCCATGAAATCCAAGATAGATGAATACTTTTTGAAAGTAAATGGATCTATAAAATTGATGGACTTGGATGAAATATCCTTGAAGAAGCTCGACTTGTCGAAAAGTTGTTTACGACAAAGTTCAAAGAGTTGACTACGATAAGATTAGATCTTCCGTAGCAATGCTTATAGTCTATGTGGATTATTCTAGTAATCACTACATATTTCTTTTATGAGATATGCTAGTAGGATGGCAAAATACATTTCTTATCAGAAGTGTGTATTAAAGGTGTATACAAGATACAACCAATAGTTTTGCTAGTCCGTAGAATACTAGATAGGTATATGAACTTCAATTGGATGAAGTGAGTATCGCGGAGTTGGAATCTTCACCAGATGAAAATAGTCAAAGAGTTTTTGATTTCATCAGAGATGATGAAGAGACTTGCATTTGCAAGAAATTAAGTGGGAGCGCTGCGACATATTTATAATACTTATGTAGATGACATATAGTTGGTTATAAATAATGTAATTATATACTTGATTAAAAGGTTTCATTGAGAATTAACTTTAATGAAAGGATATGGACTAAAACATATTTAGTGTCAAGATCTATGAAGATAGATTGAAACACATAATAAGTTTAAGTCAAAGTACATAGAATGGATAATGAAGTAGTTCAATATAGAAATATTAAGAAGGTGTTCTTTTCATGCGAAGGTTTAACAAGACTTGAGTGTAATTGACACTCGATGACTAAAAACACATGAGTGATTTTAGATCACGAATAATATGTACAAAACTGGATGTCCTATGCTCTAAAAGGTTAGGAGCATATACCAGAATGATTCATGTGATGATCATTGGACAAACAGTAAGAATATCCTTGTGTGCTTTAGAAGAACCAAGGATATATATATATAGTTTTATATGGGGTAATTACAAACAAATCGATGTAAGGTGTTACACGATATTAGTTTGGTCACATATAAAAAATAAATTTCAATCTCAGTTAGGCTAAGTGTTGTTTAAAAGGTAGCACAATGAGCTAGAAGTTGTCTATGCTAGATTTAGAAGAATTCTAAATATTGTGACGGATTCTACAAATGAAGGCAGAGTATGTCATTGTTTTGACAATGACTGAGGATGTTAAATCAAGAGGTTCTTTGAGAACTTGGTGTAGTTCCGATAGTGTCAGAACTTTGAAGCTATATTGTGTATGACAATATTAGTGACATATTTCAGACCGCGAAATTAAGGTTCCACCAGAGGACTCAACATATAAGAATAATGCCGACTCATTTGGAAAATGAGTGATGCGTTGAGACGCAAATGAATTGCAAAATACATACGTTTCTGAGCGTGTCAGATCCGTTGACTAAAACCTCTCCCGTGAGCAATACATGATAAAGCACCGGAAGGCCAAGGTGTTATATCTTTACAAATGTAAACTAGATTATTGACTCTAGTGCAAGTGGGAGATCTGTTGGAGATATGCCCAAGAGGCAATAATAAATGGTTATTATATATCTTTGTGTTTATGATAATGTTTACATACCATGCTATAATTGTATTAACCGAAACATTTATACATGTGTGTTATGTGAACAACAAGGAGTCCCTAGTAAGCCTCTTGTATAACTAGCTTGTTGATTAATAGATGATCATGGTTTCGTGATCATGAACATTGGATGTTATTAATAACAAGGTTATGTCATTATATGAATGATGTAATGGACACACCCAATTAAGCGTAGCATAAGATCACGTCATTAAGTTATTTGCTATAAGCTTTCGATACATAGTTACCTAGTCCTTATGACCATGAGATCATGTAAATCACTTATACCGGAAAGGTACTTTGATTACATCAAACGCCACTCGCGTAAATGGGTGGTTATAATGGTGGGATTAAGTATCCGGAAAGTATGAGTTGAGGCATATGGATCAACAAGTGGGATTTGTCCATCCCGATGACGGATAGATATACTCTGGGACCTCTCGGTGGAATGTCGTCTAATGTCTTGCAAGCATATGAATAAGTTCATAAGAGACCACATACCACGGTACGAGTAAAGAGTACTTGTCGGAGACGAGGTTGAACAAGGTATAGAGTGATACCGATGATCAAACCTCGGACAAGTAAAATATCGCGTGACAAAGGGAATTGGTATCGTATGTGAATGGTTCATTCGATCACTAAAGTCATCGTTGAATATGTGGGAGCCATTATGGATCTCCAGATCCCGCTATTGGTTATTGGTCGGAGTGAGTACTCAACCATGTCCGCATAGTTCGCGAACCGTAGGGTGACACACTTAAAGTTGGATGTTGAAATGATAGAACTTGAATATGGAATGGAGTTCGAATATTTGTTCGCAGTCCCGGATGAGATCCCGGACATCACGAGGAGTTCCGGAATGGTCCGGAGAATAAGATTCATATATAGGAAGTCATTTTATAAGATTTAAAATGATCCGGAAGGTTCTATGGAAGGTTCTAGAAGGTTCTAGAAAAGTCCAGAAGAAACCACTAAGGAAGGCGGAGTCCCGGAGGGACTCCACCTCCCATGGCCGGCCAACCCTAAGGGGGAGGAGTCCCAAGTGGACTCCCCTAAGGGGGCCGGCCACCCCCCACATGGAAGGGGGGAATCCCACCCCAAGTGGGATTCCCACCTTGGGTAGGTTTCCCTATCACATGGAAGGTTTTGGGTTCGGGTCTTATTTGGAGACTTGTAGTCCAACACTTGGGGCTTCCACCTATATAATGAGGGGCCAAGGGGAGGGGGCCGGCCACCCTAAGACCACAAGGTGGCCGCACCCCCTAGTGGCCGGCGCCCCCTCTCCCAAACCCTAGCGGCCCTCTCTCCTCCACCACATCCCGCACGCTTAGCGAAGCTCCGCCGGGTTTCTCCACCACCACCGACACCACGCCGTCGTGCTGTCGGATTCAAGAGGAGCTACTACTTCCGCTGCCCGCCGGAACGGGGAGGTGGACGTCGTCTTCATCAACAACCGAACGTGTGACCGAGTACGGAGGTGCTGCCCGTTCGTGGCGCCGTGATCAAGATCTTCTACGCGCTTTTGCAAGCGGCAAGTGAACGTCTCATCGCAGCAACAAGAGCCTCATCTTGTAGGCTTTGGAATCTCTTCAAGGGTGAGACTCGATAATCCCCTCGTTGCTACCGTCTTCTAGATTGCATCTTGGCTTGGATTGTGTGTTCGCGGTAGGAAATTTTTTGTTTTCTATGCAACGAATCCCTACAGTGGTATCAGAGCCGTGTCTATGCATAGATGGTTGCACGAGTAGAACACAATTTTTTTGTGGGCGTTGATGCTTATGTTGTCTTTAGTTTGAGTACTTTGCATCTTTGTGGCATAGTGGGATGAAGGGGTCTCCCGAGAATCCCCCGAGATGGGATTGGCGGCGGCGGCGTCTCTGGAAGGTTTTCCGTATCGTGGCTCTCGGTACTGGGGGTTTCGCGACGAAGACTTTAAGTAGGCGGAAGGGCAGTTCAAGGGGCGTCACGGGGGCCCCACACAACAGGGCCGCGCGGGCCCCCTGTTGGCCGCGTGTCAACACCCGGATTTTTAAGTCCGAATGCCTATTATGTCATTCATCGCAATCCCAGGATAATGTTGTTGCGAGGCATAATAGTCGAGTATCATAGTCATCATTTATTACAAACCATATTGTCTTACAACTTGAATCACATGATCCATATTACACAAATAGTTGATCTATCGATCAACGAACAAACACAAGTTCATAGCGGAAGCGTAAAGATAAAGGGACTCTCTAGTCCACAGGCCAACGCTTGACGTCGGAAGACTCCTAGTTGTCGTAGGCGTCCTGCTGGTCATCTCCTTGGTAGTTCTGTTCATCTTCATACTCTGGCCATTTGAATAGCCAGGGACAAAGCCGTAAGTACTTTAAGTACTTGCAAACTAACACTAATGAAAGTGCTACAATCTTAGTAAGGGGTGCTAAGCTCTAGTTTAATTTGCATAAAGCCAATTTTAATTCACAAGTATTTGAGCAAATACTTATTCATGTACTAACTAACTCAAGTGGGAACATTAGTGTCATTCCCACCACATTTGTTGCAATTCAACGAGTCACCAAGTCACCATCCACTTCACCAATATTTTCAAAAATCTGACACCAGAAACTGTATGGCCTTTCCAATTGTCCGTAACCGTGGACACGGCTATTCGAATAGGTTTACACTCTGCGGAGGTTGCACACTTGTGCCACAACATTTGATTTCATCCGTCGGGATAACCCCGAATCATCGTAACACAGTACGCGGATCATCAACCATAACCTTTCACTTACAAACCCTAGTATGAGCACCTCTCCCCATGAGTTTGGCCTCCCAGTGAAGACCAGCTGTCAACCTGGGAACTACACAGGGCTTGGCCTTACAATTCACCTCAATTTCACATCTTTTCTCAACAACAGAGGCAGCCTCGGCATAACCCCTATGATGTGTATTCAGAGGGAACCCATACTAAGATGCATAAACTTCCAGTTAAGCCCTACCCATAATCAGGTATTGTGGGGGTACTCAATATTGGAAAGGTATCGCATTCAAACCAACATTAGTTTTGTATCAAAAATCACCATCTTCTCTTGGTCATTTTCACCTTCAAAGATCATTCAATGGAATGACTCATCATTCCAAGGTTTCAAATTCATTTTCAAGTCACAAGTTCCCATCTAGAGTAGTCAAGTTTTAGTATTTTAGCACTAGCACTAATCATGAGGGGTGCTATCTTGCTTGGCTAGCTTGAGACCAACTTTGCTACACTAATAAACTTAACCACTTAGATCAAGTTAACTTATCCAAGTAACTCTTTGAAACCAACAAGTAAAACTTGTATAGTAAAAACTTGGGATAGGCTTGTGTTAAGAAAGATAAGAATCATGGTGCCTTGCTCCAAAGGAGCTTTGCACTTTGCAAGAGTATTAGCTTGCCTTGGTAGTTCTCAAGGTTCTCTTCTTCCTCCTCTTGGTAGTATCCTTCCTCTTCCTGGTATTCTCCGGTGCTAGCGTCTAAATTTGAATACGAGTATAATTACTCACTAGTTCAATGGATATTCCCAAACATCATATATATTCACACAACTAGGCTAATCACACAATTAATTCACTTAAGATGCATTAGTTGGGTGACTTGAGAAAAATAATTTCCTCTCATTCATATGTGGAAGTTAGTTTCCATAGGGTTCTTGAGGAGTAATTTCCTCTCATTGAAATCTTCTTAAGATTTAATTTCTCAAACAATAATACATGAACTTAGGTTGACCTAAGTCAACCATTCATTACCATTATTTGAGAAAATGATTTAAATGAGGTAGAACACCTCATACCATTTCATAACTCCACAAATGATTTAAATCTCCAAGTATTTCATATAAGAGTGTTTGACCAGGGGTTCAAACATCACATGAATTAACTTGAGACAGGATTTAAATGAAGTAAAATACTTCATATGATTTCTATATTAGTTTTGGACAATATCACTTAAGTAAAATAGCCATATTGTCCTTTATTTAAACTAGGGCATGATCATGCAAAGTGACCACACCATTTTCTTGCAGAAACAATTAGTGTAAGTCAAATGTGAGCTATTGGAGTTGGAATTAACTAAATATCTATTTTGGTTGATTTTTAAGATTTAAAAGAATGTGCAAAATTCTCTGGCTTGTTCTTTTTGTCACATTATTTCTACAACAGATCTCAAGGTGACACCAGTGGAAAGTTGTAGAACTTTTCCATAGCTTTCTAACAATATAAAGTTTTCTAAATTTGGCCAAGCCAAACAGATTCTATGGATTTTCAAATTTGGAACCAGTATTGAAATTAAATTCTATTTATAAAACGAGATTTGAATTAAACGGGCTGGCGGGAAGACTAGGTGGGCTGAAACGATTAAAACGGCCCAAGGCCAGCCCACTACGCGTCCACGCACGCGTGGGCTGCCTGACAGCGTGGGTCCCACATGTCAGCGGCTCTTAAAACCCGAAACGGTATGAACTAACGTGGGGCGTTGGATTAGAACGACATCGGACGGCACAGAGCCATCGTCGTCTCCGGCGAGATTGGGTCACTGGCACGGCAGCGGTAGGGGGTCGGAGAGCTTACGGTGGCTCCGGCTAGGATTGGCAGTATGCGTGACGAAGTTGTGGACGACGGCGAGGCAACCTGTAGCAGCGGCGTCGCTCGAGGTGGTCTGGATCGTCGGCGATTTCATCGTGGCTTCCGCGGCTCCGATCGTCCAATTGAGGCAGCTCCGGCGATGATTGAGGTGGCTACTGGTGCGAGGAGAAGTGGTGGTGAGAGGGGATCATGGTGGTGTGCTTGGTTTGGTCCGGGGAGTGCTCTATTTATAGGCGGGAGGAGGTGCTGCGGGGCATGGTGCGGGTCGTCGTGGGCGCGGCGTCTCCGGCGAGCTAGAGAGCTAGGTGGTGACGCAGCGACGATCGGGAGGGTACGGCGAATCCATGAGCGTCCATGGCGAGTTAATGCGAGGCGTACGGTGGTCGGGGCCGTGCGCGTACTGTCGCGGCCGTGGCGGGTGGTCTTGTCCTCGCCGGCGACCGTAGGCGCTAGGTGGTGACGACGGCGTGTCCGGTGAGCTACGCGTGGCGAGGCAGGTACCAGGGCGCGCGGAGATGGTCGGGGTACGGCGAGGTACGGCGAATGCCGCGTGGCCGTGTCGGGCGCGTCCGTGCACGGGTGACGTCGCCCATGCCGTTGGCGGCGCACCTGGAGCGTCCTGGGCGCGCTCCGTCCGGGTCGTGGCGTCGTCCTCTCGATCAACGGCGGGTACAGGCGATCTCCTGAGATCATGGGCTACACGTTTGGCAAGGTGGCGAGGTCGGGAGAGGCAGGGAGAGAGGGGTGGCGCGTCGAGGTGGAACGGGACCGGCATGGCCATGGCCAGCCATGTTCTGGTCGTGTCCATGGTGTCTACTCGCATGGGCTAGGTAGGGTGGGGTCCAGGGGTCAATGCTAGGTCGAGTGGTGATCAAGTGCTGGCCAGGTTTGATCAGAATTTGAAAGTTGGTGATCTTCCAAATGCTTCAAAGTCTCCTCTTTGATTGCTTCTAACTTTTGATCCAAGGAGAATTTGGTGTGATGGTCTTCACAGAAGTTTTTCACCTTGTTGAGTACTTGGATGACATGCAAAGAATGGGATTTGTTTGGTTTAGAAATCTTGAAAACTAGAGGCTCAAAGTGGTGACCAGACTATAAAAGTCAAAAATGACCATTATTCTATGTGAGCCAAATTTGAATTTGGATTTGGTTCAAAAGGGGTTTCTTTGATTCCCCAAAGTTGTAATAACTATCAAATAGCATATTAAAAGTAATGGTGAAGTCAAATGGGTCTAGGGTCAAATTTTGCAAAAATGGCATAAGCCATAAGTTAGGGTTTTTAGGGTTTTACCCTTATTTGATTTTTTTCTCTTTTTGATTTATTTGGTTGGTGATCTTCACTTGATCACTTTAGGGTTTTAGGGTTCATCACATAGACAAAACAAAACAATCATCATGGCATAACACTCAAATGAACAAGTCCTATGCAGGGTACTATATGCAATTTTAAAAGTTTTTGTTGATTCTGAAATTTGGATCTCGGGAACTTTGCTTCTCTCCTTTATTGAAAATTGGGATGTTACAAACCCTTCCCCCTTACAAAAGATCTCGTCCCGAGATCTTACAGAAAATTAGGTGCTAAAGAGATCTGGGTATTCTTTCTTCATGTCTTCCTCTCGTTCCCAAGTGGCTTCATCTTCAGTATGGTTGCTCCACTGTATCTTCAGAAACTTGATGCTTCGGGTGCGAGTGGTTCTGTAAGCTTCCTCCAGGATGCGAATCGGCAGTTCGCGGTACGTCAGGTCTTGGTTGATGTCCACCGATCGATGGTCGATGTTCTTGAACACTTCGGTCTTCTCGGGGACTTCAAGGCACTTCCGGAGGAGTGAGATGTGAAACACGTCGTGCACAGCCGATATTTCTTCAGGTAACTCCAGTTGATAGGACACTTCGTCTCGGCGACTGAGAACTTTGAAGGGTCCGACATATCGGGGTGCAAGCTTTCCTTTCAGCTGAAATCTCTGCATTCCTTTCAGGGGGGATACCTTGAGATAGACAAAATCTCCGATCTCGAAGGTCATCTCCCGACGTCTCTTGTCGGCGTAGCTCTTCTGCCTTGATTGCGCTGTCTTGAGGTACTCGCGGATCTTGTGCACTTTCTCTTCGGCTTCACGAAGAACATCAGGTCCAAAGACTTGGCTTTCTCCGACTTCTGACCAGTTCAGGGGGGTACGGCACTTCCTTCCGTACAAGGCTTAAAAGGGGGCCATCTGTAAGCTAGCTTGGTAGCTATTGTTGTAAGAGAATTCTGCATAAGGCAAGCAGTCTTCCCACTTGGATCCGTACTCTAGTACACATGCTCTCAGCATGTCCTCCAGTATCTGGTTGACTCTTTCCGTCTGTCCATCGGTCTGTGGGTGATAGGCGGTGCTGAAATTCAGACGGGTTCCTAGTCCTTCGTGCACTTTCTGCCAGAATATTGAGGTGAATTGTGATCCTCTATCTGACACTATCGACTTCGGGGTTCCGTGCAGAGCGACAATTCTGGAGATGTACAGTTCAGCTAACCTCGGGCTTTGGTACGTGGTCTTGACAGCGATGAAATGAGCTACCTTCGTCAATCTATCGACAACTACCCATATGGAATCATTGCCCTTGCTGGATTTGGGTAAACATGTGATGAAGTCCATTCCTACCGAATCCCACTTCCATTCTGGAATCTGTAGGGGTTGCAGCAGTCCTGCGGGTCGCTGATGTTCCGCCTTGACTCTCTGACAGATATCACACTTGGTGATGTAGCTTCTGATCTCTCTCTTCATTCCATGCCACCAAAATTGCTCCTTCAAGTCTTGATACATCTTGGTACCTCCGGGGTGAATTGAGTAAAGGGTGTCATGGGCTTCTTGCAGAATGACTTGCTTCAAGTCTGAGTCTGATGGTACGCAGAGGCGTCCTTTGTACCAAAGAACTCCGGCTTCATCTACGGTGAACCCTGGTGCTTTCCCTGCAACTATCTGCTTCTTGATTCCGTCAATGCTGGCATTTTCCTTAGATCCTCTAGAACTTCCGTGTAGAAAGTTCTTTCATCCGGAGAAATTCTTCTAATAACTTTTCGCGAAAAGTGTAGTCCTATAACTGGTTTCGACATAGTTCCTTTACCCAAATGATCCTTATAATCATATCCATCATCCAGGACAAGTTATAATTATTTATCCTGTTCACAGATAATGCATAGCTTACACCTGGTTGTCTAGTTTATATTATTCAAATAACAATTGAGTTATTTGAGTAAAGAGTGACATGTCCTAGTTTAGATTTTTAACTTGCATTAGTAGGGTGGAGATAATCTACCCATATATCATTAGTTCATACCCAATGCTATGTGTGACCTTGTGCTACTCTGATAAGTGTTGTCACACTATGTCAATTGCATAAGCCTTGCTTTACAGTACTTCATCCAATAGCACCACCGTCCAAAATATTTGAATCACTTTGCAAATATTCCAATTCAAATATGAGAATTTGAGTATATATCCATTATTGTTTTCTATAATCCTTTCTCAACATTATTCTTTTGTGAAGGTGAAACTCATTTCACATCCACACACCAATACCACTAGACACTTTAACTTGAACCAATATCGTGTTTATCCAAATTCATTTTCATTCACTCCTTTGACTTGGTTTGAAACTATTCAACTTACAAATGAGTAAATTGAGTAATTCTATTGTTTATACCCAAGCCTATGTGTACTTCATTCTGTTTTGAGTAATTGTTGTCACACTTATTCAGTAGTATTGTTGTTGCACTACTTGTCACTTATGTGGTTCAACTCACATAAGCCATTTCAAATTCCTTTCATGCTTTTGTAAATCATAAAGATTCTTCAATTATATCTTGGATAATCCATCTCTTTCTAATCATATGACTTAGCCATTCCAACACCCCAAGACCATATCTTGCAAGCCAAACCTCATGCCACACCTTAGTACCATAGAGCGATTTTCAATTGTTGTCTGGTTTGATTTTGTTGTTGTGGTTGAATGGTGTGTTTATGTTGTGCTATATTCTATGTTATAGTTTGTACGGAGAGGCACGTATTTTGATTAAGAGAAGTGAACGCGCTTCAACTACCAAAAGGCAAGTGATACTCAATTCCTACCTATTTTATTATGCATTAGTGTTTTCCAACTGGTATGCATGGTAGGATGTTGTTTTCGAAAATTATGCTATGCTTATCAATCCCAGTAGTGTGTAGCCACCATGAACCCTTGCTAGGATACTTAGTTGCCTAGCAATAACAAAATGTCACTGCTGTTTTGATTATTCTGGATTGTGAGTATTGAGAATTAAAATTAACAACCTTAATGAATCACCTGGGTGGATTGGTTGTGTGGTGGGCGGCTGCTCAGGGCTCCGACCCTGGAGAAACCTGTGGCAGGTGGTACCTGAGAGTGCGCATTTGAATAGTGGTTGCCCTAGACTGCACCTCTGGTTTTCACCAGGGGATCATGCGGGGGTTTATTATCTTTAATGGTTTTAAGCCTGTGAGTTTCACTTGTGGATGGCCACCCAGGATTAAAGAGATTAATATGTCGTCCATGTTTTAATTAGCTTCCAGTGCAGCCTTATGGTATTATGGGCTCTGTCGGGATTAAGTAAGTTGTGAGGTCAAACTTGTTGCTAGACATGATGATGTGGCTTGGAACCAAACGGGAACGGGTCTAGCTGGGTATGGTTGAAGCCTCCTTCCGAAAGATCTTGTCTCATTCTTCTCTTGGGAAGGGTGGGTCGTAAGGTGAAAGTGCACAACCTCTCGAGAGTTAAACCTAAGATCTTAGCCGTGTCCCCGGTTATGGACAATTTGAGCTTTCTAGGCAGGGAATGTACGGAAGAATCTCGTCACCTTTTCTGAATGAGTTAAAAATTTGAGTAGCAACTGTATGATAGTACATGGGAGATGTAACCATGATACTGTTTATGACAACATTACAAGTTTTACAAAAGTTTTGTTTTAAAATAAAATGTAGGATTAAATTGGCTTTATGCAAATTTGCCTAAACTCCACTAGCCAAATATCATGTAGATATTCATGCCTAAAGCTGCCACCATATAAGTGTCATTTGCCAGTACATCATTGTACTGACCTCCATTCGTGGGGCTGCATATTCAAACGCGCAGGATTTTCTGAGGAGAAGTACATGGTAGGATCTCGAGTCTACATTCCAACATGACTGCCTGTGGCACATGAAGATGATGAAGGCTCATTGATGATTTACTTTCCGCTGTGTTGTTCTGAATATTGTACTGAGCTAGTCCATGTGACTATGCAAATTATAAGGTTTTACTTTAGCCTTTGGATCAAAGATGTAGTAATTTGATACTATTGCAATGATTACTATATTTTGTAATGTGTGTGCTATCAGTGATCCCGGGAATAACACTATACACAGGTATCTTGCCTTTATTAAAAGGTAGGGTGCTACATAATGGTATCAGAGCATAGTGTTGCCTGTAGAATCGAGACCCTAGGTTTGGATTAGAAATAGGAAGACCCTAGGATGAAAAATTTGTCTAATCCTATTTTCAAATAAAAAGATGTTTGGATTTTGAACCTCTAGTATTCTCACCTACTCCATCTTCAAAAATGATTTCCTCCTTTCCCTAGATGACCCACTTCATGAAAACCATCAAGGAAGTAGAGATGATGACCTTGTGCCTGAAGTGAGGGACTGCTGCTTCATGTGACATTCTTCGACTTTGCTAGAAGTGTTGCATGGGAGACTAATGAAGAACTTGAAGAAAGACTTCAATGAAGACTTCACAACACACGAAGATACACCGAAGGAGTAGAATAGAAACTTGAAAGATCCAAAACAGAAATAGACCAGACCACCATTAGTTATCTTTCATCATACCAACGATATAGTAATAACATATTGATCATACCAAATTTTGGTATGACCATACTACTTTGGTTGTGTTTGTACTATAGTGCTTGATGCTTGTTAGATGTTTGTTGATTGCTGAATTGCTTTGATCTGTTGTGTTTGGGTAGGAATCTTCTTTAGAATCTTTCTATCTATTCTCATCTATACCCAACCCATAGAATGTTTTCTCGGCAACTCACTATGAAGACAACAGTAGTGAAACCAACCTTGATATTTCCTATCAAGATGAATAAGCGTAGAGTAAGAGATACGCAAAACCCTAGCTAGGGATCGATTGAAATGTTTCAAAACAGATCATTAATGGGGATTGAAACATTGATTCAACTCTCCATGGAACTTTTATCAAATGGTGAGGTTGACCAAGAGTTAGAATACGAGATATACCAAACTGAAAACAAGGAAATGATTGGGTGCGACATGGATTGGCCCCCATGACGACTACTCATATTGTTCGCTCTTGTTATGAGGAATGGTAAATCTAAAGAGACGTGCCTACAAGAGAGACGTCGTTGTTAAGCCTGAACCATAGGGTGAATAGATATTATGACCTTATAGTAGGCAAGTGCTGCCAAGCGTAGGACTACGTTTAGTTTTAAGATCTAGCCACTAGATGAAGAGTGGTGGAAAGTTGTCGGAGACACCAATATACAAAGGATGAAGGATGTCATGAAGTTTACACATCTGTGTCTCTTGATTGACCCAAAGAGTGACTCACTAGTGCCGAAAATTGTTCAACAACCAACCATTTGGATCAGCAAGCCCTACTATGAAAAACAAAACCTATTCGACTCACATTGGATAGATAAGTTGTTCACTATATGTGAATAAACATACGCCTAGTGAACATTAACTCAGAAACCCTAGATGTTTTCCCAAAGATGACCCGAGGTCAAGTCATATCCTCGGATGTGCCAAGCCATAACTAAGATTAGCTTAGCCTAAACCGAAGACCTAAGACTACCTAACACAAGTTGCTTTTAAGGGTGGTAGAAGCCATACCCTTGGATTATGGATTTACGTCGGATGCCGCACGAGCTGGTACTTGAAGATGGTATCACAAGGAGTTTAAAAGATAATACCAATAGAATGAGTACCCTCATAAGAGTGGATGCAGTTGATGGTATGACCGCATATGGTTTATTGTAAAGTTTTCAAAGCCCAAGGTTAACTTCCGAAATCTCCTTGGAGATGTTCGAAAGAAAAGCAATAGTGAGTATGAACCTTCTAGAAGACCTGAACCCAAAACCTTTTCTTTCTAGCCTTTTTCAAATCTCGAGGACGAGATTTCTTTTAAGGGTGGTAGTCTGTCACATCCCGAAATTTTGTAAATTTTGGAACATAAAATAAAAATGAATTTAATGCTTGATTGTTTGAAATTGATTGACAATTCACAAAGAATTAAAACTTTTTAAAGTTATTTACAAGTTAATCCCAAAATAGTGTTTTTAAATACTTTTGGTTCCAAAGTATTTTCAAAACTAAACATATCTTGGTTTTCAAGGTTTTCAAATTCTTAATGGATTTGTATTTGAGAAAACAGTAGCCTAGAAAAGTTTTCATAAATTATTGTTTTTAAAAGATTTTCCAACCATACTCTCGTCCCCGAATTTTGTTCGGAGGTTTTGAAGCTTATAAAATATTTTATTTGAGAAAACATTAAATCCTAAAAAGGCACTATAGCCACATAGACATGTATGTCAAATTTTGGTTTCATAATGTTTATATTTTTGTTTCAAATTTAGTCACATATTGAAGTATTTTTCATAACGAATCCAACGATACCTTATTTGCATTTCTCCGATTTTTTTTGAAGCATCAAAGTGTATTTCCAATTTTATTATAAAAAAACAAAAACAAAAATAAAGGGGGCGGCCGACCAAGCGGCCCAACGCCTCGCCGCGGCCCAGCAGCCAACGCCGCCCGCGCGGCAGCCAGCACCGCTCGGCCCAGCTCGCCCCCGCGCGCCACAGCCTGCCCGGCCGCGCGGCCCACCTCGCCCCCAGCCCACCCGCCGCCCTGCCTCGTCACCCCGCGGCCCAGCTCCCTCGCGCGCTCGCGCACGCCCACTCCCCGCGTCATACACGCCGCCGCCTCTGTTCCTTTTCTATTTAGTCTCACATCGCTCCCTAGAGCAAAATTCTTTCAGCCCCAGCCCTATAAATACGTCCCGGGAGCAGCCCAAAATTTACATCATCAGCCGCCCGGCGCCCTCTTTCTCCCCACGCGCCTCTCTCTATTTCTCGCGTGACACAGGTCGCGCGTAGGGGCTTCCATTTTCTGCCTCGCGCGAGCCACCATTGCTGTCCCGCGACGCAGCTTCGCGACGCAACATCCACAACGCTATTTGGGAAACGCCGCGGCCCAAGATATTTCTCGCACGGTAATAATTCCTTTTCCGCTCTTTTTACATAGACTGTTGTACTTAATTTCGGAATTTTATTTCTTTAGATCTACACCTCCGTTTAGAATAGTAGTTCTTCCGTTAAGTTTCTAGTTAGATCCTCTACAACTTCCGTGTAGAAAGTTCTTTCATGCGGAGAACTTCTTCTAATAACTTTTTGCGAAAAGTGTAGTCCTATAACTGGTTTCGACATAGTTCCTTTACCCAAATGATCCTTATGATCATATCCATCTTCCAGGACAAGTTATAATTATTTATCCTGTTCACAGATAATGCATAGCTTACACCTGGTTGTCTAGTTTATATTATTCAAATAACAATTGAGTTATTTGAGTAAAGAGTGACATGTCCTAGTTTAGATTTTTAACTTGCATTAGTAGGGTGGAGATACTCTACCCATATATCATTAGTTCATACCCAATGCTATGTGTGACCTTGTGCTACTCTGATAAGTGTTGTCACACTATGTCAATTGCATAAGCCTTACTTTAGATTACTTCATCCAATAGCACCACCGTCCAAAATGTTTGAATCACTTTGCAAATATTCCAATTCAAATATGAGAATTTGAGTATATATCCATTATTGTTTTCTATAATTCTTTCTCAACATTATTCTTTTGTGAAGGTCAAACTCATTTCACATCCACACACCAATACCACCAGACACTTTAACTTGAACCAATATCGTGTTTATCCAAATTCATTTTCATTCACTCCTTTGACTTGGTTTAAAACTATTCAACTTACAAATGAGTAAATTGAGTAATTCTATTGTTTATACCCAAGCCTATGTGAACTTCATTCTATTTTGAGTAATTGTTGTCACACTTATTCAGTAGTATTGTTGTTGCACTACTTGTCACTTATGTGGTTCAACTCACATAAGCCATTTCAAATTCCTTTCATGCTTTTGTAAAGCATAAAGATTCTTCAATTATATCTTGGATAATCCATCTCTTTCTAATCATATGACTTAGCCATTCCAACACCCCAAGATCATATCTTGCAAGCCAAACCTCATGCCACACCTTAGTACCATAGAGCGATTTTCGATTGTTGTCTGGTTTGATTTTGTTGTTGTTGTTGAATGGTGTGTTTATGTTGTGCTATATTCTATGTTATAGTTTGTACGGAGAGGCACGTATTTTGATTAAGAGAAGTGAACACGCTTCAACTACCAAAAGGCAAGTGATACTCAATTCCTACCTATTTTATTATGCATTAGTGTTTTCCAACTGGTATGCATGGTAGGATGTTGTTTTCGAAAATTATGCTATGCTTATCAATCCCAGTAGTGTGTAGCCACCATGAACCCTTAGTAGGATACTTAGTTGCCTAGCAATAAAAAAATGTCACTGCTGTTTTGATTATTCTGGATTGTGAGTATTGAGAATTAAAATTAACAACCTTAATGAATCACCTGGGTGGATTGGTTGTGTGGTGGGCGGCTGCTCAGGGCTCCGACCCTGGAGAAACCGAGTGGCAGGTGGGTACCTGAGAGTGCGCATTTGAATAGTGGTTGCCCTAGACTGCACCTCTGGTTTTCACCAGGGGATCGTGCGGGGTTTTATTATCTTTAATGGTTTTAAGCCTGTGAGTTTCACTTGTGGATGGCCACCCAGGATTAAAGAGATTAATATGTCGTCCATGTTTTAATTAGCTTCCAGTGCAGCCTTATGGTATTATGGGCTCTGCCGGGATTAAGTAAGTTGTGAGGTCAAACTTGTTGCTAGACATGATGATGTGGCTTGGAACCAAACGGGAACGGGTCTAGCTGGGTATGGTTGAAGCCTCCTTCCGAAAGATCTTGTCTCATTCTTCTCTTGGGAAGGGTGGGTCGTAAGGCACTACAAGAAAAGTTCTGATAGACAACGTCTCAAAATCGTCCGCTAAGGGGTATTTTTCGTCGCCTATGGGCCTAACCCGACGATATGGGTTCTGTTGTGGAAACTGCGTCAGGCAAAGTCCTACGACGATTTTTTCGGTCCGTCGCGCTTGGGCGCCCTTCCGCCACGTAAAATCGGACCGTTGCCCAAGTGTTTCCGGGAGCCCGTTGACCGCCGACGTCATGCAAGCCGACACGTGGCAGACGCCGTTAACTGGCAGTTAACGGCGTTAACCGGCTGAAACCCCGTGGTAGATGGTAGGCCCACACAAGGCCTGCCACGTCTTAAGCGGGCCGGCCCATTAAGTTTGCGGGCCGGGCCAGCTGACTTAGTTTGACCGGTCAACTATATAGCTGGGCTGGTCCATTAGTTACGTGGGCCGGGCCTAACCTCTAAGGTTGACCGGTCAAAACTTTAATGGGCCAGCCCACTAAGCATGTGGGCCGGCCGAATGCACTCGTTTGACCGGTCAACGAGCAAAAGGACCGGCCCACAAGACATGTGGGACCCACTTTCCGTTATCGGGCCGGCCCATTTACAAAGTGGGGTCCACATTAAAGCAACTGGGCCGGCCCAAGAAGTTAGTGGGCCGGCCCAATTAGCATGTGGGTCCCACTTTCCTGCTATCGGGCCGGCCCATTTAGTACGTGGGGTCCACATTAGATCAAATGGGCTAGCCCAACGCAACCAAAAGTCAGAAGTGCAGGCTGAGTCCCAAAGGCACAACATGGAACTAGTATATTAAACTTATGCAGTAGCCAACGCAACCAAAAGTCAGAAGTGCAGGCTGAGTCCCAAAGGCACAACACAATACGGAAACTTGCAAACTTATATAAAAGGGGCTATGCAACCCACTTATACACACATTAATGACCATCCTCTTGTGTGACAAGAGAAATTCAACACTCGGATTCGGAGGTAGGCACATGAAGCTTTACAAGGGCCAATGGGGCACCAACAAATTAAGGATGAATTGAACCACACCATCAACAATTCAAACTCGAGACCTTGGCTCTAATACCATTTAAGTTCAAACAGATTGAAAAGGCTAGGCAACCAATTTATAAAACATCCACAGAGTTGATCCCAGCATGCAGATAAATGCATCCACCAACAAAATAGGAACATTGCCTCAGTCTCAGGAAAATTTCACAATACCAAGGTACTCACATGTCAATGTCAGTGTTCATCTCCAATTATCTATGGCATTTTATTAGTCTTTGAGAGATTATAACGAACTTGATTAGCCTCCTCCAGTAGGGCATCACATGCTTCTGATCTCGATCTCAACATATCAACTTGGTTTCTTAACACATCTGCTGCAGCTCGTTCTATTTGGAGTTGTTCCTCCAGAACTTGTGCAGAGAAAGACTTGGACTTGGACTTGGACTTGGACTGCAAAAACCCAACATTTCGCAGGAAAATGTTTTTGGTGATATCTTTATTTTTAAGTACCATGGTAAATGTCTCCATACATTCTTCTAGAGTTTTTTCCATACCGTCTTTCCCGGGTTTTGCCATCTCCAATTTCATATTTGCCTGAAAAAATTTCAGTCGTGTAAAAATTAAAGTTATTACAGAGAAACATGCAGACGGTAGATTTAATGTATATGAACTACTTTTAATGCTACAAGTTGGTATGCCTGATTACACATCAAATGCATTTTCACAAAAACGCCTAAAAGATCATATTGACATGCGCATTATTGCTCCTACAAATTGGCAAGTGTGTCGTTAAAAAAATTAAATCATAAAGAAGACTTACAATAACACTTTCTCGCGAGTTCTCCTATCACATTATGTTTGTTCTTCCGGCATGCCTCGAACTCGCTCCGCGCAGTCATCTCTTTGTCCGGTTGCATGTTGTTTGCATGATCTACTTTCTGCATTTTTGTACAATCATATAGAAATCAAATAACGTGGTTAAAATGGAGGATGGAAATATAACATGCACATGGAGTTCTACACAATTTACGAGTAACATATGTAGCAAGTACGGACCAGCGGGGCATTACTTTTTGCCGGAGATGCCCAACCAAGTGACGAGATCCCGTACGGCTTGGTAAACGTTGTTTCAAGCGGTTAGCCCGGTTCCTTTTAGACAACGTCCGCAAAAGGAGACTAGTGAGACACCGGCGCAAAATAAGTATTCGGAATTTAATCTGGTTTCACGGTCCTCATAAGCCATACCACATTCTTTGGATCGGACCAGTTGCTTGACAAGATCTCCCCACCGCTCGTCAGTCATACGAGGTGCAGGAGACTTTGTTCGAACATTGGCGTAATCCGGCCGATGAAGTATGTCGCCTTAAGCTTATAGCGGTGCTCGGCGCAACAATTCTTTGAATATGGAAGCGATGACAAACTTTACATCCTCATTATCCTCATCGAATTCAAACCTTAACTCGCTCGTAACGGTGGAATGATTGGTGAGTTATATAGCATAGAAACAACAAGTAAGCTACAAGAAATGGGACAGATCAATGTGGAATAATTTATCATTACCAGGAGAAGCATGACTTACATGTAAATTATGCACTAAACTCTCGAACCGTGAAGGGGTGTCAACGTGCTCGCTTCCACAATGGGAAGGTAGGAAGTTCATTCCCGATAAAATAGCCAATATGTGATACAAGATATGAAGATTCATGCGGATGAAGTGGCCTTCGCCACCAACAATAGATGTGATGCGAAATCTTGAACCCATTCCGGAAATCTTAGCCGCAAGTTTTCTTCCTACCGTTGGCCCCCTCGTTTTTATTGATCGTGGCGAACCTACCAAGTTAATCATTACATCAAGCTATCATGGTATATAGATACATAAGGGAGCATTAAACTACAAGTCTTGAAAAAAGTATTACCTTTTTTGGCGTGGGTCTCGTCATCGGGAGAGGAGTTGTCTTTCGCAGGACTAAGGGTCGGAGGGAGATCATCACCAGTTCGCTGGTGTTGTGGCAGCACTGTTTGGACATTTGAGGCTGTATCATCTGGGACTAGCATCATGTGTCCTTGGCCATTATTACCTACCACCACTCCTGATGATGCCAATTGTTGGCTCGAATTTGCTGTGGAAACTGGTTCTGTTGGCAATTGTTGCTGAGAAACGAGTATTGGCAACCGGTGGTTGTGGAATGTGTGGGCTGGTACATGCTCGGGGCTACTTCTGTCTGATTCGATGGTTTGTGGTTTTTACGAGACCTTTTACTGTTATCATTCTCGGCCTGTTCGCCACCTCGTGTCAGTCTTTTGTTAGACCTTGTAATAGGAGGAGCAGCACGAGCATCAAGCTTAACCTTTTTTTTATTACGCACTGTCACCCATCCTCCGGTATCAGCCTGAGGTTCCTGTTGAGTGTTCTTCCTCCTGTTCGTTCTTGAAAAGTTCTTGCCCGAATCTGCAGATGCCTGTCACACATAAATGATATTTGAATGCACAATATTATATGATGATGATATGCAGATGGAATGGAAAAACAGTAAGGCAACATATGCAAAAACATATATGATGCGTTAACTAAGCAGGAAAAATGTAGTAATGAGATTGAACATGGCATGGGTAACATATTTGGTAGGACTGGGATACAACAAATGGAAGTTGGGACAAATAATTCGATGACATGACAGAGAAAACTCACCTTGTTGTGTTGCAGAGGATAGTCGACCAGGGCATCTTCCCGAGTCAGCTCGCCATCACAATCAGCAGGATCAAATTCTGAATCAGAGGAATGTTCCGTATCCTTTGTGAGGGACGTGGGTGGCGTTTTTGCACTAGACCTTGTAGAAGGATGTAGTGTTAGGCCCAACGAGGCTGCAACTCGGCTATTATGCAGGATAGTTTGCCTCCGTTGCTCTTCGTACTCATTCTCGAGTGGAAGACCTAACATGCATTGGCGAGAAATGCAGATGAGATTTATCATGGAACTCGTGCATGTAAGAACAAATTAATAGTAGAAGTGAGACTGCTCAAAAGGTGTAATGACAAACAAACTATGGCTCAAAAATAATTGATGTTCATATTGTCAAGCTTCATGCACTAGCCAACGCAACCGGAAGTCCGGACTGATGGAAAGGGCAAACAAATTATGGCTCAAAAATAATTTACGTTGGGCAACAGAGGGCAGCAGCAACAATTTTTAGGATAAGTATGAATGTCAAGGGATAAGCAATCCACATATACACTCAAACACATATAAGTGTCATTTCATGCCAATGGTTAACCATATGGAATGGCGTGTGCTTAATATAATTGCCTAGGGTCTTCCAAGTTCCAACAGATCGGTCTATTGGATGAACTTGCTAGAGCATGCAATTCGAAATGGTATCAGACCTACAAGGTCCTGAGTTCAAATCCTAGCAAGTAGCAACGCAGTATTCAAAATAAATATTTCCAGCCTTCCTAAAAAAATATCTAATGATACATGCCTAAGGCTCGGTCTATTGAATGAGCGGTTTATCACTTAGCACCACAAGTTGGGGATTTTTTTATCACAAAACACCAACATTTGTCATTAGTTGGCTTGACAAGAGCATCACCCTACAACGTGACACCAATTTACAGTACGTGAGCATGTTTGCTACAAACAAATGAATTTTGGTGTGAAATTTTGTAGACACTCTGTGGAAATGAGAATATGAGTCACACTTGTTACATATGCTACACACAAAATGAATTACCATATGAAAAATATTCATTGAAATTATAACCACACAAGAACATGAGATTTGGGTACTATATTCTGTACCAGCATAAGGTTTTGATAATGTGTACCAATACAACTACCCTGGACATAAGATTTTTTTGAACTATCTGGACATAAGATTAAACTACTAGTGTTGACAAACAGCTTTGTATTTAGCGTTTAACAGAAAATACCACAAAATAAAGTCTAATTGTCTTTCACCTGCTGTCACTCTTAAACTGACGGTGGCCTGAAGTCACTAATGGGCTATCAAACAGAGATCATGTATTCCGCGAAACAATTACCCCAAATGTTGGTGTTTTGTGATACAAATTTATAGGGTTGTGGTTCTGTGATAAAATAAAATCCCGAACTTCTGGTGTTAAGTGATAAAACCTCATTGGATGAACTGGCTAGAGCATGCAATTCCACATGGCGCACAAAGAGTTGCAAATAGAAAAAATACATGCAGTTTAATACTATCAATAAATTGCTCTGCTAGCTTGACTGGCTATCATAACCTTTGTAAAACGTACTACCACCATCCCGAAGTTTTTACCAAAAATCATTATTAACATGCAAAATACAAATTTAATATCATTAAATAGATAACGAATATATTTTCGTACGGTATCTACGAAATATTATATTTCTTGATAGATTGTTCGAAAGTTTGGTCAAACTTTACTTGGTTTGACTTTTATAAATAAGCCTTCAGGTTTGGGGTGGAGGTAGTATACTTCAAACCCCAAAAAAGTACCGCACAGATGTGATATTTGGAAAAGAAAAGCGTAACGAAAGCGGACATAAGCTCTGCCTCTTCATCAGCAGATGTAAGGTTACGATCAGCAGAGTTCCGAGATAAAAAAAAATACAGGCAGTTTAATACTATCAACAAATTGCTCTGCTAGCTTGACTGCTATCATAACCTTTGTAAAATGCATACTTCAAACCCCCAAAACATATCACACAGAAGTGATTCTCGGAAAAGAAATGCATAGCGAAAGCGGACATAACCACGATCTTCCTCTCGATCAGCAGATGTAAGGTTGAGATCTCATATAGCTACGCGGCAAACAACTATCTACACTGATCTAATATCAGCAAGAATGCATTGCAAGAAAGCAACGAAAACTAGTGTCAGAAATCAAATGCATATAACAAAAGCGGACATGTAAAGTATTCATCAACCTTCGTCTGAGGCCAGGGCGGATTTACTCTTTGGTTGGGGGTGGTCGACTTTGGGGCCGCGTTTTTTGCCCATCTCGATCTCCGGTGAGGTGGACTACAGAGTCGGGGAAGCAGATCCGGAGCAGATATGGCGCGGTCAACGTCGGCGTCGAGGAAGCAAATCCGGCTTGCTAGACAGCAAGGGAGGTCCGCCGGTAAAACATGGTCGGTCACTACGGTGGCCGGTGAGGAGGCAATGATGGTGAGGAGGGGCGGTAGGCACGGCCGTCGTCGTGGGAGTGTGCCTGGTAGAAGCATGAGAAAGATGTGGTGTTCGAATTGTGCTCTGCAGGGAAATATCCTCCGTTGACCGAAGTTTTATAGGCCGACGGGCAAACCGCAGGTTTTGGGGTAGCTTGAAAATGGGACGCGCCAACAATTTCGGCGCGTGTTTTACGGCAGAGACGAAAGTCACCCATAAGAAACTTTCCTCATGGAATACCTTTTGCTTGTTGGTTGGTCGTGTGGACAACATATATAGTGGGAGATGCCCATAGCTAGCTAGGCCATTCATATCAAACTCGAGTGATTATCACTAAGTTTACAATGAATATATTTCATGACACTCGCTATTGGCCGGATAGTAGAAAATATATTTCATGAATATCCCATATTAGTTAATTTATATTATTTCAATTGCTAAAATATTTTCATATTCTTTTAGAGTTCTAAAAACACACTACACAATGACAATGGATATTACCACTACCTTCTAGGTCCCGGCCATCAGATTTAGGGCTCCTTTGATTCATAGGATTTGCATAGGAATTGTGTAGGATTTGGTTCCTATGGAAAATTTTCCTATACATGTTGTTTGATTCATACGAATATATCCTATAGGAAAAATTCCTATGGAAATCTTGTAGTGTAATTCCTATAGGAAAAAAACATTAGCTCATACCTCATGAAAAATTCCTTTTTGCTTCAATCAAACATACTTCATCTTCCTATGGGATTCAAATAGACATGCCATTTAATCCTATGACTTTCCTATTCCTATGCTTTTTCTATCCTTTGAATCAAAGGAGCCCTTAGAGAAAAGTAGGTTGGCCAGAGATTTAGACCTTTGTGCAACAAATACATGAGTTGGTGATATGTGCAAAAGAACAGGTTAACTGAGTGTTCTGTGCAACAATGACAACAATAAGTGGAGTTTCGTGCAAAGGATAAAAGGTGCAAAAGGGATCACACGGAAGGAGAAAGAGAAAGGGAGAGCAGTGCCTCACGGGGCCGCTGTTATTTATGGTGAAAAGAAATGCTTCACTTTTTTCGGTGAGTGATGTTGACTGGCACACAGGGTTTCAGTTCTGTAGACCTGCAGTGCAGGCTACGCGCCCGTCTAATATTTTTTTTTCAGCGACAAATGGGAGAGAGAGAGAGAGTCTTGACGATGCGTCTTTACTTGACAAAGAAGATTGCTGGGAGTTTAACTACCTACCGCACGTGACTTGTGCTCACTGATGTGTGGGACCTACACGCATGGGAACCACACGTAAGTGACCGGCCTACTTTATTCTAGGGGTGCCCGTCAAGCTAATACATAGTCTGCAACATGAAACTCTATTCGCTTATAAAATCTGAACTTTGAAATCCAATTTAATTTAAGTCTATTATTGGTCATATCAAGTATAAAATTACATTCTGAAACTTGTTCAACACTTTCTCATAAATTATTATGGTAGTTTTTTAAAATCAAATGCTAATTGATTTGAGATAAAAACATATATTATTGCACAACAATGGGATATTAAAATATCTATTTGTAAATAAAATTAAGAAGTCAATGTTGTGGTAAGTTAGGAGGTTCAAAGGGTAAACCAAATATAACGTTTTGTTCAATCTCATAGTTAATATTACCAAGTTTGATTCTCCCTGGACAGCTTTGTTATAGTGTTCCCTAATTGGGCATGGTGGTGCATCTTGCCATTTCTAACACTGTTGATGACTAGACTTTTTCAAGTTTTCGGTATAAAAAATCGTTTTTCATGTTCTAGATGATAAAATATGTTTATTTTGTGCATGGGGTAGATAAAATATGGGTCAAAATGGCGCATCTACATTTTTAAAATAAATTAGGCCATATTTTAATGTCAATTCCCAAATTTACGGTTTTTAGTGCTTTCTAGCTAGTTTCGCACATTTAAATGACTGTATGCTGATTTATTGAAAGTAAATCAAATTTGAATTGTAGGTGTGTTATAACTTGGTCCTACAAGTCCCCACAAATCATTTTTAGATACATATTACTTACTATATATAGAAACCAGTGATAGTACTAAAATATTCAACCCCTTTGCAAGGATAATCATGTCGACCATTTTGACCTGGTTTAGAAATAGATAAATGAAAATGAATAAAACCTCAAAAATGAAACCCTTCCGCATGGAGTGTGCTTGTATATGTTAGTTGACAGGGAAAATAATAAACATGTGATAGGGTAGTGAAAAACAAAATGTCTTCACACAAAGCAGACTATCGTGTATGAAGATTCCTGGTTTGCAAGCCAAATGATATAGTTATGGCCATATTTGTGGCATAGTTTGTTACAATGTGCCCAAATTGGGCATGGTGGTGCATCTTGCCATTCCCAACAATGTTGCTGACTAGACTTTTCAACTTTTCGGTATATCTTTACTATTAAATGGGAGTTGGTCGTTTGACACTCAACGCACTTTGGTGGTCGTCATTGAAAGCATCTTGTCCATCCAATTTAATCGCACGGTTTTCGTTTCACCCGATCTAATTAGGAAACAGTCAGATGCGGTATCAATCAATCAAGCGAGCATTAAAATACTTGGCAAAAATCTTTTAATGCTTTGCCCTCAGCCTTTTTTTCTCTGACGTACAAGGAAACAAATATCCTCACGCATGGAGTATTTCCATTTTGCATATATCCCACTAATTGCTCAATCCCAATCAAAAGTCAATCACAAATCAATTGGAGTTGGTCGTACGTCATACAACATGTTTGATGAAGGAGATTCAGATAATCCTATCCATTCAATCACTCCACCTCCGCATCTAAAGCACATGCACCATCCGATCGTTTTTTCTTTGTTACATGTGTGTCGCTCAACCCAGCTCCCACTAGACAAAACAAATTCGGAAGAAAATCCCCACCTTCCTATTAAAACCCGATCTAAATAAATTGGGTCGTGGTTCCCGGAATACTCCCATTATTCTGTGCGTTTCTTTCCACATAATTTGCACAAGGTAACCTCGAATCAAAATAAATGCAGTACCAAATTTGTCCACTGATCTTTCCAAAGTAGGACAGTGTGCCTAACACGGCAGCACCTACCCGGCCTTTCACGTAGTGATTTCTCTGAAGATTTCCATTAGACTTGCTACATCTCACCACCAAAACGAGCCAAGGGGCGGACGTGTATGACTATCTGCTCCGAGGGCACATCTTCTTTCATGTAGAATTTGTCCAAAAACTTCAGCAGCAGCCTCCGATTTTGGATTTTGAGGTTTATGAATTATGATGGACCCGGCCCTCCATTCTTCTTAACTTGGAGATCAAATCACCATTGCGTCGTCACCGTCGCCATCGTCCTCCCGCACCGATACACAAGTCATGCGCCCCTGCCGCGGTCCAGCACCCCTTGCCCGTTCATCGATGGCCTAGGCACGAAGCACGATCTGCGACAAGGCTCTCCTCGCCTTCTTCGCGCGCCTGGTGGCCGTGCATGTCACACGGTCGAGGAGAGCAGCCGCCCCTGTTGTGAGGACGTGAGGTAATATTGCCATTCTTGATCTCTAATGGTGGTATGATGCAATTGCTAGGATGTCTTGCACACTCTGAACTATGAAGGACGAGGTGGGACATGACTATGGCCGTGAGGTGTCTGACGGTCTCTTGGTAAGCTCTTTCGATGTACCTGACTGTATTTTTCTGTGTTCACGATTTGTGCCATAAACTGAGATCGCTTGCCGGCAGTGGTTGAACCGCGGCTCCCCTCTCTTTCCAGCTTCTCTCTGCCCTCTATCTCTAATTTGCTGCATGATGCAGGTGTGTCAGTTAGGAGCAGGACCGGTGACGAGTATAGGAACATTACCGGTGAACTCAGTCTGCTCTTTTGAACAATCAACATACGTAGACATGGATATGAATGATTAAGTTGGACTTACTAACAAATAAATTATCCATGTGCTAGGTGTTTCGGCATATGAAATTAGTTCCTTTTTAGCATTACTTTTACTACAAATCTATCTTGCAGTAACTGGTGATGTTTTTGGTGGTTCATGCCTGACTGATCGATATGCCCCTGTTGGTGATAATTTGCTTATAAACAAAATATAATATGGATTTCATCAAAAGTTAGATGAATGGTCTTAATTTGTTGGCTTTAAGTTCATCGGTTATTAAAGAAGTATGCGACATTGATGATCCACCGGTTAATCAGATTTTATTGGACTCTCCCGATGATCAAGGCAAAAAAGGATGTGATATTTCGATTTATTTGTTTGTTGTGATTTTCCAGGGGTGGCTGCGCCATGGATCGGGTGCCTGATGTTGAGCTGCTTCATGGAGTAAATGTGTGCGGTGTCCACCGCCGCCTTCAGCCGTCCCTACCGGATGTTTGTTTCCAACCCTCTACCTTGGAAGGTTAGTGGTCCACTCATATGTTTTTCTGAACTTTCTGAAGTCTAAATATTGTTATTATTTTGCCGAGAGGTGTGCTTCGGTATCACCCGTTTCCTCTCATTATCACCAAAATTGAAGAGATA
Source organism: Lolium rigidum (assembly GCF_022539505.1). Lineage (NCBI taxonomy): Eukaryota > Viridiplantae > Streptophyta > Magnoliopsida > Poales > Poaceae > Lolium > Lolium rigidum. The sequence goes on from NC_061510.1 coordinate 340,576,490, forward strand.
AGTTAGCCTACGAACGGGTATCGAAATATCCTAGCCATCCACGTAGGACCAAACTTTGCAAAGGAGTGACACTGAAGCAAGCAAAATTGTTGTTTCTAAATTAGAGAAGTGGAAATAAGCTCGATTAGTTTTTGATTTGATGACGACTTGTCTTGCAGGCGTGGAGTCGGTGTTTGTTATCATGTGGCTCTATCTTGTACTATGGAGCAAGGGAGAGGAAGCACCAGATGACAAACTAAGAACGCTAAAACATGTGAGTTTACTATTTCTCCTGTATATTTTTTGCTAACTCCTATAAATTTGGATGAAACAGCAAATCCGAACATGCACCGATGCATCCTGGTGAGAACTATCAAGAATAGTAAGACTGTTGATATAGTCTGTGGAACACCATTGTTGAGATAGGGACATTGTTTCATCTCCAGGTAAATGTTTGTCTGATATTGATAAACTAATTGCTAATGTGTACTGCTATTGCAAACCTGCATTGCGAACAAAATTTGGTTTAACTCGTTTTTTATTTGATTGGTATATTCGCCACAAAGACTTAAGCAAGTAAATTGGTCTGTGTGCAGACATCACACTATGTTTGGAAAAGTCAATATAAATCTAATACAGAGACAACCATCATATAAGGTTATTATATCCCAACCAAGACATCTCCGGGTACTGGCGTAAAGCTACCCAGATGGTCAGATGAAGGAAAATAAGAGTTAGTAAAGGTACCCTGCAGAAAATTAGGAAAAACATTAAACTTCGTAATGTCATTTGAGTGAAAATAGAGAAGTAATTTGCACTATAAATGAAATTATTCCTGTAGTATTTTCTATTCCAAGAACACATCTTTTCTTTCAGTTACGTTCATGCAGTTTTTTGATTGGTGTGCTTTCTTGCTCTTTATATTGTCGCACATATAAACATCCGAGAAATCTTCAGATGTTAGTCGAGTTAAGAAGTTCATGAGGCTGGTAAGAACGCACATGGTGCAGCTTTATGTTCCTTTTTAATACCAACGCATAGTTCAGATACATGATTTGGTACTGCAGATCTACTGTTAAATTTGACACCTTATTCCTTTATATATTTTGATGTCGTGTGTATTTGCGTTTAAAGGAAAAATGTTGGTGCATAGAAAAATCAGTTTTATGATTATGAACAAAGTGATGTTATTCTCTGCGCATGTGATATATATATATGTATTATTATATCATCATTTTGTCACATAACAAAAACTTTTTCTTGATTATTTGCATTGTTTTTCTTGCTCCTAGATCTACACTTTAGCTACAGGTCCTTAGTCCTCGACCATCGCACGAAGGTAATGACTTGACGGCTTTTTGTTAAATTTGTGGTATACTTATTTTTATTCTCCACTTCGTAAGCTAAACTTCTGTGTTGGTGTGGACTTCAGGCTCCTGAGTCAAGAACCACATTTTCTCAATCGCCAATTTGCAAATACCTGTTGGAGCTATCTTGGCCCTTAAATTTACCTTCAGACCTATGAATAATATCCTAGAGGTTTGATAATTTGTTAGAGTCAGTAACTTATGAATGGGGCATACATTTTTCTAATCCTTTTTCATTTCTTTTGTAAGACCATCAAATAAATATTATGTAATTACCAGTTGCAAAGGATGATATGGCCAATTCCCTTTTGTATGACATACTGTTCAAGCTAATTGACTTAAAGTTACTCACAGTCTGTTGTATATGCATCGATCAAGGTGTTAAAGCTATACCTAAATGCTTACCCTTATTTCCTAAATTGTAAAGGGCTTAGGCATTTCTCACGAACAAGCTATGGGAACTATGCTTGCGTTTGAATAATTGACATATAAATCTTAAAGGGAAATGAGTATTGATCTCTTATGTCTGTACGACTGATATGGTTTATTTGAGATGCAAGTCCATAATTGTAAAGTAGTGTGAACTTGATCTAAATGCTTACCGATTTGACAAAACTCAGTAAATGCTTTTGACATCCCATAGATTTCTTGTTAAACTCCAAGTGCTCAAAATTTGTAAAAGTTGAATGTTAGAATTATCTTGTGTTGTTTATATCACAAGAAGTATTCAGCTATATAAACCTGCTTGTTCCAGTCGTGGACCGTACTTTATTTTAATCATATTGTCATACTACATTGAAGCTAAGACCGTGGATTATAAGGACGGACTAATGCCTTATTTTTGCACACTACTAGCAGATCAAACCTGGCGTCAAGAAATTGGTTAATTGGTAAAGGTCTTATATAGAGAAAGAAAATAAAGGGCTCCGTGGTGGTTGTTAGTGAGACAGAAGCACGAGGAAGAAGCCACGTTCGTCGATACAAGGTTGGAAACAGGCTCGAGCTATCGAGCACGAACACCTATCTTCAGATGAGATAGTTAGATGGGGTTTTACTTTCTATACATATGAAATTAAATTATAGCCTTTCTAATAAAATTCATATCTTAAAATGTATGATTTTATTGTTTTTATAATATTATATTGCTCTATGGTTCTTCTATATACCCGGATTTTTGGGGATTTTTGGGTATATATATTTACATGTGCGTAAATAAATAAAATATTGTGGCCGTGGCAACGCACGGGCATTCAACTAGTAAAACTCATTTATCAATTTCTAGATGACAAAATAGGTTTATTTTGTGAATGGGGTACATAAGATATGGCTCAAAATGGCGCCTCTGCATTTTTAAGATAAATAAGGCCACATATTAGTGGAAATTCCCAACGCTTTACGTTTTTAGTGCTTTCTAGCTAGTTTCACACATTTAAATGACTTTATGCTGATTTATTGAAAGTAATTCCAATTTGAAATGTAGGTGTGTTATAACTTCGTCCTATAAATCCCCAAAAATCATTTTTGGATACATATTACTTACTATATACAGAAACATGTGATAGGGTAGTAAAAAACAAAATGTCTTCACAAGACGGACTATAGTGTGTATGAAGATTCATGTGCTTTGGTTTTCAATTTTTGATTTTTTTCTGAATGTTTATGCCCATTTGAATCTTGGTCAAATCCTAGGTTTGACCAAGATTTAAGCAAGTTTAAAACACATGAAAATGAAAAGGTAAGCCTGGATCCTTCTTAGTCATTCTAAAATGAAGCTTTTGGGGGTTTTTGAACTCTCAATGTTTGAAACCCAAAACCACTTCTCTTCATATGGTTGGCTTCATAAGAAAGAGTTTAGGGTTAGGGGTAGATACATGATTTGTCGGGTTTGAATATGTCTTGTACTTGTTTATCAATTTGAATGCTTACTATATATATGACTTAAGAATACTATGTGCTTTGGTTTTTCTTTTCTATTTTTTTGATTTTTTTCTGAATTTTTATGCTCATTTGAATCTTGTTGGTCAAATCCTAGGTTTGACCAAGATTTAAACACGCATAAACATGAAAATGAAAAGGTAAGCTTCGATCCTTTTTAGTCACTCTAAAATTAAGCTTTTGGGATGTTTTTGAAATTCCATGTTTGAGACCCAAAACCACTTCTCTTCATGGTTGACTTCATAAGACAGAGTTTAGGGTGTTAGGGGTAGATACATGATTTGTCGGGTTAATTTGAATATGTCTAGACATGCATGCTTATTTATCAACTTGAATGCTTACTATATGACATAAGAAGACTATATGTGTGTTGTATTTTCATTTTTTGTTTTTTCTGAATTAATGTTTATGCCCATTTGAATCTTGTCAAATCCTAGGTTTGACCAAGATTTAAACAAGTTTAAAACATAAAATGAAAAGGTAAGCCTGGATCCTTCTTAGTCATTCTAGAATGAAGCTTTTGGGAGGTTCTTGAAATCTCAATGTTTGAAACCCAAAACCACTTCTCTTCATGGTTGACTTCATAAGACAGAGTTTAGGGTGTTAGGGGTAGATACATGATTTGTCGGGTTAATTTGAATATGTCTAGACATGCATGCTTATTTATCAACTTGAATGCTTACTATATGACATAAGAAGACTATATGTGTGTTGGTCAAATCCTATGTTTGACCAAGATTTAAACAAGCATAAATCCTGAAAATGAAAAGGTAATTAAGCTTGGATCCTTCTTATTCACTCTAAAATTAAGCTTTTGGCGGGAAGTTTTTGAAATTTCCATGTTTGAAACCCAAAACCACTTCTCTTCATGCTTGACTTCATAAGACATATATAGTTAAGGGCCAGGGGTAGATACATGCTTTTTCTGTTTTGAATATGTCTAGACCTTGTTCATATCGATCAACTTGAATGCTTACTATATATATATATGACATAAGAAGGCTATGTGCTTTGGTTTTCATTTTTTGATTTTTTCTGAATGTTTATGCCCATTTGAATCTTGGTCAAGTCCTAGGTTTGACCAAGATTTTAGCAAGTTTAAAACACATGAAAACGAAAAGGCAAGCCTGGATCCTTCTTAGTCATTCTAAAATGAAGCTTTTGGGGGTTCGATCTTGAAATCTCAATATAATGTTTGTAACCCAAAACCACTTCTCTTCATGCTTGACTTCATAAGACAAAGTTAAGGGTTAGGGGTAGATCGATACATGCTTTTTTCTGTTTTGAATATGTCTAGACCTTGTTGATCAACTTGAATTCTTACTATATATGACATAAGAAGGCTATGTGCTTTGGTTTTCATTTTCTATTTTTTATTTTATTTTATGCCCATTTGAATCTTGGTTGAATACTAGCTAGGTTTGATCGAGCAAGATTTAAACAATTTTAAAACATGAAAATGAAAAGGCAAGCATGGATCTTTTTTAGTCACTCTAAAATGAAGCTTTTGGGAGGTTCTTGAAATTTCCATGTTTGAAACCAATAGACTTCGTAAGATCGACCGACTTTATGGTTAGGGGGTAGATACATGCTTTTCTGTTTTGAATATGCCTAGAACATGTTCATCAATTTGAAATTTCCATGTTTGAAACCCAAAACCCCACTTCTCTTCATGCTTGACTCCATAATACAGAGTTTAAGGTTAGGGCCGGGGTAGATACATGATTTTTCTAGTTTGAATATGTCTAGACCATGTTTATCAACTTGAGTGCTCATGCATTATATGACATAAAAAGGCTATGTGCGTTTTTTTATTTTTTATACCCATTTGAATCTCGTTCAAATCCTAGTTTTGACCAGGATTTAAACAAGTTTAAAACATGAAAATGAAAAGGTAAGCCTGTATCCTTCTTAGTCACTCTAAAATGAAGCTTTTGGGAGGTTTTTGAAATTTCCATGTTTGAAACCCAAAACCATTTCTCTTCATGCTTGACTTCATAAGATAAAGTTTAGGGTTAGGTGTCGATACATGATTTGACTGGTTTGAATATGTCTAGACCTTGTTTATCAACTTCAATTCTTACTATATGACATAAGAAGACTATGTGCTTTGGTTTTTCATTTTTTTTATTTTTTCTGAATGTTTATGCCCATTTGAATCTAAAGGTGAGAGAACACGTTAAAGGTTATTCTAACAAAGGTCATGCTTGGAATCTTACCTATGTATTATTGTACATCACAAATGTGAAATGAAAATATGTGCATCTCTATAAACCATAAACCCTAACCCTAACTATATAGAAAAAGATGAACAATCCATGCTTTTCGATTGCCTTTTTTGATACACCTTTGGCTGGATTTCAAATTGGGGGGGGGGAGGGGACGAGTGTGTTTCTTTGGATGCCTCTCTCGTATTTGCTAGTTTTTGGGGGTCACAAAAATTCAGGGTAGCATCATGCCCACCCCCTCCCTTCACGCGCGGAAAAAGTGGTAGGCGAGTAGTAAAATGGCATGAACAACAAGTTTCAAGTAAAATTTCGAATATAACCAGAATGTACCAATTGATAGATGAGTTAACTTGGCTTCATGGAAAAAATAATGTCATGTAAATGAGTTAACTTGGCTTTCCTACCCTTGAATCCATAGGAAACTTTGTACTAATACGGTATAATGATCACCCTAGTTATTACACCAACGAGTCTGTCACTTACGTGTGGTTCCCATGCGTGAGGTCCCACACTTCAGTGAGCACAAGTCATGTGCGGTCGGTAGGCAAACTCCCATCTTCTTTGTCAAGAGAAGACGCATCAAAACTCCCCCTCTCTCTCTCTCCAGTTATCCACCTCCGCTGGCTGCTGGTTTTGGCATTGCGTTTCTACCTCAGCTCGGAGGCCATGGTGTGCACGCACAGTAGGTGATGGCGTGTAACTCACACGTTCGTTGGGAACCCCAATAGGAAGGTATGATGCGCACAGCAGCAAGTTTTCCCTCAGAAAGAAACCAAGGTTTATCGAACCAGGAGGAGCCAAGAAGCACGTTGAAGGTTGATGGCGGCGGGATGTAGTGCGGCGCAACACCGGGGATTCCGGCGCCAACGTGGAACCTGCACAACACAATCCAAAGTACTTTGCCCCAACGAAACGAGTGAGGTTGTCAATCTCACCGGCTTGCTGTAACAAAGGATTAATCGTATTGTGTGGAAGATGATTGTTTGCGAGAAAACGATAAAACAAGTATTGCGGCAGATTTGTATTTCGGTATTAAAGAATGGACCGGGGTCCACAGTTCACTAGAGGTGTCTCTCCCATAAGATAAAAGCATGTTGGGTGAACAAATTACGGTCGGGCAATTGACAAATAGAGAGAGCATAACAATGCACATACATGTCATGATAAGTACGGTGAGATTTAATTAGGCATTACGACAAAGTACATAGAGCGCCATCCAACTGCATCTATGCCTAAAAAGTCCACCTTCGGGTTATCGTCCGAACCCCTTCCGGTATTAAGTTGCAAAGCAACGGACAATTGCATTAAGTATGGTGCGTAATGTAATCAATAACTACATCCTCGGACATAGCATCAATGTTTTATCCCTAGTGGCAACGAGCACAACACAACCTTAGAACTTTCGTCACTTCGTCCCGAGTGTCAATGCAGGCATGAACCCACTATCGAGCATAAATACTCCCTCTTGGAGTTAAGAGCAAAAACTTGGCCAGAGCCTCTACTAATAACGGAGAGCATGCAAGATAATAAACAACACATATGTAATAACTTGATAATTAACATAACATGGTATTCTCTATCCATCGGTTCCCGACAAACACAACATAGAGTATTACAGATAGATGATCTTGATCATGTTAGGCAGCTCACAAGATCCAACAATGAAGCACAATGAGGAGAAGACAACCATCTAGCTACTGCTATGGACCCATAGTCCAGGGGTGAACTACTCACTCATCACTCCGGAGGCGACCATGGCGGTGTAGAGTCCTCCGGGAGATGAATCCCCTCTCCGGCGAGGGTGCCGGAGGAGATCTCCAGAATCCCCCGAGATGGGATTGGCGGCGGCGACGTCTCTGGAAGGTTTTCCGTATCGTGGTTCTTCGCATCAGGGGTTTCGCGACGGAGGCTTTAAGTAGGCGGAAGGGCAACGTGGGGGGCCACACGGGGGCCCCACACTACAGGTCGGCGCGGCCAAGACCCGGGCCGCGCCGCCCTATGGTGGCGGCCCCTCGTGGCCCCACTTCGACTCCTCTTCGGTCTTCGGAAGCTTCGTGGCAAAATAGGACCCCGGGTTTTGATTTCGTCCAATTCGAGAATATTTCGTTACTAGGATTTACGGAACCAAAAACAGCGGAAAACGACAAGCTGGCTCTTCGGCATCTTGTTAATAGGTTAGTTCCAGAAAATGCACGAATATGACATAAAGTGTGCATAAAACATGTAAGTATCATCAATAATATGGCATGGAACATAAGAAATTATCGATACGTCGGAGACGTATCAGCATCCCCAAGCTTAGTTCCTGCGCGTCCCGAGCAGGTAAAACGATAACAAAGATAATTTCTGAAGTGACATGCCATCATAACCTTGATCATACTATTTGTAAACATATGTAATGAATGCAGTGATCAAAACAATGGTAATGACATGAGTAAACAAGTGAATCATAAAGCAAAGACTTTTCATGAATAGTACTTCAAGACAAGCATCAATAAGTCTTGCATAAGAATTAACTCATAAAGCAATAAATCAAAGTAAAGGTATTGAAGCAACACAAAGGAAGATTAAGTTTCAGCAGTTGCTTTCAACTTGTAACATGTATATCTCATGGATAATTTGTCAACATAGAGTAATATAACAAGTACAATAGGCAAGTATGTAGGAATCAATGCACAGTTCACACAAGTGTTTGCTTCTTGAGGTGGAGAGAGATAGGTGAACTGACTCAACATAAAATTAAAAAGAATGGTCCTTCAAAGAGGAAAGCATCGATTGCTATATTTGTGCTAGAGCTTTTATTTTGAAAACATGAAACAATTTTGTCAACGGTAGTAATAAAGCATATGAGTTATGTAAATTATATCTTACAAGTTGCAAGCCTCATGCATAGTATACTAATAGTGCCCGCACCTTGTCCTAATTAGTTTGGACTACCGGATCATCGCAATACACATGTTTTAACCAAGTGTCACAAAGGGGTACCTCCATGCCGCCTGTACAAAGGTCTAAGGAGAAAGCTCGCATTTTGGATTTCTCGCTTTTGATTATTCTCAACTTAGACACCATACCGGGAAAACATGGACAACAGATAATGGACTCCTCTTTAATGCATAAGCATGTGGCAACAATTATTATTCTCATATGAGATTGAGGATATATGTCTAAAACTCAAACTTCCACCATGATTCATGGCTTTAGTTAGCGGCCCAATGTTCTTCTCTAACAATATGTATGCTCCAACCATTAAGGTGGTAGATCTCTCTTACTTCAGACAAGACGGACATGCATAACAACTCACATGATATTCAACAAAGAATAGTTGATGGCGTCCCCAGAAGCATGGTTATCGCACAACAAGCAACTTAATAAGAGATAAAGTGCATAAGTACATATTCAATACCACAATAGTTTTTAAGCTATTTGTCCCATGAGCTATATATTGTAAAGGTGAATGATGGAAATTTTAAAGGTAGCACTCAAGCAATTTACTTTGGAATGGCGGATAAATACCATGTAGTAGGTAGGTATGGTGGACACAAATGGCATAGTGGTTGGCTCAAGGATTTTGGATGCATGAGAAGTATTCCCTCTCGATACAAGGTTTAGGCTAGCAAGGTTATTTGAAACAAACACAAGGATGAACGGTGCAGCAAAACTCACATAAAAGACATATTGTAAACATTATAAGACTCTACACCGTCTTCCTTGTTGTTCAAAACTCAATACTAGATGTTATCTAGACTCTAGAGAAACCAAATATGCAAACCAAATTAGCAAGCTCTAAGTGTTTCTTCATTAATAGGTGCAAAGTATATGATGCAAGAGCTTAAACATGAGCACAACAATTGCCAAGTATCAAATTATCCAAGACATTTTAGAGTTACTACATGTAGCATTTTCCAATTCCAACCATATAACAATTTAACGAAGAAGAAACTTCGCCATGAATACTATGAGTAAAGCCTAAGGACATACTTGTCCATATGCTACAGCGGAGCGTGTCTCTCTCCCATAAAGTGAATGCTAGGATCCATTTTATTCAAACAAAAACAAAAACAAAAACAAACCGACGCTCCAAGCAAAGTGCATAAGATGTGACGGAATAAAAATATAGTTTCGGGGGAGGAACCCGATAATGTTGTCGATGAAGAAGGGGATGCCTTGGGCATCCCCAAGCTTAGACGCTTGAGTCTTCTTATAATATGCAGGGGTGAACCACCGGGGCATCCCCAAGCTTAGAGCTTTCACTCTCCTTGATCATATTGTATCATACTCCTCTCTTGATCCTTGAAAACTTCCTCCACACCAAACTCGAAACAACTCATTAGAGGGTTAGTGCACAATAAAAATTAACATGTTCAGAGGTGACATAATCATTCTTAACACTTCTGGACATTGCATAAAGCTACTGGACATTAATGGATCAAATAAATTCATCCAACATAGCAAAAGAGGCAATGCAAAATAAAAGGCAGAATCTGTCAAAACAGAACAGTCCGTAAAGATGGATTTTATTAGGGCACCAGACTTGCTCAAATGAAAATGCCCAAATTGAATGAAAGTTGCGTACATATCTGAGGATCATGCACGTAAATTGGCTTAATTTTCTGAGCTACCTACAGGGAGGTAGACCCAGATTCGTGACAGCAAAGAAATCTGGAACTGCGCAGTAATCCAAATCTAGTACTTACTTTACTATCAAAGACTTTACTTGGCACAAAAAAACTCAAAACTAAGATAAGGAGAGGTTGCTACAGTAGTAAACAACTTCCAAGACTCAAATATAAAACAAAAATACTGTAGTAAAAACATGGGTTGTCTCCCATAAGCGGTTTTCTTTAACGCCTTTCAGCTAGGCGCAGAAAGTGTATATCAAGTAACATCAAGAGACGAAGCATCAACATCATAATTTGTTCTAATAATAGAATCATAAGGTAACTTCATTCTCTTTCTAGGGAAGTGTTCCATACCTTTCTTGAGAGGAAATTGATATTTAATATTACCTTCCTTCATATCAATAGTAGCACCAACGGTTCGAAGAAAAGGTCTTCCCAATATAATGGGGCAAGATGCATTGCATTCAATATCCAAGACAACAAAATCAACGGGGACAAGGTTATTGTTAACCATAATATGAACATTATCAACTTTCCCCAAAGGTTTCTTTTTAGCATTATCAGCGAGATTAACATCCAAATAACAATTTTTCAATGGTGGCAAGTCAAGCATATCATAGACTTTCTTAGGCATAACGAAATACTTGCACCAAGATCACATAAAGCATTACAATCAAAATCTTTGACTCTCATTTTAATGATGGGCTCCCAACCATCCTCTAGCTTTCTAGGAATAGAAGTTTCAAGTTTTAGTTTCTCTTCTCTAGCTTTTATGAGAGCATTTGTAATATGTTTTGTGAAAGCCAAGTTTACAGCGCTAGCATTGGGACTTTTGGCAAGTTTTTGTAAGAACTTTATAACTTCAGAGATGTGGCAATCATCAAAATCTAAATCATTACAATCTAAAGCAATGGGATTATCATCCCCAAGGTTGGAAAAAATTTCAGCAGTTTTATCACAGACAGTTTCAGCAGTTTTAGCAGTTTCAGGTAATTTTGCGCGCTTTGCACTAGGAGTAGAAGCATTGCCAACACCAATTATTTTATTATTGATAGTAGGGGGTGCAGCAACATGTGAATCATTAGCATTGCTAGTGGTGGTAATAGTCCAAACTTTAGCTACATTTTTCTCTTTAGCTAGTTTTTCATTTTCTTCTCTATCCCACCTAGCACGCAGTTCAGCAATTAATCTTATATTCTCATTAATTCTAACTTGGATGGCATTTGCTGTTGTAACAATTTTATTTTCAATATCCCTATTAGGCATAACTTTCGATTTCAAAAGATCAACATCAGAGGCAAGACTATCAACCTTAGAAGCGAGAATATCAATTTTATTGAGCTTTTCCTCAACAGATTTGTTAAAGGCAGTTTGTGTACTAATAAATTCTTTAAGCATAGCTTCAAGTCCAGGGGGTGTATTCCTATTATTGTTGTAAGAATTCCCATAAGAATTAGCATAACCGTTACCATTATTATAAGGATATGGCCTATAGTTATTACTAGAATTGTTCAGATAAGCATTGTTGTTGAAATTATTATTTTTAATGAAGTTTACATCAACATGTTCTTCTTGGGCAACCAATGAAGCTAATGGAACATTATTAGGATCAACATTAGTACTACCATTCACAAGCATAGACATAATAGCATCAATCTTATCATTCAAGGAAGAGGATTCTTCAACAGAATTTACCTTCTTACCTTGTGGAGCTCTTTCCGTGTGCCATTCAGAGTAATTAATCATCATATCATCAAGAAGCTTTGTAGCCTCCCCCAAAGTGATGGACATAAAGGTACCTCCAGCAGCTGAATCCAATAAATTCCGCGAAGAAAAATTTAGTCCTGCATAGAAGGTTTGGATGATCATCCAAGTAGTCAGTCCATGGGTTGGGCAAATTTTAACCAAAGATTTCATTCTTTCCCAAGCTTGAGAAACATGTTCATTATCCAATTGTTTAAAATTCATTATGCTACTCCTCAGAGATATAATTTTAGCAGGGGGATAATATCTACCAATAAAAGCATCCTTGCATTTAGTCCATGAATCAATACTATTCTTAGGCAGAGATAGCAACCAATCTTTAGCTCTTCCTCTTAATGAGAAAGGAAACAATTTTAATTTTATAATGTCACCAGCTACATCTTTATACTTTTGCATTCACATAGTTCAACAAAATTATTAAGATGGGCAGCAGCATCATCAGAACTAACACCAGAAAATTGCTCTCGCATAACAAGATTAAGTAAAGCAGGTTTAATTTCAAAGAATTCCGCTGTAGTAGCGAGGTGGAGCAATAGGTGTGCATAGGAAATCATTATTATTTGTGCTAGTGAAATCACACAACTTAGTATTTTCAGGGGTGGCCATTTTAGCAGTAGTAAATAAAGCAAACTAGATAAAGTAAATGCAAGTAAACTAATTTTTTTGTGTTTTTGATATAGAGTGCAAGACAGTAAATAAAGTAAAGCTAGCAACTAATTTTTTTGTGTTTTGATATAATGCAGCAAACAAAGTAGTAAATAAAATAAAGCAAGACAAAAACAAAGTAAACAGATTGAGAAGTGGAGACTCCCCTTGCAGCGTGTCTTGATCTCCCCGGCAATGGCGCCAGAAAAAGAGCTTGATGGCGTGTAACTCACACGTTCGTTGGGAACCCCAAGAGGAAGGTATGATGCGCACAGCAGCAAGTTTTCCCTCAGAAAGAAACCAAGGTTTATCGAACCAGGAGGAGCCAAGAAGCACGTTGAAGGTGTTGCGGTCAGAAACCCACCGGCGGGCAGCGACGGGCAACACCGTAGAGCCGGGAATCTCCCAGGACTGCGGCTGGCCCTGGTCCCTCCGAGCGACGGCCCGCAAAGCCTTCGGCACGCACGTCCGATGCTGATGCAAGGGCGTGCCACCTGACCTATACCTGGTCAGGAAGGTGTTGGATGATGCCTCGCTTAGTTTCATGCATGGCATACACGTAAACGTTAAATACGAGCCTCGATCGGCTCTCGGGTTGTCCGTGAATCGGCTCAAAGAGCCGATCCACCCATGATGCGTACGAGGTGTACGATCGGATGGTGGTCCTGCTTGATCAAGATAAAGCTAAAGCGACCTACTACGATTTGGGGTTTTCACCGCATAATCGGAACATCCTACTCGTGATCGAGCACGGCGGCCACGCACGGTGATCGTAAACCGATCCTAGACAAGGCCTAAAAACCAACACGAAGTTGATCCTCGGAACATCCTGTCTAGGGCTAGCAAACTACACCCTACGCGCCACTGGATCCTTCGACCCGTTTGTAAGGCCTAACGATGCAGATATTAAACTAATCCTTGAAGAACAAGGAGCAATCATAACGGATCAGGTCTACTAAACAATGATTAAGCGGGGTGCCGCCCTTACACCCAAGATAGGCGTAAGGGCGGCTAGATGCCTAAGGGTTGCACGACGATAGCATATGATATGATGAACAATGCTAACCCTAAAACATCTATGATAACTACGTTGCTCGCCATCAAAAAGGCTTCGATACGAGCAACGCATGAATGACGAATAAACGTGTGCTGCCTAGATCGCAAAATGCGATCTAGGCAGCATGGTGCTTACCCGGAAGAAACCCTCGAGACGGGGGAGTTGGCGATGCGCCTAGATTGGTTTGTGGTGAACGTGATCGTTGTTTATTTCATAAACCCTAGATACATATTTATAGTCCGGGGGACTTTCTAATTCAGGCGTGCACCGAACCGTGCACGGGTTAAACTCTAACTTCTAAACTAAGATGCGATCTACTATAATACAGATACACGGGCAATTTAGCCCAAAGTCTCGTGCAAGGCCGCTTCAGAGATCCTTCACGCGTATATCCTTCAAGCCCATCTCTCTTACGGCCTGTCTCCTGATTTGGCCAAAATCTGGTGATAACACATGCCCCCTGGTTTTGGTAATGATAATTTCAAAACCACTGCGTTTTCCTTCGAGGGGTCATGTCGTGGCGAGAGCGAGAACCGTCGCGGTATTTTTCATCATGACGACTTGCCTTCCCAACTTCTCTCGCACGATTTGACAGCTTTGGCACCACGCCCTCGAGAACTGCTCGAACATTAAATCTTCACTCCATCTCCTTTTATTTAACCGCATCGAATAGTTCTCCTCTTCATCCCCTTCGCATTAGCACTCCAAAAGCCCTCCTCTGCCACCATGTCTTCCTCTTCTTCCGCCTCATCGGGTCTTTCCATCGCGTCCTCCTCCTCCCGCGAGCCGACGCCGGAGTGGAACCCGGTGGAGGCCCACGCGGCCAACATCCGCCGCGCCATCGAAGCCGGGGATGAGCCGAGTCACGACTTCTCCATCTGGTCAGAGGACGACAAGTCCTCGACCGATGGGGAAAGCGACCTCCGCTTCCTCGCCGACGGGGAAACGGAGGAGGAGAGCGATGACGATCGCCTCTCCTGCGATGACTTCACCTTCTCCGAGGAGGAGGAGGAGGAGGAGGAGGAAGAGGAGGAGGAGGAGGAGGAGGACGACACCTCCTCCGATGAACCGCCGGCCAAGCGCTTCTGCCCCTGGCCCGGGAACCCCAGCGACTTCGACATCGACGACGACGACGCTGACGAGGAGGACGAGGACAACGAGGGTCCTGCCGGCGGCCGCTACAGCAGCGACGTCGAGCCGGCCGGGAGCAGCGCCGACAGCGGCGACGACGACGACGATGACGAGGGCAGCAACGGCCCCTAGATAGGATCTTTAGCATAGGGCCAGTAGTAGTAGATGGGGCAATGTATCCCCTAGTAATTCCTTTTGAGATCAATCGGCTCCTTATGTAAGAAATCTCGTTTATCAATGAAGAATTTCCCCAATTTGATTTTGCCGATTTCTTTCATGCTAATACCCAATGAGCCGATGGCAACGCATCGGTCCCTCATAATCCGCCCTTCATCTTTTCGACCAAGGAGTGACCGTAAACTTGGTCAATGTCCCATAAGCCGATGTCAACGCATCAGTCCTTCATCTTTCCGACCGATGACTTCGAGCTCTGGTGGCCAATGTGGAAGACCGTGCCTTCGAAAGAGCCCCAGAACCGCTGTTGAAACTGCTTGACGCTGGAGCTAATACTTCTGGAGAACAGATGTCACCAGATGTCACCTGCTCGCAAATCTCCTCAGTGATATTCTTTAACCCTGCTCTATCCCTTTGAAGAAGATTATGATGGAGGGCCAGCCGATGAAATCTCAATCGGCTTCTTTAAGAACAGAGTATTTACGAAGTCAGTTGCCCCCCGAGCCTCAGTCAAGGCGAGAACAGCAGTGAGCCAACCGAATGTGCCACCATCGTCTTCCAAGTCATAATGCGGAGCCAGCCGATTTCAACAAAATCGGCTCCCCAGAGCAGAGAACCTCCAGGGTGAGCTGCCCCCCGAGCTTTTCCAGTTCACTTCTTGCGTCTTGCTGATCAGATCGGCTCCTTACCTTTGGCGGATTGATGCAACCCATCCCTAACCTGATCTGTACGTCCATGCTGTTCTTGTTGTTGATCAGGGTTGTGATCCCTCAAACTTGCCCCAGCTGATATTGCGGACTCGAATAATTGCAAAAAGAAGTTGGAGGTTCTTGAAGAGAGGATCTGAATCACCAAACAATTCCATTTAGGAGTTCATCCAGTAGAGCCTCTCCTCATAACCCGACACCTGCTCCATTGAGCCACTGCTTATAACAATTGTACCTCTTGAGTCGATGGCCATGCATCGGCTTTCTATCCTTAAGTCGATGTCTGCGCATCGGCTGTGCTTAAATTTTTTTTGAATTTTTTACGGCCGATTTATGTATCGGCCCCCATACTTCAATACCCATCATCAAAGAATATCTTGGGCTGCTGGGCATTTGAAAGCCACTTCAACTTCAGATCCTCGTGTTTTATCCACCTAGGTGCCCCCCGAGCCGATTCTTTCAAGTAATTGAGGGTATCGGCTCTTCAAGTATTCCCTGTTAGATCAATGCTGAACCCAGGCAGAATGTATGGTGAGGATAATTTTGGCCGATTGCTAGAAACGGCCTCCTTCTTCATGTGCAATGCTTAGTGAAGCTTTACCATGTCTTGATTTCTTACTGTAGCTACGTGGCATGCTTGAGATGAGATTTCTGCTTTCCCTTTTTTTGGGGGCCGATCGCTGGGATCGGCCTCGCCACGTACGTCCATTGTCTTGGACTTTGCTACTCTGTTAAGATCATGGACACTATGTTTGTATCAGCCGATGCCTCTGCATCGGCTTTTGTCTGTTTAGGGCACCACACTTTCTTCGGCGGGCGCGCCACCGTCTCCAACGTTTGCTGAATTTTCACGGCCAGATCGGGCCGTGCTTTCCTCAACGTGTACGAGTGCGTGCCTCGGCTTCCTCCAGGTTTCGTAGCCGCTGCACCCTACGCTTCTGAGAATGGCTGAGTCCATCAGGGCACCACCTTGGCCGGTGATACCTATCTTCTTCACCATCTGACTCCTCAAAGTCTTCTTCTTGAGACGACTCAGCTTGCTTGTTCGGAGGTGGGAGAGGCCCTAGACGCTTGAACACTGAAACCTCGTTTGTCATCTTCCTTTGCTGTCTGCATTCTGGGCAGTTCTCGATTGTTGGCAATCGGCTCATTCCTGAGTCCCAACAATGTTTAAAGAAAGGACAGTCCCAATGCCTATCCATGTTATCTTGCTCCCTTGACCTCCCTCTAGCGTGAAGCTCGTACCCGTTGTTGTTTCTGTCATGCCGACGATACCTCCTGACCTCTTCATCAGACCGACGATGTCTCTCATCATCTACGTCGTAGCGCCGACGTTGGTCATACTGCTGTTCATATTTGTTAAGGAGGTGCGCGGAGAGTGGACGTTGATACCGCACGCTTCTCACTTCCTCCTCGGTCAGGTACCGTCTATCGTCATCATGGGGCCGGTCGCGTGGATCGGCCTCCTCTTTATCCTTGCCATGGGAGTGGCTGCTCTCTGCTTTTTCTTTGCTATGGCGATTCACAAGCCCTGCCATGTTGACATCAAAGGAAAACTCTGGCTTGCGCCCTATGGAGTGGCTAAGATCCACCATGTTGACGCCAGGGAACGGACGTGTGTCAACCTTCATAGCAAATTGTCCGAAAGTTAATCGGCCTGATTCTATCGCCATTTGAATCTGTGAGCGCAATACTTTGCAGTCGTTGGTGGCGTGAGTGAACGTGTGATGCCATTTGCAGTATGGCCTACCGTTCACCTCCTGTGACGTGGGGATTTTGTGGCCTTCGGGTAACTTCAACTGTTCCTCCTTCAGCAGCAAATCAAAAATCTGCTCAGCTTTGCTCAGGTCAAAGTCAAACCCTCTTGGCGGCCTTGGTTGATTCACCCATTTGCAGGACACAGGTACTGCCGGCCGAGCCCATTCAGCCACCGCGACTTTCTGATCTTCGGAAGGATCTTCATCCGCCTCAGCATCGACCAGGCCTATCGTGAGCTTGTACTTGTCTTGGTACAGTTCTGGGTGGCGCTGTTCATACAACGTTAGTCTCTGGACCATGTGCGCCAACGAATTGTACTCCACTTGGAACGTCAGATCCTTGAGTGGCGCTGCGAGGCCTGCCACGGCCAGCTCGGCTTGCTTCTTTCTCGGAGAAATGAACCGAATAACATCGGTTCTTGACGGTTCTGAAACGTTGAATGTATTCGGATATCTGTTTCTCCTCGCCTTTGCCGAACTCGGGTCGGATCGGCAATGCCGGCTTCGATAGCTTCGAATGATATTGTGTGTGAAACTGCTCTTCCAGTTGCTTCCATGATCGAACTGAATTTGGCTGCAACGAGGTGTACCACCCAAAAGCTGGACCGGTGAGAGATTGCGCAAAGAACCTCACACGCAACTGATCCGATGCTGAAACCATGCCTAGCTGGGCCAGGTATCGGCTTACGTGCTCGATGGAGCTAGATCCTTCTGATCCACTGAATTTTGTGAAGTCAGGGAGCCGATACTTAAGTGGCAGCGGGATCAGGTCAAACTCGTTGGGGTACGGCTTGGAATAGCCGATTATTTTCTTCTTTGGCATGATGCCGAACTGGTCTCTTAGGACTGCACTGATCTGATCCACGGTGGAAGCTGTAGCAGTTGAGCTTTCGGGACTTGGTGCAGTGGCGTATTTAGCTAGCCACGCTTGTTTCTCAGCGTCTGCTCCCAAACCCCCTGCTGCTGCAGCCATCCCTCCTGCCGTAACAATTGCTCCTGCTCCGGCAATCCCTCCTGTTGGAGTCTGGATCGCTTGCGTCCAGTTGTTGCAGTCCGGCACGTATGTGCACACGTATCCATGTGGGATCTCCTTGGGCGGCTCATATAGGAATTGATAGTCGCCAGGATCACCTCCAACCTTGTAGACAACGTATGTCGGTGAACCTTGTTGTTGTGGGGCTGCCATCGCGTACGGCAATGGTGGCCTGGTGTGGAGTTGCATCTCTCCCTGGTGAGTCCCTAGCACAGGTCCTGAGGGGGAGTAATGATGCTTCATGATTTCTTGGACCACATGAAGCGCGACGCGCTCCAAAGTATTCACCAGGCTCTCGGAATGCCGATGCAGCGAATGAGCCACAACGCAGTTGATTTCCTGCCGCAGGGCTCTAGTATGTTCCTCCGTAGGGAGAGACAGATCCAAACCATCAAGAACGCCTTGGGGAGTGAATCCTTTAAACCTGATGCCGTGCGACCGGGTCTTCTCAAAGGAGCCGATGAGTTCGGCTTCACAGATGGCCTTCAGCTCATCGTATTTCTTCTTGTGCTCCGCAGGGAGATCCTCGTACTTGATCGGTTCGTCCGCCATCTCGGACGCAGGTGTTGACGTGGATGTTGTCGAAGATGGTCCCACCGGGCGTGCCAGAATGTGTTGCGGTCAGAAACCCACCGGCGGGCAGCGACGGGCAACACCGTAGAGCCGGGAATCTCCCAGGACTGCGGCTGGCCCTGGTCCCTCCGAGCGACGGCCCGCAAAGCCTTCGGCACGCACGTCCGATGCTGATGCAAGGGCGTGCCACCTGACCTATACCTGGTCAGGAAGGTGTTGGATGATGCCTCGCTTAGTTTCCTGCATGGCATACACGTAAACGTTAAATACGAGCCTCGATCGGCTCTCCGGTTGTCCTGTGAATCGGCTCAAAGAGCCGATCCACCCATGATGCGTACGAGGTGTACGATCAGATGGTGGTCCTGCTTGATCAAGATAAAGCTAAAGCGACCTACTACGATTTGGGGTTTTCACCGCATAATCGGAACATCCTACTCGTGATCGAGCCCGGCGGCCACGCACGGTGATCGTAAACCGACCCTAGACAAGGCCTAAAAACCAACACGAAGTTGATCCTCGGAACATCCTGTCTAGGGCTAGCAAACTACACCCTACGCGCCACCTGGATCCTTCGACCCGTTTGTAAGGCCTAACGATGCAGATATTAAACTAATCCTTGAAGAACAATGAGCAATCATAACGGATCGGGTCTACTAAACAATGATCAAGCGGGGTGCCGCCCTTACACCCAAGATAGGCGTAAGGGCGGCTAGATGCCTAAGGGTTGCACGACGATAGCATATGATATGATGAACAATGCTAACCCTAAAACATCTATGATAACTACGTTGCTCGCCATCAAAAAGGCTTCGATACGAGCAACGCATGAATGACGAATAAACGTGTCTTGCCTAGATCGCAAGATGCGATCTAGGCAGCATGGTGCTACCCGGAAGAAACCCTCGAGACGGGGAGTTGGCGATGCGCCTAGATTGGTTTGTGGTGAACGTGATTGTTGTTTATTTCATAAACCCTAGATACATATTTATAGTCCGGGGGACTTTCTAATTCAGGCGTGCACCGAACCGTGCACGGGTTAAACTCTAACTTCTAAACTAAGATGCGATCTACTATAATACAGATACACGGGCAATTTAGCCCAAAGTCTCGTGCAAGGCCGCTTCAGAGATCCTTCACGCGTATATCCTTCAAGCCCATCTCTCTTACGGTCTGTCTCCTGATTTGGCCAAAATCTGGTGATAACAGAAGGTTGATGGCGGCGGGATGTAGTGCGGCGCAACACCAGGGATTCCGGCGCCAACGTGGAACCTGCACAACATAATCCAAAGTACTTTGCCCCAACGAAACAGTGAGGTTGTCAATCTCACCGGCTTGCTGTAACAAAGGATTAATCGTATTGTGTGGAAGATGATTGTTTGCAGAAAACAGTAAAACAAGTATTGCAGCAGATTTGTATTTCAGGTATTAAAGAATGGACCGGGGTCCACAGTTCACTAGAGGTGTCTCTCCCATAAGATAAAAGCATGTTGGGTGAACAAATTACGGTCGGGCAATTGACAAATAGAGAGAGCATAACAATGCACATACATGTCATGATAAGTACGGTGAGATTTAATTGGGCATTACGACAAAGTACATAGACCGCCATCCAAGCTGCATCTATGCCTAAAAAGTCCACCTTCGGGTTATCGTCCGAACCCCTTCCGGTATTAAGTTGCAAAGCAACGAGACAATTGCATTAAGTATGGTGCGTAATGTAATCAATAACTACATCCTCGGACATAGCATCAATGTTTTATCCCTAGTGGCAACGACACAACACAACCTTAGAACTTTCGTCACTTGTCCCAGGTGTCAATGCGAGGCATGAACCCACTATCGAGCATAAATACTCCCTCTTGGAGTTAAGAGCAAAAACTTGGCCGAGCCTCTACTAATAACGGAGAGCATGCAAGATCATAAACAACACATATGTAATAACTTGATAATTAACATAACATGGTATTCTCTATCCATCGGATCCCGACAAACACAACATAGAGTATTACGGATAGATGATCTTGATCATGTTAGGCAGCTCACAAGATCCAACAATGAAGCACAATGAGGAGAAGACAACCATCTAGCTACTGCTATGGACCCATAGTCCAGGGGTGAACTACTCACTCATCACTCCGGAGGCGACCATGGCGGTGTAGAGTCCTCCGGGAGATGAATCCCCTCTCCGGCGGGGTGCCGGAGGAGATCTCCGAATCCCCGAGATGGGATTGGCGGCGGCGGCGTCTGCGGAAGGTTTTCCGTATCGTGGTTCTTCGCATCGGGGTTTCGCGACGGAGGCTTTAAGTAGGCGGAAGGGCAACGTGGGGGGCCACACGGGGGCCCCACACTACAGGTCGGCGCGGCCAAGACCCGGGCCGCGCCGCCCTATGGTGGCGGCCCCTCGTGGCCCCACTTCGACTCCTCTTCGGTCTTCGGAAGCTTCGTGGCAAAATAGGACCCCGGGTTTTGATTTCGTCCAATTCGAGAATATTTCGTTACTAGGATTTACGGAACCTAAAACAGCGAAAACGACAAGCGGCTCTTCGGCATCTTGTTAATAGGTTAGTTCCAGAAAATGCACGAATATGACATAAAGTGTGCATAAAACATGTAGGTATCATCAATAATATGGCATGGAACATAAGAAATTATCGATACGTCGGAGACGTATCAGTAGGCCATGGCGATTTGGTCGCGCTAAGTGGTTCGTCCCCGGCTGCGACGAGGATCAATCTGCGCGGTGGCTGTTAATGACCCGATCGCATTTCTTGCTTTCAGCGTGGGGTCTTTGATACGTCTCCGACGTATCGATAATTTCTTATGTTCTATGCCATATTATTGATGATACCTACATGTTTTATGCACACTTTATGTCATATTCGTGCATTTTCTGGAACTAACCTATTAACAAGATGCCGAAGTGCCAGTTCTGTTTTTTTGCTGTTTTTGGTTTCAGAAATCCTAGTAACGAAATATTCTCGGAATTGGACGAAACAAAGACCCAGGGGCCTATTTTTCCACGGAGCTTCCAGAAGACCGAAGAACATACGAAGTGGGGCCACGAGGTGGCGACACCACATGGCGGCGCGGCCAAGGGGGGGCCCGCGCCGCCCTATGGTGTGGGCCCCTCGTCTGGCCCCCGACTCGCCCTTCCGCCTACTTAAAGCCTCCGTCGCGAAACCCCGATGCGAAAAACCACGATACGGAAAACCTTAGCGAGACGCCGCCGCCGCCGATCCCATCTCGGGGATTCGGAGATCTCCTCCGGCACCCTGCCGGAGAGGGATTCATCTCCGGAGGACTCTACACCGCCATGGTCGCCTCCGGAGTGATGAGCGAGTAGTTCACCCCTGGACTATGGGTCCATAGCAGTAGCTAGATGGTTGTCTTCTCCTCATTGTGCTTCATTGTTGGATCTTGTGAGCTGCCTAACATGATCAAGATCATCTATCTGTAATTCTATATGTTGTGTTTGTCGGGATCCGATGGATAGAGAATACCATGTCATGTTAATTATCAAGTTATTACATATGTGTTGTTTATGATCTTGCATGCTCTCCGTTACTAGTAGAGGCTCGGCCAAGTTTTTACTTTTAACTCCAAGAGGGAGTATTTATGCTCGATAGTGGGTTCATGCTGCATTGACACCAGGACGGTGACGAAAGTTCTAAGGTTGTGTTGTGCTTGTTGCCACTAGGGATAAAACATTGGCGCTATGTCAGAGGATGTAGTTGTTGATTACATTACGCACCATACTTAATGCAATTGTCTGTTGCTTTGCAACTTAATACTGGAGGGGTTCGGATGATAACTCGAAGGTGGACTTTTAGGCATAGATGCAGTTGGATGGCGGTCTATGTACTTTGTCGTAATGCCCAATTAAATGTCACTATACTTATCATGTCATGTATGTGCATTGTTATGCCCTCTCTATTTGTCAATTGCCCGACTGTAATTTGTTCACCCAACATGCTTTTATCTTATGGGAGAGACACCTCTAGTGAGCTGTGGACCCCGGTCCATTCTTTTAATACTTGAAATACAAATCTGCTGCAATACTTGTTCTTTACTATTTTCTTGCAAACAATCATCTTCCACACAATACGGTTAATCCTTTGTTACAGCAAGCCGGTGAGATTGACAACCTCACTTGTTTCGTTGGGGCAAAGTACTTTGGTTGTGTTGTGCAGGTTCCACGTTGGCGCGGAATCTCAGTGTTGCGCCGCACTACATCCGCCGCCATCAACCTTCAACGTGCTTCTTGACTCCTACTGGTTCGATTAAACCTTGGTTTCTTGCGAGGGAAACTTGCCGCTGTGCGCATCACACCTTCCTCTTGGGGTTCCCAACGGACGTGTCAATTACACGCATCAAGCAAATTTACGGCGCCGTTGCTGGGGAGATCAAGACACGCTGCAAGGGAGTCTCCACTTCTCAATCTCTTTACTTTGTTTTTGTCTTGCTTTATTTTATTTACTACTTTGTTTGCTGCACTTATATCAAAACACAAAAAAATTAGTTGCTAGTTTTACTTTATTTACTGTCTTGTTTGCTATATCGAAAACACAAAAAAAATTAGTTTACTTGCAATTACTTTATCTAGTTTGCTTTATTTACTACCGCTAAAATGAGTAATCCCGAAGTTGAAGTTCGTTCATTTAAGAAACAAGGGGGAGAATGTTTAAAAGATGCTTGGTATAGAATTAGTGATGCCCATAATAGGTGCACTAAGAAACACTCCACTGCTATCCTACTCAGGAATTTTTATGTTGGTATCTCTAGCTGGAATAGATATGTTCTTGATTGTCTCGCGGAGGTAACTTCCTAGGTGCTCCCGCTTTAGAAGCTAGCTGCATTATTGAGAGTTTATTTGGAACACCACCTGTTAATGAAACTAAAATTGAAACCTCCCTTGAGGATGTTATGAAAAAATTGGAAACCATAGAGAAAAATTTTCCGAGTGTTGAAACTAAGTTGGAGATATTACTTGATAAAACTGATGAACTTGATAAATCCTTAGGAGGAATTGATGAAAGAATTAGTGTCCTAGGAACTTGTGTTGACCATGATAATCAAATTAATAGGATTGGCGAACTTGAAAAAGCTATGGGAACCTTGGGTTCAACCTTTTCATCTTTACAGTTTGGAGAGAAAGCTTATGTGGGAAAGGAGCAAAAGTTTATGTATGTCTCTAAAATGCCTAAACCAAAGAAATATTATTATAGGCCTAAAATTGACAAAGCCCATAGTACCACCACAAATGGGGGAGCTTATGATATCAATGCTTCGTCTCGTGATAATACTTGAGATACACTTTCCGCGCCTAGCTGAAAGGCGTTAAAGAAAAGCGCTTATGGGAGACAACCCATGTTTTTACTCCAGTATTTTTGTTTTATATTTGTGTCTTGGAAGTTGTTTACTACTGTAGCAACCTCTCCTTATCTTAGTTTTATGTTTTGTTGTGCCAAGTAAAGTCTTTGATAGAAAAGTAAGTACTAGATTTGGATTACTGCGCAGTTCCAGATTTCTTTGCTGTCACGAATCTGGGTCTACCTCCCTGTAGGTAGCTCACAAAATTAAGCCAATTTACGAGCATGATCCTCAGATATGTACGCAACTTTCATTCAATATGAGCATTTTCGTTTGAGCAAGTCTGGTGGCCTTATAAAATCCATCTTTACGGACTGTTCTGTTTTGACAGATTCTGTCTTTTATTTCGCATTGCCTCTTTTGCTATGTTGGATGAATTACTTTGATCCATTAA
>NC_061510.1:340601322-340890431 GCF_022539505.1 Lolium rigidum
CATAAAGTGGATTTGAAATTTAAAACATATCCTAATAATTCCATGATTTATTCTATTAACTTGCAAGATCTTGGAGAGAAAAAGCTTGTATTAGTCTGCAGAATCCTCACCGTTTCAAAGGCGGTAGTGGATCAAAAAAAAAAAGGAAGTAGCCAGAAATTAGGGGTCAAAAATAACTCCAAGAAATGAAACTTTTATTGTTCGTAGAGGATGACATGCGGGACCCATGAGCCAGCAGCTTACTCAACGTTTCAAAGGCGGCATGAGATCGGAAGAAAAAGGCAAGTGACCAAATATCCGGAGCCAAAAATAATCCAAGAAATGAAACTTATTGTACATAGAGGATGACATGCGGGTCCCACTTTGCAAGCGAGCGGTTTCAGCGTTTCAAATGCGGTTTGAGATCAAAAGAAAAAGAAAGTAGCCAGAAATTAGGGGGTAAAAAACTCCAAAAAAAGAAAGTTGATTGTACATAGAGGATGACATGCGGGTCCCATGAGTCGGCAGCTTACTCAACGTTTCCAAGGCGGCAGGGGATCAAAAGAAAAAGGAAATAGCCAAAAATCAGAGGTGAAAAAAAAACCAAGAAAAGAAATTTTATAGTACATAGAGGATGACATGCGGGTCCCATGAGCCAGCAGAGTCCTCAACGTTTTCAAAGGCCGGTGGGGATCAAAAGAAAAAGGCAAATAGCCGGAAATTAGGGGTAAACAATAAATCCAACAAAGGAAAGGTTTATTGTTCATAGATGCTTGACATGTGGGACCCATGAGCCAGCAGCGCCAAGGCAAGTGACCAAAAATCAGGGGTAAAAAAATCCAAGAAAATAAACTTTATTGTACATAGAGGATGACATGTGGGTCCCATGAGCCAGCACCTTACTCAACGTTTCGGAGGTGGCTTGAGATCGAAAGAAAAAGGAAAGTGACCGAATATCAGGAGCTAAAAATAATCCAAGAAAGGAAACTTTTATTGTACATAGAGGTTGACATATGGGTCCCACTAATACAAGCTCTTTCGCTCGAAGATCTTGCAAGGTTATTGTACATAGAGGATGACATGCGGGCCCCATGTGCCAGCAGCTTACTCAATGTTTCCAAGGCGGCAGTGGATCAAAAGAAAAAGGAAATAGCCAAAATCAGAGGGTGAAAAATAAATCCAACAAAGGAGAGGTTTATTGTCCATGGAGGCTGACATCTGGGACCCACGAGCCAGCAGCGTCCTCTACGTTTAGAAGGCGACTGGGGATCGAAAGAAAAAGGCAAATAGCCAGAAATTAGGGGTACAAAATAACTCCAAGAAAGGAAGTGTTTATTGTTCATAGAGGTCGACATGTGGGACCCATGAGCCGAGCAAAGTCTTCAACGTTTCAAAGGCGGCAGGGGATCAAAAGAAAAAGGAAGTAGCCGAAATTAGGGATAAAAAATAACTCCAAGAAAGGAAACTTTTATTGTTCATAGAGGATGACATGCGGGACCCATGCTCCAGCGAGCTTCCTCAACGTTTCAAAGGCGGCATGAGATCGAAAGAAAAAGGCAAGTGACCAAATATCAGGACCCGAAAATAATCGAAGAAAGAAATTTTATTGTACATAGAGGATGACATGCGGGACCCATTTAGCAGCAGCGGTCTCAACGTTTCCAAGGCGGCACGGGATCAAAAGAAAAAGGAAGTAGCCAGAAATTAGGGTTCAAAAATAACTCCAAGAAAGGAAACTTTTATTGTTCGTAGAGGATGACATGCGGGACCCATGAGCCAGCAGCTTACTCAACGTTTCAAAGGCGGCATGAGATCGAAAGAAAAAGGCAAGTGACAAAATATCAGGAGACAAAGATAATCCAAGAAAAGAAAACTTTATTGTACATAGAGGATGACATGCGGGTCCCATTTAGCGGCAGCGGTCTCAACGTTTCAAATGCGGCTTGAGATCAAAAGAAAAAGAAAGTAGCCAGAAATTAGGGGTAAAAAAACTCCAAGAAAGGAAAGTTTTATCGATGAGCCAACAGAGTCCTCAACGTTTCAAAGGCGGCAGGGGATCAAAAGAAAAAGGAAATAGCCGAAAATCAGAGGGTGAAAAAAAAACCAAGAAAATGAACTTTTATAGTACATAGAGGATGACATGTGGGTCCCATGAGCCAGCAGGTTTTTCAACGTTTCAAACGTGGCATGAGATCGAAAGAAAAAGGCAAGTGACCAAATATCTGGATCCAAAAATAATTCAAGAAAAGAAACTTGATTGTACATAGAGTATGACATGCGGGTCCCATTTAGCGACAGCGGTATCACCGTTTGAGAGGCGGCAGGGGATCGAAAGAAAAAGGCAAGTGACCAAATATGAGGTGCCAAAAAAATCGAAGAAAAGAAAGTTTTATTGTACATAGAGGATGACATGCGGGTCCCATGGGCCGAGCAGGTTTTTCAACGTTTCAAACGTGGCATGAGATCGAAAGAAAAAGGCAAGTGACCAAATATCAGGAGCCAAATATAATCTAAGAAAAGAAATTTTACTGTACATAGAGGATGACATGCGGGTCCCATTTTGCAGCAGCGGTCTCACCGTTTGAGAGGCGGCACGAGAACCAAAAGAAAAATGAAGTAGCCGAAATCGGGGGTGAAAAAAATCCAAGAAGAAAGATTTCAATTGGGCTGCATCCGGACATCTGGGCCTTCGAACTATCCCGCTAGGCCTTTTGACTCGTACAATTTCAGCCCACTCCAAAACAGGAAAGTTCCGAATTTTCTAAAAAAACAGGAAAGTCCTATGCTTCGCAAAGACAAAAAAACAAGGAGATTCAACATATAAGTTTGTTTATGTAAAAATAAAGATTTAGTTATCCGTTTGAAATAGCTCAGAGCGCAATACATTGTTTATTGTCTGCAAAATAATCAAGATATCATATGTTTCTTGTACGGGGAGGCTGACATCGGGGACCCATGAGCCAACAGCGTCGTCAACGTTTTAAAGGCGGCGGGGGATGGAAAGAAAAAATAAACCAAAAATCTGTTGGTAAAAAATCCAAGAAAAGAAACATTTTCGTTACGAGAGGATGACATGCGGGACCCATGAGGCAGCGAGCATCCTCGGCGTTTATTGTTCATAGAGGTTGACATGTGGGACCCGTGAGCCGGCAGCGTCCTCAACGTTTTAAAGGCTGCAGGTGATCGAAAGAAAAAATAAGCCAAAAATCGTTTGGTCAACAAAATCCAAGAAAATAAACATTTACCGTTACGAGAGGATGACATGCGGGACCCATGAGGCAGCGAGCATCCTCAACGATTCCAAGGCGGCGGGGAAATATCCGAGAAATTAATTAGGGGTTCAAAATAAATCCATCAAAGGAAACTTTTATTGTTCATAGAGGATGACATGTGGGACCGACCCGCCAACGACGTCCTCATCGTTTCGAGAGGGGCGGGAGATCAAAAGAAAAAGGAAAATAGCCGGAAATTAGGGGTAAAAAATAACTCCAAGAAAGGAAACTTTTATTGTTCGTAGAGGATGACATGCGGGACCCATGAGCCGGCGGCTTACTCAACGTTTCAAAGGCGGCATGAGATCGAAAGAAAAAGGCAAGTGACAAAATATCGGGAGCCAAAGATAATCCAAGAAAAGAAACTTTATTGTACGTAGAGGATGACATGCGGGTCCCATTTAGCGACAGCGGTCTCAACGTTTCAAATGCGGCTTGAGATCAAAAGAAAAAGAAAGTTGATTGTACATAGAGGATGACATGCGGGTCCCATGAGTCGGCAGCTTACCCAACGTTTCCAAGGCGGCAGGGGATCAAAAGAAAAAGGAAATAGCCAAAAATCAGAGGGTGAAAAAAAATAAAGAAAATAAACATTTATAGCACATAGAGGATGACATGCGGGTCCCATGAGCCAGAAGGTTCCTCAACGTTTCAAACGTGGCATGAGATCAAAAGAAAAAGGCAAGTGACCAAATATGAGGAGCCAAAAATAATTCAAGAAAAGAAAGTTTTATAGTACATAGAGGATGACATGCGGGTCCCATTTAGCAGACGGCGGTATCACCGTTTGAGAGGCGGCAGGGGATCAAAAGAAAAAAGAAATTGCCAAAAATCGGAGGGTGAAAAAAAACCAAGAAAATGAACTTTTATAGTACATAGAGGATGACATGTGGGTCCCATGAGCCACGCAGGTTCCTCAACGTTTCAAACGTGGCATGAGATCGAAAGAAAAAGGCAAGTGAAAAAATATCGGGAGCCAAAAATAATTCAAGAAAAGAAAGTTTTATAGTACATAGAGGATGACATACGGGTCCCATTTAGCAACGAGCGGTATCACCGTTTGAGAGGCGGCGGGGATCGAAAGAAAAAGGCAAGTGAAAAAATATGAGGAGCCAAAAATAATTCAAGAAAAGAAAGTTTTATAGTACATAGAGGATGACATGCGGGTCCCATTTAGCGACAGCGGTATCACCGTTTGAGAGGCGGCGGGGGATCGAAAGAAAAAGGCAAGTGAAAAAATATGAGGAGCCAAAAATAATTCAAGAAAAGAAAGTTTTATAGTACATAGAGGATGACATGCGGGTCCCATTTAGCAGACAGCGGTATCATCGTTTGAGAGGCGGCGAGGGATCGAAAGAAAAAGGCAAGTGAAAAAATATGAGCAGCCAAAAATAATTCAAGAAAAGAAAGTTTTATAGTACATAGAGGATGACATGCGGGTCCCATTTAGCAGCAGCGGTATCACCGTTTGAGAGGCGGCAGGGGATCGAAAGAAAAAGGAAAGTGACCAAATTTGAGGTGCCAAAAAAACTCCAAGAAAAGAAAGTTTTATAGTACATAGAGGATGACATGCGGGTCCCATTTAGCAGCAGCGGTATCACCGTTTGAGAGGCGGCAGGGGATCGAAAGAAAAAGGCAAGTGACCAAATTTGAGGTGCCAAAAAAATCTCCAAGAAAAGAAAGTTGATTGCACATAGAGGATGACATGCGGGTCCCATTTAGCAGCAGCGATCTCAACGTTTCCAAGGCGGCAAGGGATCAAAAGAAAAAGGAAGTAGCCGGAAATCGGGGGGTCAAAAAAATCCAAGAATAGAAAGAATTTTGGTTCATAGAGGATGACATGCGGGACCCATGATCCTGCATCGTAAACGGCTCGATCGGAGAACGTTGAACGAGATGGCGCGATCGAGAAAAAAAACAATGCCGGAGAGGCTGCCATCCGGGCCCTACATCCCTCGGCGGTGCGGATTTGCGTTGACTCGGCCGGCGAACCCGAGAATTCGCGATGCACCACGTCCCGGGCCACCATACGCGACGTTTTGGCCGCTTTCGTCGGGCTAGGTGGCCTCAAAAACGAGAAAAAAAAAGTTTTGACATGCACCACGGAGGGACCAAAATCGTCGGCCATGGTACACCAGCAACCACGGCGCGACTTCAACTTCGTCGGCCATGGCAACTTTTCTTGTAGTGAATTCACTCTTCAAAGCTTTGTGAGCTTTGTCTAGTTCATCTAGATCCTTCACAAGTTTCTCATGATCAACCTCAAATTGGGCCTTTTCCTTTTTAAGCACTTTAGACTTAGCCCTAGCAAGATCTCTAGCTTTAGTGAGCTTGTTAATTTTATCTTGAGGCTCTTCAAGAGTTTCTAGCCTCTCCTCAAGAGAAGCTATAGTTTCTTGACTTGTCCTCAAGAGCATTTTTAAGAGCATGGATTTCGAGAGAGTCTTCTCTCTCTATTTGACCCTTTTTCTCAAGCATATCACTTTGTTGAGCTAAACGAACCATGAGGTTTGAAACATGCTTTTTAGTGTTACCTTGTAGGTTGAGAATGAAATCAAAATCTAGCATTTCTTGTTTCACTTTTAGACTAGCATCATCAACCCCTAGATCACTAGATATGTTAGGCATAGAGGGACTAGGAGATGATACCTCGGAGGATTTAGCCATGAGGCAACTTTCTTCCTCCACAAGAATGACCTCATTGGGGGATTCACTTGGTGATGAAGAGTTAGTGGAGAGGGAGGCAAGAGCGACCAAGCCATTAGAGGTTGCATCTTCTTCATCATCAACATCATCATCTCCGGAGGTATACTCTTCTTGAGTTGATAGCACAATAGGTGTGTCCAAGGAGGACCTTGCCATGAAGCAATGTGCATTCTTGGTATGAGGGTTCTCATTGGGAGATTCAAAGAGAGATGAAGAGGGTATGTTGGTGGTGACGATGGCGGCCAATTCCTTTGAGCTTTCTTCATCTTCATCACCACTAGAACTTTCAACTTCATCGGATGAATATTATTCCCTTGTTACTAGCACAACTCTTGAGGGCCTCTTGCCCTTCTTGGTCTTGTTGTTGTAGAACTTCTTGTTGGGGGCTTTTGAATATTTGCCCTTTGAGTCTTTGCTCTTGTCCTTGGGAATGAGCCTCCCATTATGAAGCTCTCTATTCTCATAGGGGCACTCGGCAATGAAGTGGCGCTTGTCATCACAATTGTAGCATGATCTTGTCTTTGGACCAAAGCTAGTGAACCCACTTTTGTTGTTCCTCTTGATGTTGTCTTCCTTGGCCTTGGAGGGATCAACCCAAAAGGATTTTGCATGGAAGGCCATGTGATCATGGTAGTGGCATTGCAAATCTTCCGGATAGGACATACTCCAAGATGCCCTATAAGATTCTTGATGAATCACTTCTTCAACGGAGTTGACCACCAAGGCAAGGTTGGAACCTTTTGCCATCCCAAGAGCACGATTGCGAGAATCATGAGAGGTTTCCTCAAGCACCTTGAGAGCTTGCATCTCGTGCACGACTTGTTGAGAGGTGAGAGAGGAATAGCATTCCCTCCCCACAAGAGTCTTGACATCAATGGGTACAAATGGCATCATGCATTCAATGTACTTCTCCTTGATCCAAGTGTCATTGATGTGGGTGGCACCAATAAGCCGGAAGGCATCGGCAACGGTGAGAAGTCTTCCATACATGACTTCATGATCTTCATCCGGTAGCCTCATGAACCCTTCGGCTTTATTCTTAAGAGCATTATACTTGTTCCTCCTTGTGCTCTCACTTCCAATGCAACAAGCGGCCAAGCCATCCCAAGCTTGCTTGGCGGTGGTGTAGTTCCGGACACGATGCAATTCCGGTGTCCCCACACTAGTTTGAATCATGTGTAAGGCGGTGTTGTTGAGTTGACTATCAATCGCTTCTCTTCTAGCCAGCTTGTCGGGGTTGTATGGCTTGAAGCCCTCCAAGATGATTCTCCATAGTTCATTGGAGGCACTACAAACATGAGAGCGGAACTCAAATTGCCAAGTATCGAAATTATCAATAGAAAACTTAGGTGGGTCGCCCGAATGTTCAAATGGGGATGGGGAACCGGTATATCGGGAGATAGGAAAGGTGGAGCTACTCGATTGTAGCTTTCACCTCCACTAGTTCCCCTAGGAGATGCACTGGTAGATTTGATAGTGTTTAAGTTATCACCTTCCACGGGTTTGGTAGATGAGGGTAAGTCCGAAGCCTCTCCCTCATCTAACGCACCCGTGTCTTTTACCTCTACACTAGGAGCCTTGGGAAGGGCCGGAGCCAAAAGCTCGGCAATCATCTTTTTCATGCTTTCCATTTGGGCTTCCATGGAGGACTTCAACGAATTGAAGTCTTCCATGGAGACCGTCTTGGTGGCCTCTTCCGTGGGATCCTTGTTCGGCATACTCTTAGGCGGTTAAGCCCGTAATAAGAGCCGAGGCTCTGATACCAATTGAAAGGATCGTATGCCGCACCTAGAGGGGGGGTGAATAGGTGCTAACCAATTTTTAGTTCTTTTTCAATTTAGGCTTGACACAAAAGGTAAATTCTCTAGATATGCAACTAAGTGAATTTACCTATATGACAAGGATATCAACTAAGCAAGGTATAGCTACGCAATAGGAGATAGAGTGGGATAGAGGTAACCGAGAGTGGAGCACGCGATGACACGGAGATGATTCCCGTAGTTCCCTTCCTTTGCAAGAAGGTACGTCTACGTTTGGAGGAGTGTGGTTACTACGCAAGCCAAACCAACGAGCCACGAAGGCTTCACTCGGATCTCCCGTGAGCAACGCCACGAAGGCCTAGCCCACTTCCACTAAGGGATTTCCTCGAGGCGGAAACCGGACCTTTACAAAGTTCTTGGGGCACACATCCACAACCAAATTGGAGGCTCCCAAATCTGTAACAATACAACAATCAACAACAACACATGAACAACAAATCAACTAGGGAACCAAATAGGAACACTAGCATGAGATCCCTCAAACAAGAGAGGTGGAAATGAAGAACGCTTCGGTGAGGATGTAGATCGGTGTCTTCTCCTTCGAATCTCCAAAGATCAAGAGCTTTGGTTGGGGGAGAAAGGAGATCTTGCAAATCTTGAGTTTCTTGAGGTGACTCTAATGGAGGTGGCTTGGCAGATTTCTTGTGTAATGATTGAGCAAGCAACCAAGGTAGAAGAAGGGGGGTATTTATACCTCCCCTCGAAAATGAGCCGTTGCAGCTTCCGGGGGGCCGGATATTCCGGCCTAAGTAAGGGCCGGATAATCCGCCCCCCCCCCGGATAATCCGGCCTTCGGGACAAAACTGTGACTTTATCCGGCCAAATGTCCGGCCCAATGCCAGACTTGCTTTTCTTCCAGTCCTTAGCCAAAATCGAGGGGGCCGGATATTTCCAAAATATCCGGCCCGGATATTCCGGCCCCGGTACAATACCGGGACAATATCCGGGCAAAAATCCGGCCCCTATACTGCGCTGCTTTTCCTCATGAGACTTAGCCAAAATCAGGGGGCCGGATATTTCAACAATATCCGGCCCGGATTATCCGGCCTGGCCAACTTTTTCTGATTTCTTTTGACAGACAATCAAATCCAACACACATGAATAAATACCTATGTAATCCCTGTACCACTTAAACAAACATTAGTGTATCACATATATATTGACATCAAACACACAAAACATAATGTGAGAGATGTTCTTTCAGAGAGGGCTGGCAACACTTGGCCGCACCACCAAGGGGCTCCTTGGCCGGCGCCCCAAGCCCCCCTCTCTCCCAAACACTAGCTACTACCTCCTCCTTCTCCCGCAGCGCTTACGGCGAAGCTCTGCCGGAGATCTCCACCACCACCGTCACCACACCGTCGTGCTGGCGGGATTCCGAGGAGGATCTACTACATCCGCTGCCCGCTGGAACGGGGAGAAGGACGTCGTCATCAACACCGAACGTGTGACCGAGTACGGAGGTGCTGCCCGATTGTGGCACCGTCAAGATCTTCTACGCGCTTTTGAAAGCGGCAAGTGATCGACTACATCAACCACGAGATCTAATCTCGTAGGCTTTGGAATCTTCGAGTGTTAGTCTCACATTCATCTCGTTGCTACCATCTACTAGATTAGATCTTGGCTTGTTATTCGTTCTTGCGGTAGGAATTTTTTTGTTTTCTATGCTACGAATCCCATCAGTTGCCCCATCACCGGCGCCAACCAAATCGGAGGCAAGTACTACAATCGCATCCTCGATTCTTTCAACGAGAAGAAGAACTATGGTGACTACGCCAACATACACATGAACCGGAACGAGGGCGCCCTCTCCCACTGTTGGAACATGATCAAGGCAGCGTGTAGCAAGTTCCGTGGCTACTATGAGAAGATTAAGGCCCGAAGGAGAGTGGCAAGACGACGGTGGATTGGGTATGATCTACGCCCATCTTTTTCATAATGCATTATAGTGTATTTATTTGATGATCCATCTTGTTCCATATCTTATTTTGCATCATGTATATGATCCAACTTGTTCCATATGTTGTTTTGCCCATCATGTATTGTTAGATGATCCAAGCCCTCGACATGTACAAGTTTAACCACGATGTCAAAGACTTCCCCTTCATGCATTGCTACAACAAGCTACAAGGTTGCAAGAAATGGGACGACCTCCTCCACACTCTAATGAAGGACGGGGAAGATGGGCCGGTCGATCCAGCCGATGCCTCCACCGGGCGCCCCATTGGCAACAAGAAGGCCAAGCCGAGAGGAATGTGGCGCTGGTATTGGCTGCCATGGACACCTCCCTTGAGAAGATGATCACCTCATTCTCGGTGGAGAACAAGGAAGCGGCGGATAGGTCTATCATTGTGTGAAAGGCAATCCTCGACAAGCAAGGCATGAAGATCGAGTTGGAGAGGGAGAAGGTGGAAGCGGCGAAGATGGAAGCTCACGTTGCTATCATGAAGGCCACCAACGAAGCGACGCAACTTTCGTTGGCCAAGATGTCTGAAGAATCCAAGATCTTGATGGTCGGCATGGAGAAGATGGATCCGTTGGCACGGGCGATGCACGAGATGTACCGCGAGCGCATCGGCCAAGAGGTGATGGCGGCGCGAGCTGCGTCGGCGTCTCCCCTGGCACCCTCCACGTTCATGTCTCCGCCGGCACCCTCCATGTTCATCTCTCGGCCGGCACCGACGATGTTCATGCCTCCCCCGGCGACCGTGGATCCTGTTGTTGTCACCGGGGCTCGCCGCCGATGAGGAAGTCGTCGAGGTTGAGCTGCCCGTGACCTCGTTCATCTGATCAGCTGGCTTGGAAGCCGTTTTTTGCGTCGAAGATGGTGATTTGGTGGTCGTATATTGGCCTAAACTTCATATTCGAAAACCTATTCGAATTTGGTGGCCGTGTGTTGGCTCAAACTTTAAATTCGTAAACTTATTCGAATTTTTATGTTTTTATTTGAGTTTTCAAATTTAAATCATCTATTGGGGCTGTCGTATGGAGCGCACCGGTGTGGGAGCAGCTCCCCAAATGGAGGATGATGTGCCGGCGCGCTCATACGACAGTGCCGGCGCTCCTGCTGGCGACTGTTTGTGGGCGCCGGTGGTGGAGATGCTCTAACTTTCTTATCATATTCATTTACAAAATCTGTTGCATAAATTGAAATGATTTCGGTTCTGATTATGTTGCATAAGTTGTGAAAACGTGCATGTGACGCCCACTAGTGGATCCTTTCGAAGCCGCCGGTAGAACCGCGAAATCGAAAAGGAAAATGATCTGATTCCCCCGGGGGATCGCGTCCTCCCAACCCCCGCATGCAGCACAGGAC
Organism: Lolium rigidum; assembly: GCF_022539505.1. Classification (NCBI taxonomy): domain Eukaryota; kingdom Viridiplantae; phylum Streptophyta; class Magnoliopsida; order Poales; family Poaceae; genus Lolium; species Lolium rigidum. The sequence goes on from NC_061510.1 coordinate 340,612,416, forward strand.
GCGTGTTCTATGGGCCCCACCTTATCGCTTCCCAGTCGATCCCCTTTCTTCCCCACGAGCCACGATCTGCGAGACAGAGGAGCGCTGCCCCAACCCCCAACTCCATGGACGACCTTGCCCGAGGCGCCGCGCTTGCGCCGGACGCCGGTGCCTCTCCCCATCGCCGTCGCCCAACCACCGCACACCCCATCGCCGGTCCCCATGGATACCTTGGCCGCACGCCCTAGATCTCGCCGCCGCGCTACCATATGCTCCCCGCTCGCCATATACCTGCCGCCGGACGCCGGATTATACCGCCGCCGGCCCGGCTCCAAGCTCGCGCGTGCCGGCCCGGCTCGTCGGACGCCGCCTCCCCGACCTTCTCCTCCGGCCAGCCTGCTCTGCGCTTGTCGCCGGCCGCCTCCCGCAGCTCCCGCTCCCTCCTAAGGCTCCACGGCGTGTTGTCGTGCTTCACCTGCCCTGCGCGCGGCCGCCGCCTTCCCCGACCAAATCCTACTGCAGCCGCCGCCTTCCCCACGCGCGGTCGACAGTTCCCCTGACTCCCGGCATGTGCAGCCCTCCGGGGTCGACGTCGCCCAAGGTCCTAGACATGGCTGCTGCTGCAAGGCGAGGCGGGGCTTGCTACAAGGGCGGCCGGGCTTTGCTACAAGGGCGGCCGGGCTTTGCTACAACAGCCGGCCTGCCTTGCTACCGGTGGTGGGCGGCGCTGCTAAGAGCGGCAGGAGGCACTGGTACAAGGGGAGGGATGTGCTACTAGTGGCTGTCATTAGTGCTACCAGCCCAGGGCGTCGATGCTACATGTGGTCGCCGCCGATGCTACCAGCGCCGCCTCCATCTCGCACTCCTTTGCTTCGTTAGAAGTTTTGCTACCTGTGGAGGCCAGTTTTGCTATTTAAGGTGTCCGGCATTGCTACTGAAGGGGGGTGTATTTTTTGCTACCATAGACATAGGGAGTTGCTACTAGCGGCTTCTGGCGTTGCTCTCCTAGATGAACGGAGTTGCTGCAATCTCGGACGGTGCTGTTGCCGGCTGCAGGCGAGGTCTTCGTTGATGTCTTAGAGAAGATTTGCAATATATGAATAAAACAATTTGCTACAATTTATTTGCGGTTTTGCTACATCTGCGTAATATGTTTGCTACGGGGTCTCCGACGAGGTCTCCAGCGAGATTCCGGCGAGCTTAGACTTTTTCTTTTACTTCATGAACGAACCGTTTTTGCTACAATGTAGCAAAAGCGGGTTATTTTTTTGCTGCCGGGAGGTGTTTTTTTGCTACATTCAGTAAAACCAGATCTAGCCGTCCAAGATGACCGATCCGACGGCTGGCGACCCGGGGGCTGGGAAATCAGATCCCCCGGGGGACGCCCAGCAGTTTCCAATCGAAAACCATTCTCGCCGTCCCGCGCTCCGAGACCCATCTGCCTTCCTGTTCCCGCCCAACTTTTATTGCCACGCCAGCGATCCGCGCCTGAACACATCTTGGCCGTCCATATCAGATGCGCCGGGCGCATCCTGTCTCTCCATCTCGGCGATCCGCGACACCGGGCGTTCCACCAATCAGAGCCCACCTCTCCCTCTCTATAAAAACAGCACCTCCGTCCTCTTCTCCCCACATCGCATCCCACCTTCCAGTACACACAAGCCACCAGCGAAATCCCCACTTTCCCCTCCCGACCTCGAAGCAGCGATGGCGCCCAAGGCCGAGAAGAAGCCGGCGGCCAAGAAGCCCGTCGAGGAGGAGCCGGCGGCGGATCCGGCGGCGAAGGCGCCTGCCGCGAAGAAGCCCAAGGCCGGGAAGAGCCTCCCGGCGGGCAAGACCGCCGCCAAGGAGGGCGGCGAGAAGAGGGGCCGCAAGAAGGGCAAGAAGAGCGTCGAGACCTACAAGATCTACATCTTCAAGGTGCTCAAGCAGGTCCACCCCGACATCGGCATCTCCTCCAAGGCCATGTCCATCATGAACTCCTTCATCAACGACATCTTCGAAAAGCTTGCCGGCGAGGCCGCCAAGCTCGCCCGCTACAACAAGAAGCCCACCATCACCTCCCGGGAGATCCAGACCTCCGTGCGCCTCGTCCTCCCCGGCGAGCTCGCCAAGCACGCCGTCTCTGAGGGCACCAAGGCCGTCACCAAGTTCACCTCATCTTAGATCTCGTTGCCTGTCTGTATCTAGCAGTAATTGTAGTTGCCTGCCGTGACTAGTGGTTGTCTGTCTCTTTCTATCTGCAAGTAGTAGTACTAATGTTGGATGGGAATCTCTGAATTTGCCAATGTTTTGTTGGCTGGTTGGTTGTGAGAACTGAATTAGTAATGAACATGCTTTTGGCAAGCTGAATTGCAAGTTGTGTCTGGTGGTAAACGTTGTTGTTGCCTCTGGTTATCTGCAAGTACTAGTAGTAGCACTAGTGCTGTATGAGTGTGCTGGAGATGCCAATGGCCTGTCTTGGTTGTAATATCTGATTTATTGATGGATCTGATTTTGTTAAACCAAGGTTCAAACCTTAAGGAAGCATTTCTGGCAGTACCTAGTTGCATACTTTTGTAACGGTTTTCAGATTCGGTATTGTCCAGTGTACAAAGATACTAGGCCTTGTACTAGATTCTGCTATGTGTTTGTGCCTTGTGGTTTTTATAATTTTAGATTCGTGGTTCTTCTTTGTCTCCATTAGATTCAGACCTCTGTCCAATTGTAGGCTCAAGTACTTGCTGTCAGTGAGCACCATTGTTGGTTAGCATGTTGAGGAGTAATAAGATCAACCCAATGGTTCGCCTTGGGGTATCTTGTTCTTGTTTTGATAGTATAACCAACTACTCTGTCTGGACTAGTTACCATTACTTATCCACTTGCAATCAGTTGAAAGCAGCTTGGTGTTCTACATAAGCATGGTACTCTGAAATTGTCTAGTGTTGCTGTCCATTTGTTGCCAGATGGTATTGTCTAAGCACGATGAAGTTCTACTGTTCTTGTTTACTCAATGGCATCACTGTTTAGTTACAAGAAGTTTGTGTGCACAATTAGCCATTACAAATATATAAGCACTAGAAGAATAACAGTTAACTGCGGCAGTTCTTATATCTATCTCTGCGACAATTTTTCGTCAGCCTGTTTTTCTGAAAATAGTAGAGCATAATGAGGTTCTGCAAATTGTAGCCCGGACATTTGCCAACCTTTTGTTGGCTCGTTGGTTGTGAGAACTGAGTTATTGATGAACATGCTTTTGGCAAATTTTATTGTAAGATGTAAGAATTTGTTGCGTGTAATCTGGTGGTAAGCGTAGTTGGCTGCTGTGAGCCTGTGACTACTGGTTGTCCTGTCTGGTTATCTGCAAGTAGTAGTAGGAGCACTAATGTTGGACGAGTGTTGCTGAAGATGCCAATGGGTTGTATTGGTTGTATGAACTGTTTTATGAACGGATATGATTTTGGTAAACTGAGTTTCAAACCGTAAGGAAGCATTTCTGCTAGTACTAATTACTGAATTATTGTGACAATTCTGAGCTTTGTGATTCTCCTGTTTGCAAGGATACTAGGCATTGCATTAATCTCTGTTATGTGTTTGTGCCTTGTGGTATTATATTTTTTTTTTAGATCCGTGGTTCTCCTCTATCTTCATTAGATTCAGAACTCTGTCCAATTGTAGGCTCATTTGCCTGTTGTTGTCAGTGAGAACCATTGTTGCTTAGCGTGTTGAGGAGTAGTAAGATCAACCGCCTTGGGGTGTCTTGCTCTTGTTTTGATATTAGAACTGACTATATGTCTGAACTACTTGCATTGCTTATCCACTTGCAGTCAGTTGCTGTTGACCTATCTGGAGCAGTCTGCTGTAATGCATAAGCATGTTACTCTGTCTGAAATTGTGCGAGTGTTGCTGTCCATTTGTTGCCGGACGGTATTGTGTAAGCAGGATAAAGTTCTACTGTTCTAGTTACTTAATAGTATCTCTGAGCATATTACTCTGAAATTGTGCGAGTCTTGCTGTCCATTTGTTGCCGGACAGTATGGTCTAAGCAGAATGAAGTTCTAGTGTTCTAGTTTACTTAATGGCATCACTGTTTAGTTACAAGAACTGCCTAGAGTTGATATTCGCCGGTGTCTTTGCCTTTTTTACATTTTGTTGGTCTAGAGCTGAGACAAAGATATTTTCTCTGAAGTTCTTTGTAGCAATGTAAGTTTTTATATAGCTGGTCCTCCCAGTCTGCTTGAGAACGCAGTTATCTGGGGAGAGTCTGTCTACTGTCATGAAGCACCGCTGTGCATTGATGTAATAATGTTCGTTGTCATTCAGAGGAGGAAGAGAGCAAACCAATTGTTGGCCTTGCCATATCTCGTCCTTTTTGTTGTACATTGCTTATGCATTAGTTATTACTATATCAGCATTTGTTGGAGCAGCTTGGTCTGCAATGTCAAATTGCGAGGGTTGCATTTCTTGCCTGGAGGAATTCGCTAACCAAGATAGCTTAGACAAACTACCTTATTGCCCCGTGCTCACTGAACAGAAGTTGAAAATCTTGCTGTGAATTTGCAGAGTAGTATTATCTATGGTTCTGAATTTGTGATAGCTGTAGTGACCTGATTCCATGCACACATATTTTGTAATAGACATTTCGATTATAGAAGTAGATGAAAGCAACGATTTCACTGCAGCAACTTTTAAGCTCTCTCAGCAGCAATTCTGTTAGTTTTCTAATGCCTTGGTTAAGTTTGGGCAGTAGGCATGAACCATTTTAGAGAATTCATATTTCTAGTCTAATAACCGTGTAGTTAGCATGAATCAACAAAGTCTCTTATTTTTCAAAGTGTCATATATACACTCTTCTTGAACTTGTTTTCTTTTCAAAAGACTAAAAGAGTGACAAATATATGGCTCATTCTATTAATTAAGCTGTTACAAAACTAAATAGAAGATGACCAAGGGAACCCATAACCCAAAATAAGGATACTCTACCCGGTAAGATATGCCCCTAATGTTTGGCTCTTGAACACTCAGAGATTGTGATATGTTGTTTTATCAAAAGAAGTTTGATCTTCCAAATGTTCCAGAAATTGTGATCAATACTAGGATTCTCTTGTAAACAAATTTCAGTCATGAATTGTGAGCGGACTTTGCAGTACTGAACTGAAGAATATGCCAGCGACATTGTGGAGCTGAGGATGTTTAACGTGTTTGTTATCCTAGGACAGCACAGCTGCCAATCTCCTTCCCTGTAGCTCTGTTGCTTTGTGTTCTACTTTTGTTTTGCTTATCTCGCAGAATCACTTGTTGACATCGATTTGTCTGTATGCAGATGTGGACCTCCAATGTAGATTATGGTGAAACTGGTACACATCTTGTCCTCGCAGAGTGCTTCTAATCTCCCGGTGGGAAGTTTGTAGGCTTGTAGCTATACTTGTGGTTGCGGGAAGATGTTGGTCATGATATGCTGACAAAGAAAGAGGAACTCTGATTAATTGCTTCAAAGACTTGAGTGAATGGTAGAACAGCACGGTTCTTCAAGATGTATGGGATTTCGTTGCCTTGAATCAGCAGAATGAAGGAACACATTAGAGAGTGAACAGGCAAGTGATATACGTGAAGGATGCATAGGAAAAACCAACCGCGGCTATCTAGCAGTCTAAATTTCCAGAGATTGCAGAGTCAAGTACAGTAGTAAACGTGCTTGTACTTGTAGGACAATGGATGACCTCTGTGTTTTTTTTGCCTCGTGCACGAATTCTTATACAGTGAGGCGACTCATTGTGCACGAATTTCTTATACCTCGAGTCACAAATTTTTTTATAAGAATTTCTTATACCTCGAGTCACAAAATTCTGAACACGTACTGCAAGTACAAGCACAAAATTCTTATACCTTGAGTCACAAAATTCTTATACAAGTGAGGTGACTCGCTCATGGTTTCAGTCTTCAGGATTTAGAATTTTGTGACCGAGAAATGCCAAGTCTGGATCCGGCCACTGCACGCTCACGCTACTGTGAAGTGAGGGCATCTTCAACCCTGCGACCCAAACGGACGTGCTGGAGCGTTCGTTTTGGGCTGTTTGGGTGGCCGCGCGGACAGCGGCCCGCGTCCGCGTATCTGTTTGGGTCGCACGCTACGCCCAACACGCGGACGCATCGCATATTTAAAGAAAAATAAAAAAGAAATTTAAAATGTAAATTTAAACTAAATTTCATTAAACATATGCCCTATTTTGGGCAAATTTGTACATAGCCCTATTTTGGGCAAACAACTAACAAAAGAAGCTCTCTATATGGGCTTTAAAATTTAAAACAAATATAAAAACCCTAAGCTAGGGTTTGGTCGAGGACGCGGTGGCCGTCGGTGCGCCGCCTAGTCCCTGTGGGTGTCGTTGGCGTCGGTGTCGATGATGTCCCCGGGCGGCGAGGAACTGTTGTGGCTCGACCGCGCCGGGGACTCCGGCCACGGAGACCACAGGACCTCCTCCCAGGCGGAGTGAGGGTCCGGAGCCGCCCGCTGCTCCACCGCGGCAACACGGAGGTGCGCCTCCTCCCTGAGGCGCTGCTCCCTCTCCTGCCAGGCGAGGCACCTGGCCTGCTGGCGCCTCCCCTCCTCCGCGCGGCGCCTGGCCTCCTTGCGCTGCTGCTCCTCGCGGCGAAGCCTGGCCTCCTCGCGCCGCCGCGTCGCTTCCATTTCCCGGCGGGCCTAGTCGTACAACTCCCAGGCCTCGGCGTCCTCGACCGCCTGCCGGGCCTCCTCCTCCATTGCGGAGGTGCGAAGGACCGCTTGGAGTTGTGGCCACTTCGCATCCTCCTCCGCCGCCGAGATGATCAGAGCGGCGCGGAGGTCGGGGTCCTCTTTCGAGGACGCCGGCTTGGGCTGCAGCAGCAACGGCGTCGGTTGCGCCAATGCCGCGCCGCCGCGGGCGGCCTCTCCGATGTGGAGACCGCCGTGGTTTCCTCCGGCGGCCCGCAGCGCCGGCGGAGGACGGCGGCTGCTGCTGGCCTCCCCGTCGTTGGCTCCGGGAGCGAACCGTCGCTTCTGGACCATGGCGGCGGTTGTGCTCGGGGAGTGGACAGTGGAGTGGGGAGTGGACTGGAGGGACAGATCCCTCCAGTCCACATTTAATAAGCCTCCCGGTCACCGACGGATGGGCCCAAGGAAGACGACCAGACGCCGCGTGCCATCCGCGGCCACACAAAGCTAGCCCAGATTTGGGCCGGGTTTGCGTCGTTCCGGACGCTGCGGCCATCCGCATTTGCGGTGCGTCACCGCGTTGGGCCGCGTTTTTGTCCGGCTGAATCCATCCGAACGCGCGGGTGAGCGATGGGTCGCCGCGTTGGAGATGCCCCAAGAAAGAAAGAGAGGTCCACGCAGCCCACCGTGACCACATGCTTTAGCTAGCTCGCCTATAAAAAAAGGCCTTAGGGCATCTCCAACCGGGCGACCCATCCCGCGCCCGCGCGTCCGGATGGGTCGAAACGGACAAAACCGCGGCCCAGCGCGCGGACCCATCCCTAAAACGGATGGCCGCGGCGTCCGGGACGACCCAAACCCGGCCCAAATCTTGGACGAGTTTGCGTGGCCGCGGACGCGAAAGGCTGGTCGCTCGCGTCCTCCCTTGTCCGCCCTCGGCCCGCCCGTCCGCCTCCCAAAACACAAGCCCGTCGCCCACATCTCCCCACCGCTCCGCCGCCACCCACGGACCGGCGATTTGGGAGCGCGTCGCCGCCGGCCATCGTCGTCGAGACGCCGGCAAGCGGGGCGGAAGCATAGGTCGAGGTCCCGCGCTGCTTTCGCCGCGTCGTAGCAGCAGTCGGAGGACGCCGCCGCCGGCGCCGTTGTCCTCTCACCGTCGCGACACCTCCCGCCGTTCGCAGCTGCGCCGTTTCCGCCGGAGGTGAGCTCTCCCGCACCGCGTATCCAGCACCGGACGTCGTCCGAGACGGCCGCTTCTGCAGGTCGCTACGAAGCATTTGGATGGCCTCCGCTCGCGAGGTGTTCTGGTCAAATGCTCGAACTAAAATGTGTCCCTTTTCGGATCATGGTGGACAGCGACGACGAGTACTACTTCAAGAACTTCATCGACACGTCGTCGAAGAGGAGTCCGAAGACGATTTTTTCACGGATGCTGCGCTCGCTCATCCACGAGCACGTCGTCTCGCAAATCCCCGTGCATCGGGGTCCTTGCCGGGGCGCGCGGCCGCCTTGGACCGCAAAAGAGAACGCGGCCACGACCAGCTCTACAACGACTACTTCAAACCCAAGCCATTGTTCGTGCCGTCCATGTTTCGCCGTCGTTTCGGATGACCAGGCCGCTGTTCCGCCGGATAATGGATGCCGTGAAGATCTACGACGACTACTTCGTGCGAAAGTGGATGCAATTGGCAAGGTAGGCCTCTCTTCGTACCGAAATGCACGGCAGCGATTAGGATGCTCGCATATGGCGTTGCCGGTGATTTCGTAGATGAGTACACGCGCATGAGTGAGTCAACCGGCTTGGAATCGATGTACGGTGTTCTGCAGAGCCGTGATCGGTTCGTTCGGAGAAGAGTACCTCCGGCAACCTAATGCAGAGGACACAGCTCGTCCGTTGTCGATCAACGCTTCCGTGGGTTTTCCTGGGATGCTTGGCAGCATAGACTCGCATGCACCGGGAGTGGAAGAACCGCCCCTTTGGTTGGCGGGGGTATACAGCGGCCATTCCGAGGGGTGCACAGTCATTCTTGAAGCCGTTGCTTCCCATGACACATGGATTTGGCACTCATTCTTCGGAATGGCTGGCTCGCACAATGACATCAATGTCTGCAGCGCTCTCCGGTGTTTGATAGGCTAGCGTACGGTCGGTCCCCCGATGTGGATTTTGAGATCAATGGCCACCACTACACGAAGGGGTACTACCTTGCCGATGGTATCTATCCACCTTGGGCTACACTCGTTAAGACAATCCGGAACCCCAACTCGGAGCAGGAGGCAAGGTTTGCCAAAGAGCGAGGAGGCAGCCCGGAAAGATGTCGAGCGGGCGTTTGGCATCCTCCAAGCTCGTTGGGCTATCGTCGGACACCCCGCCGCAGCCCGGGATGTGCAAACTCTGTGGGAGGTGATGACCGCTTGTGTAATCATGCATAACATGATTGTTGAGGTAGAGCGGGATGATTCACTCTTTGATATTGACTCGGGAAGGCCAAGGAGAGTTGGTTACTCCTCGGCAAGGAGCTCCGGCATCATTGCAGGACATTCTTCATGCGCACCATGAAATTCGAGATGTAGCTGTACACAACCAGCTTCAGGCTGATTTGGTCGAGCACATGTGGCAAGCACGTAGGCAACAATGCCGCAAACAACAATGATGAAGGAAATCTCGAAGCCTAGAGCATTTGTATCGTTTTTTCATTTTATTTCAATAATACTTTATCCTTGATTACATGGACTATGTAATGTGTAATACATTTTGAGCATTTGTACTATTTTATATATTTTATATAATATTTTTTTGCGTTTTTCTAGTGAATTTACAAGAAAAACATACCATATGGCGCCGCGACCCAAATCTGCCGCGTTGGGCGCACCGCGCGACCCAAACGGACGCGCGGACGCGGGGCGCTGTCCGCGCGTCCGCTCGGGCACGCAAACGGCCCAAAACGGACGGCCCAGCGCGTCCGTTTGGGTCGCCCGGTTGGAGATGCCCTTAGCTGGCCACACGCAGCCAACCAATAAGAACGCAGGAACGCCCGCGCCACGGATCCCTCTCCACGATCCGCGTGCCTCACCCAAAACTAAATCTCCACCGTCCACTACTCCAGAATCCAACGCACCAAACTCACCTCCGCTCCTCCCAGAAACACAGCGCCAAAATCCAAAATTACCCCGCCGCTCTTTAAAACGCCACCCCGCTCCCCTCTTCTTCCTCACTCCAAACCCCAATCCTCACCCACATCCCTCTCCTCCGGCGCCACCACCATCCCCGAACCCCGATGGCCCGCACGAAGCAGACGGCCCGCAAGTCGACCGGCGGCAAGGCCCCACGCAAGCAGCTCGCCACCAAGGCGGCGCGCAAGTCCGCCCCAGCCACCGGCGGCGTGAAGAAGCCGCACCGCTTCAGGCCCGGCACCGTGGCGCTGCGCGAGATCCGCAAGTACCAGAAGAGCACGGAGCTGCTCATCCGCAAGCTGCCCTTCCAGCGCCTCGTCCGCGAGATCGCGCAGGACTTCAAGACCGACCTCCGGTTCCAGAGCTCCGCCGTGTCGGCGCTGCAGGAGGCCGCCGAGGCGTACCTCGTGGGGCTGTTCGAGGACACCAACCTCTGCGCCATCCACGCCAAGCGCGTCACCATCATGCCCAAGGACATCCAGCTCGCGCGCCGCATCAGGGGCGAGAGGGCCTAGATTGAGCGGATCGTGCTCGTTTCCTAGTGTCAGTCAGATCTGGAGGTGTAGGGATGTGCTAAGTAGTTTCTTCTTGTGTTAGCCTGTCGTATGTGGTAGTATGGTTCCTAGCTTGTGCTCTGTTATGCTGTGCTTGATTCTCTGATGTAACCTTCTCGTTACCATCATATCAATGGAAATCTGTTGTTGAGACATGTGTGCCTGTTTTTTTGTTCTGTTATTCCACCCAATGGTTTTATTCATCACTCGATAGTTATACCTTCTGAAAACGTTTTCAAGATCTATTTGGGTCTCAGGTTCAGGGAGTTCGGTCTGCCCTTGGTCGCTTAATTCAGGCACAGGTGTAAAGGAAGAAATGGAATGCATCACTGATTTTCCTTTGCCTGTACTAAGGTAAGCAATGGACCGAGCTTCAGTGACTTGGTGTTATCAAGTCTCACGGTAACTTGCCTCCAACATCTACTATCAATTGTTCATCCAACGTACAGGAACAGGTGGAGGCAAAATTCCCTAGAACTGGCCCCTTTAGCAGAGTCGACACCGGCCTCGTAATCAGCGTATGTACGACTAATGTGAGGTTGCCCTGTTGTAATATATATTGCTAGCTTGCATGTCCAATCAAATTAGCAATATGTATGGAGGCTATATTCAGATTTCTGTAAGGACATCTCCAAGGTGGCGACGGAAAACGGACGCCTAAAATGTTCGCGCATGTTTATTTGTCTCGATTTGAATGGTTGAAATCAATCGCCATCCGTTTGCATCGGGGTGGCTTCAGCGGCACGACGTATTTTTTTTAGATTTTTCATCTTTTCAACATAAAACATAATTTAAATAGTAAAGAAAGGAAAATAAAAATATAAAAACTAACAACTGCGCCTACTCGTCGTCGTCGTTGTCGCCTGCAATTTGCTGTCGTCCTTGGCCTCCTCATTGTGGTAGGCCAGCGTGTCACTGTCGTCGTCGTCATGTGCAAGCGCTCCTGCCTGGCTCGCGCGGAGGCACGGGCGGGACAGGCACCCGGAGGTGGCTGTGCCACCAGCCGCCAGGCAGGTGCACGTCCCGCCAGCCGGCGTACGGCGTCCAGTTCTTGTACATGAGCCGCACCACCTCGGTGGGCAGCGACACCATGTGCGTCCGCTCCGCCTTGTTGGTGCCACTGCCGGATGCCTTGGAGTCGTGCTTCTTCTTTCCCATGATTATGATGTGTCACGCGACGGTGAGGGGTGGGAGTGGAGGTGTCACTGGTGTGGGCAATGTCAGGGACAATGTCGATCGACTTTTAAGGATGAGTGCGCGCAGGACATGATGCCATTGATGGTGGCGCAGAAGCCCAGCCGCCGCCCGCCAGCGCGTGTGCGGAAGAGGCAGCCGCGACATTGATGGTGAAGGCTAAGGTTCGATACAGCCCTATGGCTCGCTGCCAGGTGGGCCCGGTGGAAAAGCGAGCGGTCACTTGGTCGTCCGCGCAACGTCTGCCGCGACGCATCCCAGACGCAAATATGTGCCGTGTTTGCGTCTCCGCAGATGACCCGGTCAATATGCGTCGGGCGCTGGACCTGGTTCCTGGCGCATTTTAGGGCCGCACTGACGCAGACGGTCGCCACCAGCACGTCCTTGTTGAGCGACCGGTGCAGCATATGCGTTGTGAATAAGCACATTTTAATTTTCTCTCCGAAATTTTAACTAAAAATTCAAACTCTCCAGGAAATTTTGAAAATATTCCAATAAATCATATACGTTACATTTTCCATTCTAGAAATATTTGAGCCTATTTAAACGCACGGTTTGCCAATAAGAAGCATTTAAAGATTAGACACGTAAAGTGTTGTGAAACTAGTAGTCACGGTGAAGATTCTACCTCCTGTGGTTGTGGTCTGTCCGATCAGAATTTAATGGTAGATGTTGGAGGCAAGTTACCGTGAGACTTGATACCTTCAAGTCACTCAAGCTGTGTCCGTAAGCAATATGTCCAGGAATGACAGAAAATGCTGACGATACCTAGGTAGGATTCATAGACTGGAGCTACAAGGTCGAATTTGGTCATGGCAGTTTCCTCCTGGTCATTGCTCTGTTCAGATCTTGATAGGCAAGCAAAATACGTAGGACGCAAACTCTAGTTTGAAGTCTTATTACCAGATGCTTCAGTTACTAGACCACATTCTTAAGCTGCAGTTTAATTATTTTCTACTTATTTTTTTTGAAGTTCCACTTTTGTACTAAAATGTTCCTTAGAATTGTATCTAATTCAGTCTGACTAGAAAAATTATGCAATTGTTTTTGTCGAAAAATCTACTCTTCTTTTTGAAGAGAAGATGTCAAAGCTACGCACCCATCAATGTAAATTTGGATTAGGCTTGGCAGATGAGATCTGTAGGAGTAGGACCTGAGTTTTCTTATATACACGACTGGTCCTGGTAATCTATTGCCCTTCAGTTTAGTAGATTTTCAGCTGATGGTTATACTTCTGTTTTCTAGTAAATTTACCACTTGAAGTGACTTAATTTTTAGAGAAATACTACGATTGATCTTAGCGAAAAGATAGAAAGGTGTATAAGGGGAAATGTTATGTTATGGTAACATAAATTCTTGCGTAAGTTGTCCCTGACTAAATAGACAGAATGATGTATCATATACAGAGCAGACATAGAAACAGAACACTAACTGAGCACTGTTTTTTCTCTGGTTTAAATTTGTTAGACTTTCATGGCAATCGCTATTATAACAATGGGCAGTTCTCTTTTAGGCATTGCTCTGCTCAGATCCAGATGTAGTGCTTCAGTTTACCAGACTGTATTAAAAGTGAGGTGAAATTATCTTCTACTTAAATTTGTTGACTTTTCCTTCTTGGACCAAATTCTCTTCAGAACTAAATCTGATTCAATTTGACTAAAAAATTACGCAACTGTTTTAATATAAGATATAGTGATCTGTCTAAACACATGAGCTCATTTCAACTAACCAAGGAAGATTTCAAAGGCATCCATCCATCAATGTAAATTTGGATTAGGCTGATTTGTAGGAAGTGAGTTTTCTTATAGGAAGTGAGTTTTCTTATACACACACGAGACACGACTGGTCCTGGTAATCGATATCCCTCCAATTTTGTACATAAGTGACCATATTTCCGGGTGATGGTTATCCTCCTGTATTCCAGTAAGCTTACATAATATATCTTCAATCTTTACCAAGTTCACTGTTCAAACACTAGGCCGATTCAGCGATTACTAGGCCGATTAATCGCTACTAGGGGTCTGACCGTGTCGATTATCATTAATCGCTTGTGTTAATCCTTTAGCCCGATTAATCATAGTGAAAGTCCGATTACTAGGTATGTTCCCGATTAACTACTACACTTGGTCAAAAAAATTACAAAATTTTCAATGCATATTGCTAGTACAGGCGCTACCCCTCCCTAATAAAGTAGGTTTTGCGAAGCTCCCGCTTGATTGCAGCCTCCAGCAGCTCGATTTCCACTGTCACCAACTAGTTACTTACCCTCCTAGACCAGTTGCTCGCAGTTGCCTGATGACCCACAAGTATAGGGGATCACAACAGTCTTCGAGGGAAGTATTACCCAATTTATTGATTCGGCACAAGGGGAGACAAATAATACTTGAAAGCCTTAACAGCGGAGTTGTCAATTCAGCTGCACCTGGAAACAGACTTGCTCGCAAGAGTTTATCAGTAGTAACAGTTTTATAGCGATAGCGATAGTGAAATAACAGCAGCAGAGTAACAAAGACAGCAGTAGTGATTATAGTAAACAGCGAGGATTAAAATACTGTAGGCACGGGGACGGATGACGGGCGTTGCATGGATGAGAGAAACTCATGTAACAATCATAGCAGGGCATTTGCGAGATAATAATAAAACGGTATCCAAGTACTAATCAATCAATAGGCATGTGTTCCAATTATAGTCGTACGTGCTCGCAATGAGAAACTTGCACAACATCTTTTGTCCTACCAGCCGGTGGCAGCCGGGCCTCAAGGGAAACTACTTGGATATTAAGGTACTCCTTTTAATAGAGTACCGGAGCAAAGCATTAACACTCCGTGAACACATGTGATCCTCACATCACTACCATCCCCTCCGGTTGTCCCAATTTCTGTCACTTCGGGGCCATTGGTTCCGGACGGCGACATGTGTATACAACTTGCGGGTAAGATCATAAACAACGAATATCTTCATGAATCAATAACATGTTCAGATCTGAGATCATGGCACTCGGGCCCTAGTGACAAGCATTAAGCATAACAAGTTGCAACAATATCATAAAAGTACCATCTACGGACACTAGGCACTATGCCCTAACAATCTTATGCTATTACATGACCAATCTCATCCAATCCCTACCATCCCCTTCGGCCTACAGCGGGGGAATTACTCACACATGGATGGGGGAAACATTGCTGGTTGATGGAGAGGCGTTGGCGGTGATGGCGGTGATGATCTCCTCCAATTCCCCGTCCCGGCGGAGTGCCGGAACGGAGACTTCGGCTCCCGCGACGGAGTTTCGCGATGTGGCGGCGTTACGGAGGGTTTCTTGCGACTTCGACTTCTCTCCGTGCGTTTTTAGGTCGAGGCGAATAAGTAGTCCGAAGGGGGCGTCGGAGGCCGGCCGAGGGGCCACACTACATGGCCGCGCGGGCCCCCTAGGCCGCGCCGCCATGTAGTGTGGGGCCCTCGGGCCTCCACTTCAATTGCCCTTACGGCTCCGTCATTATTACGGGAAAATAGGCCCTTTCGTCAAAATCCCGAGGTTTTCCTGAAAGTTGGATTTACGCACAAAAACGAGACACCGGAACGGTTCTGCTGAAAACGGCGTTAGTCCGTGTTAGTTGCATCCAAAATACACAAATTAGAGGCAAAACAATAGCAAAAGTGTTCGGGAAAGTAGATACGTTTTGGACGTATCAACTCCCCCCAAGCTTAGCTTATTGCTTGTCCTCAAGCAATTCGGTTAACAAGCGAGCGATAAAAGAACTTTCACGAACACATTTGTTCATATGATGTATATATTCTCATGATATGGCTAATACTCGACGCAGTTCATAATAAGATACATGCAAATAAGATCATCTAACAGCTATGTCAATCATGAAGAGGTACCAACAATTAATAATAAGCATCATGAATCATGTATATAAGCGGGATTGCAATGTTCATAAGAGAGTATGATAAAGTGGTATCTCGCTTGCCTGTATTTGATTGGCAAAACATAAATGCCCGGGCACCTTCGAAGTTCATAGAAAGACTAGAAGTAGTGATTGTCAAAGATAAAAGCATCAAAGTTATACCACAATCAATCATATTTTGAGACAAGCATATTATACTAAGAATGACGAGTTGTGCTCTCAAGAAAGTGCTCAAAGAAATAATGGAGACACAACATAAAAGTAAAAGATTGACCCTTCGCGAGAGGAAGCAGGGATTAACATGCGCTAGAGCTTTTCATTTGTAAAGCAGGAGTAAAATTATTTTGAGAGGTGTTTGTTGTTGTCAACGAATGGTAATGGGTACACCAACTACCTCGCCAACCGGACTTTCAAGAGCGGCTCCCATGAATTATTTGCATGTTTATGTGGCACTCCTTCCAACCTTTCTTACACAAACCATGGCTAACCGAATCCTCGGGTGCACTGCCAACAATCACATACCATGAAGGAGTGCCTTTTTAGTTTAGTTTTATTATGATGATGACACTCCCCCCAACCTTTGCTTACACAAGCCATGGCTAACCGAATCCTTCGGGTGCCGTACAACAATCACAAACCATGGAGGAGTGTCTATTTAAGTTAATTAATTCGGGACTGGGAATCCCATTGCCAGCTCTTTTTGCAAAATTATTGGATAAGCGGATGTGCCACTATTCCATATGAGAGTCCGTCAAAAGTAAATGACAAGGTTGAAAGCTAAACACCACATACTTCCTCATGAGCTATGAAACATTAACACAAATTAAGATGCATTTTGAAGGTTTTAAAGGTAGCGCATGAGAATTTACTTGGAATGGTTTGAAATGCCATGCATAGGTATTTATGGTGGACACTCTGGAATAACTTGGTTTTCATGTGTTTGGAGGCACGAGCAGCGTTCCCGCTCGGTACAAGTGAAGGCTAGCAAAAGACTAGGGAGCGACAAATCAAGAGAGCGATAGCTTGTCATAATCATGCTTGCGGCAAAATAAATTAAGCTGAGGCATAAAAGTGATACAAGAACTCTGAAGCAATGTAAATCATTGAGGCTTAATTGACTCTTGTTCAGTCATATGCATGCGTGAGCATGTGCCAAGTCGATATAAATGAATTATTCGAGAGGAGGATACCACAATGCCATACTTACTTATGAATAAAACAATGCAAGCAAACATCCATGACATGCTACTCATATTAATAAATTGGAGCTAATCATGAGAGATCATGAACTACTAGACTTTCTCAAATAACATATACCTCACATGAACCAACTAAGCATGCTCACATGGATGAGTATATGTACAAAAATGAAAACAAATAGAGTTCATACCAGCCTCTCACCACAATCAGATTGTCGTAGATCGTCATTATTGCCTTTTCACTTGTGTAGCTTGGATAATATGAAATGAAAACCACGCTCCAGCCACCGAAGACCATTGAACTCATGATGAACTTTACAAACCAAAGAAGAACAGCAAATATTTTTGGTGTTTTCGAATTTGAGAACAAGAACAAAAGGAAACAAGCAAACAAAGCAAAATCTTTTTGGGTTTTCTTATAGCAAACCAGCAATAGCAAATAAAGCGAAACAAATGCAAGAAACCAAGATAAACAAATGGTGAAGAGAAACAACAGAAATATTTTTGGTCTTTTTGTGTTTTGGGAAAGAAACAAAGTGAAAACAAGAAATAGCAAACTAAAAGAAACACAGAAAAACGAGATGGCAGAAATCTGCCAAATCCTGACAGCAGTACAGAAATCGATTTTTACAAAAATCTTACGTTGCTCAGTTCAAAAAGTGTTCAACTAATGAAAGTTAGATAACAACCTGGGGAACATGCACAAAAATTTGCAACTCAAAATAACGTTCTGGCTGGGCACACGAATTTTTACGGTAACAGCCCAGAATCTGTTTTCAGGCAGCACTTCCCCAAATATCATCTTCCTCTCATTAGAAAACCACTCAAAGAGACCAAACAAGTATATACAAGTATCCAGCAATCATAATATGCAAAGAATGAGTGATGCCGGTATACCTCCCCCCAAGCTTAGGCTTTTGGCCTAAGTGGAGTTCAATCCCATCGAGGGCATAGGTTCCACGCCGGTGGATCATATGTGGAGTAGTCATAATAAGGTACCGATGCAGAATAAAAACGTGGGGGTTCCTCATACCCAGCTTGTGGATGCGAAGAGCTTGCTGCATCGGATGACGAGTCGAGGTGTTCTTCGACCTCATCCGTGTTGTCTCGTGCACGATGGCTTCCTCCCTCGATGTATGCATTAACTGCACTTTCCGTGACTGACCAATTCCCCCTGAAATCAAGGTTAAACAGAGAAGGTGCAGGCAATCCTACTAATTTTTCAACTTTCTTAGTCCTTGTCCAAGATTTCTTGTAAAATGTTATTCTATAAGATAGGTTCCCTAAATTAGACGAATTAGAAAGAAATTCATGCTTAATCATGGAAGCTATGTCAAGTTTCTCCATAGGGAGCTGAATATCAAGACTGTGAGGTCTCACATTATGCATAGCTAATAAACGAGAGGCGATGAGACCTCCACAAATTCCTCCCTTATCACGATTAGTGGCAAGTCTGTTAGCTATCAAAGCTCCCAAGTTATAAGTCCTATTACCTTGTAATGCAGCAGCTAGAAAGGCTAGATCCGGGATAGTTATTTTACCTCCAATCTTTCTCGCTAGAACGCACTTGGTAATGAAATAGGCGAAATAACGAATAGCTGGGAAATGAATACTACTGATTTTACCATCATCCCCTGAGAAACTCCTTCCATGACAAATCATCTCGAAGAGGTCCAAGAGCTCTTGCGGCGATCCCTTTATCTTCTCGCATGATCCCCATTGCGGCACTTTGATTGCTTGCACAAAAATCAACTGAATGGCAAGTTGACGAGTTTTATTATAAATTTTGTACTTGAACCATGGGGTTAGACCGTGACCAATTGAATTTAAAATCTTGCACTACGACATAGTCAGCTTCACATATTGACATGGTTCCCCGTCAACAAAATCATCCAATCCTGCACGAGAGATTAAATTTTGGACGTCCTGCAAAATCCCTGCACTTCTCATGAAATCCACACACGGATAATAAGTGGGATATACTCCTTCTTCCCGGTGAACTCTCATGACCTGTGGCACCTCCAACTCATGTTGGTTGAGTTGGTACCTACCTCCTTCCATTTTCTGAAATTTTTAACAAACAATATAAAACTTGATTTGGTGACATATAATTGAGGGAAACTACCATAGGAACTTGCTAGAGTACTAATCATGCATCAAAACTAATTTCTACCAATTAGAACAAGCATGCAAGCTCACCAAACATGTTACCTACAGCAGCAAAATATTCAAGATATACTCAACCAAACAAAATTCTACTTGGATGGGTGGAGGAGTCACATACCAAGGAGCAAATGTGCCAAATTTCAGCAGGAAATCTGAGGCTGAGCAAAGAGATCGAGAAATCTGGAGTTCTTGAGTAGAAACGCGAGTGAGAGGAAATGGGTTCGAGTTTTTTCGGGAGAGAGAAGGTCTTTGGGAGGAAGAGATGGCAAAGTGGGGCAAGGAGGGGCCCACACCACATGGTGGCGCGGCCACCTCCTTGGCCGCGCCGGCCTGTGGTTTGGCGCCCTACGGTGCCCCACAGGTCATCCTCACGGTGCTCCCAGTGCCTCGTCGAAAAATAGGACCAACGGTGTAATTTTCGCGAATTTTTGAAAACTTTGAAAAATGCACATTTTACGGGTATTAAGTTTATTATTACTGGCCAGGAAAATTTTTGAAATCTCAAATCAACTAAGAAACTTTGCAAATTAAAAGTGCTACAGCAACTAAAGCAAGTGGAGAAAGAGATGTTGTTTACCTCCTCTATGCATATAAAAGGTATTTGTTAACAAGGTTGATCAAGTCTTGCCACCAAATAAATTTTATATAGCATATGAAGAAATAAACCTCAAATCAATCATGTTACCTTGAATTGTATTGATATGGATCCAATCACAAGAGTTTGATATTCTTCTTTAGGCTCATATATAGGACAATCGATGGTTCCCACTTTGATAGTTCTCACATGAGAGATAGTATTAACTCCGCACGCTTTTTCAATCCTCTTGGGGAAATAGACGGTGTGTTCCTTATCATCAACATTGAAAGTAACCTTTCCTTTATTGCAATCAATAACAGCCCCTGCGGTGTTAAGAAAAGGTCTCCCAAGAATAATAGACATATTATCATCTTCGGGCATTTCCAACACAACAAAATCGGTTAATATCAAGCGGTTATTAGTAACTTGAACAGGAACATCCTCACATATACCAACAGGAATAGCGGTAGATTTATCAGCCATTTGCAAAGATATATCAGTAGGTATCAACTTATCTAAGTAAAGTCTCTTATAAAGAGAAAAAGGCATAACACTAACACCGGCTCCCAAGTCACATAGAGCAGTTTTAACATAATTATTCTTAATAGAACAAGGAATAGTAGGTATACCTGGGTCGCCCAACTTCTTTGGAACTTTGCCATTGAAAGTGTAATTAGCAAGCATAGTGGAAATTTCCTCATTGGGGATTTTCCTTTTGTTAGTAACAATATCTTTCATATACTTTGAATAAGGAGGCAATTTAATAGCATCAGTCAAAGGAATTTGCAAGAATAAAGGTTTCATCCAATCACAGAATTTATTATAGTGTTCTTCTTCCTTTGATTTTAATTTCTTAGCAGGAAAAGGCATTGGCTTTTGCACTCAAGGTTCTCTTTCATTACCATGTTTCTCAGCAATAAAATCTTCTTTAGTATACTTTTTATTTTTAGCATGCTTTTCGGGTTCTTTTTCAACCTCTTCTTTATCGGGAGTATCATTCTTATCATTATCTTCACTATTATCATGTTCATTGCCACTTTCGGTTTCAGCATCGAAATAGAAATACTATTAGGATCATTAACGGGTTCGAGAGGATTCTACAACATTTTTATGTTTCTTCTTCTTTTTCTTAGAATGAGCTCTAGGTTCAATGCGTTGAGAATCTTGTTCAATTCTTTTGGGATGCCCTTCGGGATATAGAGGATCCTGGGTAGAGACACCACCTCTAGTTGTTACTTCATAAGCTTGTTTTTCTTTAGCATTATTTCCTAACAAGTCATTTTGCACTTTAGTGAGTTGATCAATTTGAGTTTGAATCATATGAAAATGTTTAACAAGCATCTTAACATCATTGGAGGTTATCTCCACAATATCATGCAATTGACTAATAGCTTGAGAATTTTCCATTAGATGATTCTCTACTCTCATATTAAAATTTTCTTGCTTAACAATATAATTATCAAACTCATCTAAGCATTGCGCAGGAGGTTTTGAATACGGAATATCTTCCCTAGTAAAGCGTTGAAGCGAGTTTACCTCAATCATGGATGAAGGGGGAATTATCTCACATATGTCTTCTATTGGAGGTAGATTCTTCACATCTTCAGATTTAATACCTTCCTCCTTGAGAGACTTCTTGGCTTCCCTCATATCTTCATCATTCAATTTAATTAAACCCCTCTTCTTCACTATTGGCGTTGGAGTTGGTTCAGGTGTATTCCAATCATCATAATTCCGGCCTATTTTAGCCAATAATTCTTCGAGCGTCGTACGGAGTTCTTTTCTGAAAACACAGCCAGCACAACTATCCGGGTATGCCCTAGACTCAATAGTTAGTCCACTATAAAATATATCAAGTAAATCATGCTTTTCTAAATCATGGTCGAGCGGAGCTCTAATAAGAGAGCAAAATCTCGCCCAAGCCTCGGGCAATTTCTCTTCATCTCCTTGATCAAAATTATAAACTCTCTGCAAAGCGAGCATGTTGAGCACTAGCGGGAAAATATTTCCGAAAGAAAACGAGCAAGCAATTCTTTTGGACTTTTAATAGAACCAGGTGGCAAACTATTATACCAAGTTTTAGCGTCATCCTTTAATGAGAATGGAAAGATTTTAGCAACAAAGTAAGTACGCTTCTTAACATCATCGAGAAAACAAGCTACTCAAAGTAGATAACTCGGTCATGTGTTCAACAGCACTTTCTTTTTCGGTACCACAAAAGGGTGTTTTCTCAACAATAGCTATATGAGATAGATCAAGAGAAAAATCGTAATCTTTATCCCTAATGTTTATAGGAGATGTGGCAAATTTAGGATCGGGAGACAGTTTATATCTAACGGTATGTTACGCAAGCAACTTTTTAATTTTTCTTGCATCGGTAGTAGCATGGCATTTTTCAATAAAATCATCATCAAGTTCCACATAATCTTCATCAAGATCATCACTAGAATATTCAAGCTCAGATGAATTAACAGGTGTAGTAACATCAGGAGTTTCAGCATTTTCAATTTGTCTAGACCTAGCAATTTTAGCATCTAGAAAAGTTCCCAATGAACCACTATCATCAAGCACAGCAGAAATATTATCAATATTATGAGAGTTTTCAGATTCAGCGAAGTACCGGCATTTGAAGCATGTGGCGGTGAAACAAGTTTATCAATCACGGATGGTGAATCAAGAGCGACGAGAGGTACTCGGAGTTGTACCTTTTCTTGTAGTGGATGGTAATATGGCGACCTTAGTATCGCGAGTTTTACCCATGATGGAGAATTTGCAGCGAACAATATCAATCCAAGTGAACTTCCAAATAAAGCTATGATCCCCGACAACGGCGCCAGGAAAATAGTCTTGATGACCCACAAGTATAGGGGATCGCAACGGTCTTCGAGGGAAGTATTACCCAATTTATTGATTCGACACAAGGGGAGACAAAGAATACTTGAAAGCCTTAACGGCGGAGTTGTCAATTCAGTTGCACTGGAAACACACTTGCTCGCAAGAGTTTATCGATAGTAACGAGTTTTATAGCGATAGCGATAGTGAAATAACGACGGCGAGTAACAAAGACAGCGGTAGTGATTATAGTAAACGAGCAGGATTAAAATACTGTAGGCACGGGGACGGATGACGGGCGTTGCATGGATGAGAGAAACTCATGTAACAATCATAGCGAGGGCATTTGCGAGATAATAATAAAACGGTATCCAAGTACTAATCAATCAATAGGCATGTGTTCCAATTATAGTCGTACGTGCTCGCAATGAGAAACTTGCACAACATCTTTTGTCCTACCGGCCGGTGGCAGCCGGGCCTCAAGGGAAACTACTTGGATATTAAGGTACTCCTTTTAATAGAGTACCGGAGCAAAGCATTAACACTCCGTGAACACATGTGATCCTCACATCACTACCATCCCTCCGGTTGTCCCAATTTCGTCACTTCGGGGCCATTGGTTCCGGACAGCGACATGTGTATACAACTTGCGAGGTAAGATCATAAACAACGAATATCTTCATGAATCAATAACATGTTCAGATCTGAGATCATGGCACTCGGGCCCTAGTGACAAGCATTAAGCATAACAAGTTGCAACAATATCATAAAAGTACCATCTACGGACACTAGGCACTATGCCCTAACAATCTTATGCTATTACATGACCAATCTCATCCAATCCCTACCATCCCCTTCGGCCTACAGCGGGGGAATTACTCACACATGGATGGGGGAAACATTGCTGGTTGATGGAGAGGCGTTGGCGGTGATGGCGGTGATGATCTCCTCCAATTCCCCGTCCGGCGGAGTGCCGAACGGAGACTTCGGCTCCCGCGACGGAGTTTCGCGATGTGGCGGCGTTCTGGAGGGTTTCTGGCGACTTCGACTTCTCTCCGTGCGTTTTTAGGTCGAGGCGAATAAGTAGTCCGAAGGGGGCGTCGGAGGCCGGCCGAGGGGGCCACACTACATGGCCGCGCGGGCCCCCCCCTAGGCCGCGCCGCATGTAGTGTGGGGCCCTCGGGCCTCCACTTCAATTGCCCTTCTGGCTCCGTCATTATTCTGGGAAAATAGGCCCTTTCGTCAAAATCCCGAGGTTTTTCCTGAAAGTTGGATTTCTGCACAAAAACGAGACACCAGAACAGTTCTGCTGAAAACAGCGTTAGTCCGTGTTAGTTGCATCCAAAATACACAAATTAGAGGCAAAACAATAGCAAAAGTGTTCGGGAAAGTAGATACGTTTTGGACGTATCATTGCCCGGACCTTAGATAGAGGAGCTCGTGCAGGAGCTCGATGATGCCTTCAATAGGTTAGGTGGTTGAGGTGTAAGAGGGATCATACCCTAGGTAGGTGGTGGGAGAAGATAAACTTCAGAGGTGAGAGGTGAAGAAGTGGAAGGAAGGAACGTGACTTCGGCTTGTGGATCCTGATGCGCTCGTGACCTTGAAGATTAGGTCACGGAGGAGAAGAGTACATGTTTTTCTGAGATTTTAGGCTCTAGACAAGTAGGGCCAGACATATAGAGGCTCATATACTATTATTTTTCTTATATAAACTATTTTTAAGTGCTAATTTGTGTATGTTGCACCGAGTAATAGCCGACCGATTAAATCAGTTAATCGTCCGAATTCCGATTAATCGCTGCTCCCAAGCCGACCGAGCAGTTAACGATTACCGATTTCCTTAACATTGACCAAGTTTGTCCAAGACTAAAAGATAGTGTAATGCTGTATGAGATACACATCAGATATAGAAACGAAATACAGTACTAATCTGAGTTCTCTTTTCTCTACTTCAAATTTTACACTTAGCGCCACCTTGCAGTTACATTTTGTATGCTGAACCGTTCCAAAGGTATTTGTGCCATGACCTAGTTTATCATTTTCTTTACATGATCCGGTTTATCAGTGAAGACACAAAACTGAAACATGCTTCTAGTTGTAACTTCTACCGTTAAATGTTCATAGTATTCAAAATAGCTTTGGGTTTCAGCTTCAGTGAGTCCTGTTACCACGATTTCACCACTACATTTGGTGGAATTGTTTTCACTGAATCTGATGATAATGTCGTTTGTATGCTCGAGTCTAGTTCGATGTGATGTCTGCTGACGTAACTCATGGAACCTGCTCGGGCTCCTCAAAATGTTCGTAAACACCAATGCCCATTTTCTGATCTCAGCATATGGTTTGGTTTATCCCATTGGGTAGATTTCTCTGCTGAAAACGTTACTGGGATTTCAGGTTAATTATGTTTTTGCTCTGCACTTTTCAGCATCCTCTGAAGATGAACAGGGCGTTTCAGCCTAATTTGTTAAAAATGCTTGTTCGGCTGAAAGCCAAGAGTTTCATATACTGGGTTACTGAATTTGTTAAAAATGCTTGTTCAGCTGGAAGCCAATGGTGACCTTAGACAAGAGTTTCATATACTGGGTTACTGAATTCGATGTGATGTTTAAGCGTATGAGCTAATTTCAACAGAATCAGGTTTTGTGCCTTCTTTTGAAGCAAGATTTCTAATAATGAAGTTATGGATTAGTCTGCCATTTGGAAGCCTTCAAGTATGGACTCATCATTGCCGTTTTCCTTTTTCAGAAAGAAGAGTTCTATTATTCATAATTCATATCACAGGTCTGCTATTTATATTCTCTTTCAGAACACAGCAAATCAGCACAACTTCAACATGCTGTATTTCTAACAGTCTTTGAGCCGATTAAATTTTAATCTTTTTAATTCAGGTAAATTATGAGTTGGGACTCTACATCCAGTTCTGTTACTTAATGTAAGACGATGACTAAGAAACAATGCCATGCTGTGGCAAAATTTGCCTACAGAAAACTACTCCCTCCGGTCGGATTTAATCGACGCGGAGGGAGGTCTGCTGGTTCGTGCGTTTAGCACGAGAACGCGTCAATTATTTCCGTCCAGAGGTAGTAGTTTATAAGCGAATTATCAGAGTTCAGAAAGCTTGCTTCATCCTCTTGGATCTCCATGTCTCCGTTTATTTATATGCGATTTGAAATAGTACCGAAAGAATTTGCTTCAAGTAGCTGGGCAGAAAGAGTAGCACAGGAACCAATTATGCTGGAATCATAGATCAATTCCAACTAGCTGCGCCTTCCATAATTTTACTCGAGGAAACACTCATTCTTATATTGAAGTCATCAGATGGTTACATTGTTCATATGCAAAATTTTCATGCCCCCGCAGGGAGAAGCAAGATACATATTGAAGTGAAATCTAGATATTCCGTACGACACTACAAAGGATAGAGGAAACTCTTGCCACAAACATGGTATCTTTCGCAGAGCTTCTTCAATGTACCTACTGAGTGCTGCATCGCGTTCAGCTTGGTATCCATGAACATGGCCTGCAAACATGATGCTTGTCTTAGTCTACATTTTCAGAATATAGATATTTAGCAACAACAAATTAAGCCAAATAACACATCTAAATTTTCTGTTATACCTTGTAGTTATCACCATACTTCTCTATTAATCTGCCAATACAAATACGTTGAACTTTAGTCAACGGCTCCAAAGGCGCAGATTTGCCATCCCTCCTTTTCTTCCCAAGTGCAGATTTTAGATCTGTATTGCATATTAACAACCCCATGAGATCATACTCAAGCATAGCATCACTCTTTACATATAACACTGTAAGTAAATCGAAATCCAAATATATGTTTCATAACAAATGTATTTTATTCGATGAAGACAACTTATTACAGATAAATACAGCAATACGCAGCAAAACCAATATTTAATGGTACTTGGATATTGCAAAACCATTTCAACAGAAAATCAACGCCCATTGCCTGTATTTCACAGATTACCACTAAAAAACCAACCAAAGTTGTCTTCCAAATACTGAATTTGGAAACTAAAAAAAATTTGAACTTGAATTTTAAGCGGTTGTGCATTTTCAGTATCCTAAGCGAAACGTGATATTTGAGAAATGGTGAGCCATCCGCCAAATGTTATTTTGTGTTTCTTGAAGGTAATTATCTCGCTATCCCCATTGTACAACATTTCTTCTTTCAAAATAATGTTAATTATTTTCTGAAGCTTTCCATCATGCTAATACACCCTTGAGATAGCAAGCTGAGTGTAACAGGATGTTCTGAGAGGTCAGCGCCTTGAGATACCAAGCTGAGTGTAACAGGATGTTCTGAGAGGTCAGTGCTTCATCACCTAACCTTCACCAGCTTCTGTACCCGTGGCCTCGGTGTAGTGATGCCACGAGGGACGATTTGGGTAGCGCAAATGAGATAAGAAAACAGAAATTTTACAATGTCTGCTATTTTTATATAGTACTCTTTACTAAGTAGAGTACCACTACTCTGAACTAGCTATGGAACTAGGACTTCGAACTTGCTGATTACAACTCTGTTGTCTCCTCAATTACGGACTCCAGAGCTAAGTTGAACGGATGCCAACTCCTGGGATTACTCAACTTCCATTGCCTGGTGAACTACAGAACCAGTATTTGAATTGTCTGCTCGACTTCCTGCACTAATAGTAGCATCTTTCTACATGCATTACCCCACAAGACACCAACACTCAAGCATAAATCTCATAAACAGGCATGACACAATCCAAAATACTCTGATCAAACCACTAAACACAATAATCTATGGGGACATGGTTCAGTTACCATCAAATTTGAATATTATGCCACTTTATTAAGTAGCATTTGCTTGGGTTTGAAAAATTGAAGGATTGTATTGGCAAATGTTGGCCCAGCATGACCATTGATTTATCTACAATAATTGTAAAGCTAAAAGCCAAAAACCACGTAAACTTCTCTTTGTGCATAAAACAGCTACAACACATACTGAATATTCTACCCTCTTTGCCGCTATTCAGCAAAAAAAAAAAAAGCATTCCATCGAAAGTAGCCTGGAGAACTAGTTACCATGTATCAAAGATTGCTGGGCCGCGTCAAGTGTGAAAGAAAGATCATACAGCAAATAAACATCTCGAAGAAAACCCATATGTGAATGTGTTTCCCAGTATTAGTTCACATCTTGACCATTTCATTGGTCTGGCAGGTGAACGTATCATTCACAACACAAAGGAAATCAAATTGTGGGTTGTCATCTGCATATGCCCAAACGTAAACGAAGAACAACAAGAGCTAAACTACCGCCACTTTTTTGACAAATCGCACTGTGTCCATTCCAATACCTATATGAGAATGTGCTGCCCAGTCTTTGTTCACATCTTGACCATTTCATTGGTCAGGCAGGTGAACGAATCATTCACAGCACAAAGGAAAACAAATCTTGTGGCTTGTCATCTGTATATGCCCAAACGTAAACGAAAAACAACAAGAGCTAAAACCACCACCACATGGTTGGCGAATCACACAGTGTGCCATTCCAAAATCTATATGAGAATGTGTTGGCCTAGTTCACACCTTGGCCATTTCATTGTTCTGGCAGGTGAACGAACCATTCACAACACAAGGGAAATCAAATCTTGTGGCCTGCCATCTATATATGCCCAAACGTAAACGAAAAACAAGAGCTAAACCACCACTTGGTTGACGAATCGCACTGTGCCATTCCAATCATCTTCCCCTCGTCCCCCCTCCCTTCAGTTCGGACATTTACCAAAACTTAAAATTAATACGACGCCCCTAAGGTTCCTATCAGTATAACCAAATTAGCCACATAACCCAAAGAAACTGGACACAGACGATGAATTCGCTAGTTAGTGAGCCGACCCAAGCTATCAGGTGAGGCGAAGGGAGGGGAGTGGAGACTGACCATCGCACTCGTCTTCGCTTCCGTTGTCGATGTGCCCGAACTCGACGGTGGCGGCGCGAATTTCTTCGAGTTTGGGGTTCTGCAGGTCCTCGCTCTGGACGAGGCGCGCCGTGCCCCGGGAGTGAGCGCCGAGCAGGTTAGGGTTGGACACCACCCCGAAGGCGGCGTAGTTCTTCACCACGGTGCCTTCCGCGTCCCAGCTCGGCGCATGGCCGCCGTCATGTTTGGCGGCGGCGGCGGCGGCGAGCGCCTCCGGCAGGTCGAAGGCCGGCTTGAACTCGCGCGGCTTCTTGCGCGGCAACCCGACGCGCACCTTGGTGCGGGAGCGCTTGAACTTGCGCCGCGAGCCCCCCATGCGTGCTAGGGTTTGGAGGCGGGGTGGTTGCTAGGGTTTTGGGTTAGAGAGCAGGGGAGGGGAGAGAGACGGGGAAGAAGAGATTTTGATGGGCCTTCGAAAATTAGAACAGGCCTGTTAGGTTTTGGGCTTTCCTATCCGTGATGAGGTTTGTAGGCGAGGTGTGATGGGCTGCCCACTGTGCCCGAGAGATTTGTAATCATTTGGCCATGTTTTGACACACACACACAAAAACGATCCTAACCCTAAAAAAACGATTCTATTAAACTTGTAAAAATGTTGGAAGAGATGAAGTATTAGAGGGTAAGAGGTGGATGTTGATCAAGGTGCACAAGTTCGTTTACAAATAAACTATAAAACGGTCTCTCAATCTTGGTAGTTGATAAATTTATTTATATTGTGCAGTCTTCGTCTATTAAAGTTCGTTTTAGTTTTTATAATGTGGTCTTACTACATGAGACAATGCACCATGTCCACACAAACAAACAATTTGAAATTTTTTTATAATTGGTTTCGAGAAAGCGTATGATAAGATTAACTGAGAGTTTATCTTTTCGGTGTTGCATATGAAAGGTTTTCCAACATAGTTTATTAAATGGACTAGAGATGTTGTTCAAGGCGGTAGTATGTTATGGTTAATCTCTATCTCTATCTCTATCTTTATATTATATTATATATATATACTATATAAAAAGAAAGAACTGGTTCTGTTTCCTCCGGTCGCAGGTTTCATCAGCATATTTTCTTTTTGCCCTCCCATCAAATCTCTGCTGCCCAAATCTCGTCCGCAACGCACACACCAAGCTGGGCCAGGACCATGGAAATCCTTCGTCACAATCCTTCTTTGCATCCTCTCTCTCCCTGGCGATCCCTCCCTGTTGAACCCTAGCCTCCCTCCTCCTTGCCCCCACCCACCACACGATCTCCTTCATCCTCCACCGGTGGGGAGATGCAGCGTCTGTTGCTTCAAAATCCCACGATCCCCTTCCTCCGCGCATGGTCTCCGCTCGCAATCCCCTAGGTCGTGGGCTACGCAAGGGTCTTATGTGGCCGGCGGCCATCGCATTATTTCCCAGCTGCGGCTCCTCATCTAGACAGCGGACCTCGACCTCGCCGTCTGGTTCGCCATGTGGGTGCTTGATGACCGGCAGCTTCGCCGTCTGCTTCTAATCTAGGAGCGCGGGGCATGCCATCGGTCATCGGCGGCATCCCGCAGCAGGGCGACAAGGATGCAGGCGGAGACCATGCGCGTGCTCCCGGTGGCGGCGGCACATGGGCGCGTGCTCCCGGCTGCTCCTCGGAGCGATGCAACCAGCGGTTCATAAGGGACGCGGCAACACTGTGGTCGGTCATCGGCGCTTGACAACGACTACAGAGGCAACCGCGCATCAATTGGATTGGGCGATTGGCTTGCCCCCATTCCGTTGCAGCAACAAGCAGGGCTGCTGCCGACGTGGGCTTGGCAAGTGCCAACTTGGCTATCTTCAGGCTAAGGGTCACTCGACAGTGGAGACCCTTTGCTACATGTCCAGTTAACTCGTTGGAGATGTCTGAGTGATTTTTCTCTTCGTTCCGTAGGAAGCTCACAAGGGTGCCTTCAAGAGGAAAGAAAAAACTGTACTGTGCTAAGAAAGTCTGACATTACATCTCTTGCCATACTTGGAAATTTTGACAAAATCGTTACCACTTGGGTTTTCCTGATGCTGGTAGTAGTCATTACTACTTGGGTTTTTCTGATGCTTATTATGGGTATTTCTAATTGTTATGCTACTGAAAATAATGTCAACCACTGTTTAGTTACCTAGGTGTCCAATTTAGTCATTTCTGGACATCATAATTATCGGTCCAGGATCCCACGGCTGCCTTTCACCGCGGGCATGTGCTCCGCCCCGACGCCCTGTGCTTCACACCTCCACCGTGGAGACCGTTCATTCGTAAGCCTCCAAGGACTGAGCGAGGATTTATTTCTAGAAAGCAGCGACGTTGCATTCTTGCATAAGTGTTGAGCTCTCCATTATGATTAGTTCGAGGGAGAGATCGTGAGCTTGTTACTCTTGGAGGGGTGACCTCCTTGTTGGCTTGTCGGTTGGTCCTCCGGTGACCTCTTCGTTGAAGATTGTGAAGAGGTCCGGGCTTCTCCTTCATGGAGCTTGTGAAGTCATTGTGGAGCTTGCTGATGCATGTAAAATGCATACATGAACCTTGTAGTTTATTGCAATAAAAAAATTATTATATTGCAACTTTATTATATTTATTGAGACTAACCTATTAATAGTTGCAAAAGTTCGCAGTTTCTTGTTTTAAACTTTATCGTGTAGGAAATAGGCAAATATTGAAGGAAACCTGTCGAGGGTACTCCTCGGCAATGCCCTCAGTTTGGGGCTTAGGGTAGATGAAATCCTATAGGCTGACACGAGACATCGGTTATCAAACAAGCGGGGAGAGCGATTTACCCAGGTTCGGGGCCCTCGATGAGGTAAAACCCTTACGTCCTGCCTGTCTGATCTTGATTATGAAAATATTGGGTTACAATGGGGTGCCGAGGGTTTCGGCTGTGATCTCATCGAGAGGCTAAGTACTATGGGAACCTAGCTCTGGACTTATGGTGGCTAAAACTGGTAGGATTGATTGTATCCCTCGGCAGCCCCTCTCCTGACCCTTATATAGGGAGCCAGGTCTCAAGAGATCTGTCCGGGTACGACTAGGTTACAAAAGATCCTAGTTCTAGACTTTCCTTGCTTGATCCGTTTCTTCGTCTTGTTCTTCAAGGAATCTCTTTTGGCACCGCCGTAGTGGCCCACCTTGCCATCAGGTGTCTTCATGGGCCTCCAGTTGGGTCGCACATGATAGGGCAATAACAGTTACCCGAAGGGTAACGCCCACGTCAGTAGCCCCCGAGTGTCTAGCCGAAGATATTTCGGGTAGAGACTAAAGCATGCCTCCACCAAATGTTCTTCTCCCTTGATAATTCTTGTCCTCCTCGTGACAACATCTTCTTCTTCTATCGGGTGCGCGTCCAGCGCTCCCGATGGGAGTAGCCCCCGAGTGTAGGTACAGATGCTTGCAATCCGTGCGTAGACTCAAGTTGTGCCACTCGAATGTCTTATTCTGCCGAAGCTTTCTACAACTCTTCATAGGTCATCCGATAATTTGCATTGGGGCTTCAAATTCTGGCCGTTTTAATGCGTAAAGGATATTGAGTAGCGTGCCCAGCTTTGCTGGTTAACTGCCGAAGGCAAAACAACGCTACCCTACACAGAATCACGTCCCCGGGCATGATCCTGGAGTGCAAAAAAGTTTGTCGGGTGCACAATCTACGCTCCCGATGGGAGTAGGGTGCTATGTTTCAACCTTTTCTTCAGATACTCTTTTCTCATTATTGCAAGATAGTCTTCGAGTCCAAATTTATCGGGTGCGCGTCCAGCGCTCCCGATGGGAGTAGCCCCCGAGTCTAGGTACGGATGCTTGCGATCCGTGCGTAGACTCAAGTTGGCCATCCGACATTTTGGCTTTTCTTCGGGTACCTCAAGTGAGCTTTGCAACGTCACTGATGACGTAATTGCTGCTGCAGTTCTGACTGACAGGACGCGACCTATCGGGCCCATCCTACTTCTGTGTGGTTCTGTTTCAGGAAATGACCGCTACTTGCGTGCAGTTACCAAGGTGTCTCCTCGATTTCTGTGATCAATGATGAAGAGAGGTCTCCTTATAAATTGGAAACAACGACACGTGCCCGCTCAATCCTCAGGTTTCCTTGTGCTTTATAATCTCTCGGGGCAAACTCTCCCCTTTCCACACTTCATCCTCACGTCCTTTCCCCCCTCATTCGTCCTCTTCGTTCATAGCTACCTCTCCGCCGCCGCCATTTTCAGATCTTCCTCGGATCTCATAATGGTGAAGAAGAAGAGCCCCATTCTCACCGCCAGCGCTGCGAGCAGTGGCGCCGCCACCAGGGCTCCTCCAAACCCGCCGCGGAGAAGCGCATCAGATGCTCCTCCACCTGCTCCGGCGCCGCCAGCGCCGTCAAGTTCCACGGCCGGGCCTACTCCTGGCGATTGGCCAGCTTCTACTACCACGAAGAGAGATGAAAAGAGGGCCCGGAGCCTCGGGATAATTTCTTCTGATGAGGGGAATGTTATTCTTCCAGGTGCCATTTCACGGCCCAATCCTCCTGCCGGTTTTACTGTGATGTTCTTATCCTTCTTGTACCGAGGGCTTTCGCTTCCTGCTCACAAATTTCTTTACCACCTCCTTCGAGTGTACGAGATTCAATTGTGGCAGTTGACCCCCAACTCAATCCTTTATCTTGCCATCTTTATCACTCTCTGCGAAGCATTTTTGGGCATTGAGCCCCACTTTGGTTTGTGGAAGAAGATTTTCTTCGTGAAAAGATACAACAGCAGTGGTGGATCCTTTGTCATTGGCGGTGTTGGGTTTGTTGCTCGCAAAGAAGTTAACTACTTCAACTTTCCGATGAAAGAGTCTTTGCAAGGGTGGAGGCTGAAGTGGTTTTATATTAAAGACTCATCAGCAGCCGACTCCCAGCTCCCTCAGTTCTCCGATGTTCTAGAAGCCAAACCTAAGAAGTCTTGGAAAAACATCCTTTCTCCCGATGAAAAACCAACAGTCGACAAGTTGTTTGACAGATTTCTTCGGATCAAGGAAACCGATGGTCAAACCATGATAGGTACCGAAGTAGCCGCTGTGTTTTTGAAACGTTGAGTTCGGCCGATCATGTCTAGGGCCCATCCGATGTGGTTGTATTCGGGTCCCAAGGACGAGACTATAGTAAATATCGCTGATTTATCCGAAAAGGAACTGCTCGATGAAGTCCGGCGCCTCACTCTCTTCAGCCAGGAAGATTCAATCCCACTGATATCTTCCCATCCACCATTTGATGCTGATCATCTACCAACCGAGGTAAATTTTTCCCTCCGTGTTCTTATCGTGTTGTTCTTCTTGATCAATGTAGCTGCCATTGCCCTTACTTGTTTACTTCGATAGATCCCCATAGCTCCCAAACGTTTGCAAGACTTGTCGAACAATACTTCTGAAGAAAGGGATTCCTCAGTCCCTGTCGGATCTCATACTGAAGGAAATGCAAGTCCAAAGGACGAACATGATGATCCAATGAATCCTGAAGCCGTCTTCATTAATCCTCAATCCTCAGCCGATGATATAAGTGACACAGCGGGGTCAATGCATGATGACGACGCTGATCGTGTTGCCTTTGTTGATGTAGCTGTGGAGGAGGCCAAGACGCTGCCGTTGAAGAGACCATCCGGCGGCTTTGCCGACGAAGATGATCTTTTCGATCTGTAAGTTCTTGCTTCCTTTTCCCAGGGCTATGTTCTATCTTTGCCATATGCATCCGATTCTGACTTTGCCAATTTTCACTTCTGTAGTGACGAGGGTTTCATCGAGCCTCCGTCCAAGAAGGCTAAATCTTGATCCATTCTGCCGAATCCCGCAGCCTCCAAGGCTTCGACCCCTGTTGCAGCTCCTACGGCCCAGATGTCGACAGCTTCTTCTCTTTCCAAGGAGAAGGAGATTCCTTCAACTGCCGCAGTTGCAGCTTCTCCTCCAGGGAAACCTGTAAGTCTTTTCTGCTTCAATGCAACATCTCCTGAGTGGACCTCAATCAAATTACTAGTTCACCGTCTGATAATTATTTTTCCTTATTTCTTAAGGATTTGCGAGCCGTCATTTCTTCTCTAGAGACTTTTGCCTCCCAATATACTTCTCTGGAAGTTGACAAGGCCCAGCTGAAAAAGGAGGTTGAGTCTTCTTCCTCGAAGTTAGAGGGCGCAATAAAAATGGCTGTTGAGGCTCGCCTGGAGGTCGACTCCTTAAAGGAGGAACTCGAGGGGATGAAGAAGAGGCTAAAGGATGAAGAGGCATCCAGGCTAGCTGCCGAAGCTCGGGTGATCGAGAAGGATGATCTTCTTCGCTAGTCTTCCTTGGCCTTGCTCAGTAATTCCCTTCTCGTTCTCCCATTGATTTTTCTTTGCAAATTCAATCCTTAGCTAATGAACTCCTCTTACTTCGTTCTTCGCAGAGGCTGCTGGCATCCCTGCCGAGGCTCTGGACAAGCTTCCGAGCAATTCTCCGGCTAATACTCTGTCGATGACCCTTGCGTCTCACCAGCTCGTTCAGGACCTCCTTCAGAAGGGTAAAGGAGCCATGGCACGGATGCACTCGATGAATTTCCCCAA
The DNA here is from genome assembly GCF_022539505.1 of Lolium rigidum. Taxonomy (NCBI): domain Eukaryota; kingdom Viridiplantae; phylum Streptophyta; class Magnoliopsida; order Poales; family Poaceae; genus Lolium; species Lolium rigidum. The sequence continues at coordinate 340,647,168 of NC_061510.1, forward strand.
GATCGATCAAAATAAGACCTTGGGGTAGCTGATCGACGCTTTTGCCATCAACACAAGGGAGGTTATCAAGGTATTCAAACGTACTTCGCGTACCTATGGTGCCCTCCTAGCCTTCCAGCTTATGATGGGTCATGGCTTCAAATACAATATTGAAGAGATGTCCAAGGAACTGTCGAAAGAGCAAGATGGGCAATTTGTTGACTTGGGTGTTTTTAAGACCTCGGCTCTTAAGTGTGCTCGCCAGCTTCTTGAGCTGGTCTCGACAAAGAAATCATCCATTGGTCCAAGCTTGTCAAACCAGACCCAGGCCCCCTGATTCTATTCTTGTAATTTTGCTCAGTTAAAACAATGTCCTGTCATAAGACTTCTATGATTGTAACGAATTCCATGCTCACAATGTTGCCAGTGTACTTTTGCTATAACACTTTTATTTCTAAGCTCCCGATGGGAGTAACTTCCAGTATTGAATCCATATAATCCATCATGCCCTTTAACAATGTTTTGCAAGTTTTCCCTGTGCATGCATTTACCGATGATTCTTCGGGTGCTTGCTCTGTGAGTGATCAACTCCAGCGCAAGAAGGATTGAATCGCTCAGATGGAAAAGGATATGCGCAGTACTTACGCCTTGGCTGCTATTATCAGAAAGAAGAAGGAGCTTGCGGTTGACGCAGAACGCTATTCTCTTACTGAGTTGCATAAATCCACAGAGAGTTTGAACTGTAAGCGCCCTTGTCCTCTTGCTCCTTGTTTTTTCATGAAAGGCGTCTTCTTATCTTGCTTCGTTTCCTTTTCTAGTTATAGCTCTAAACCCAGCTGAGGAGAACAAGCGGATCCACGAGCGTGTAAATGCATTGACTCAGTTATCATCTTTGGATGATGTTTTCTGGAAAGAACATTCGAAGGCTACCACTGTCGCAAAGTTCCAAGACCGGGTCCAGCAGGTCCACCATTTTTTCGACAAGTGCTATAAAGGGCTGAGAGTGATCTGGAAGACAATGTTACCTTTGGACGCAGTCCCTCCCACGCTGTTGACTTTAATGTCAGAATTTAGTAACGCCAAGAAGATCCGAAGCTTGGTTCGAGCACAACTTCTTGCGGGAGCTAGAGCTGCACTCACCCTTGTTCTTATATGTCATCCTTAAGCAGACCTGCTGGCGATTGCCAATGCCGTAGGTGAGTTGGAGCCACTTTACCCGAAGGTGGACCTTCCTGCCGCAATTGTGTTGTCGAGAGACTTGAAGGAGCCTCGGTGGCGGCCGAAGAAAAAACGACTCCTCAAGAGTAATCAAGAGAAAAGGCCCCTGTTGTAAGTAGGAAACCTCGATATTTGTCGCATCCGAATGTTCGGATGTTCAACATTAAACTATTTTATCAGCAGATGCATATACGTACCTCTGCCATGTTAATGCCATTGGCACATCTTGAAGGAGTAAATATTAATTACTCGTTTTTACATCTGTGTTAGGATGTATATTTATGTTTGTTAGTAGCAAATTATGTGAGTGATCAGTTCGTGTTGCGGGTCTTGCTAAACCAGTTGTATGCGCAACTTTGCTTTCAACCGATGCATGTCTTGACAGCAGCTCCCGATTAAATCGGTGGCACTAGATCTGCCGATGACTTCGTTACTCCCTGATACTTCCGCAGTTTAAAGTATCGAGCGTGGGTCGTTTTCGTACGTGTTTCACGATCCTTGCTATTCGCGGCACTCTTTGAGGCATCTATAGCGAAGGAGGAGAGCGAAGTCCCTGTCGGTTTTGCATCATAGCACTCGTAATTTCAGAGGCTTTTTTAGAGTGCAATCTCCGAGGCTATTTTCCGTCGAACTGATGTTCGTTGTGATATATGGATAAAGTCCCTGATAATGCGGTTCAGGTATCCCGAATTACTGCAATTCTTCAAAGAAACAAAACTTGAGTCTTCATTAATAAATTAAGCGAATAGCTATAGGGCTAAAAGGGGCCCTGCTGAAAATAGAAAGAGAAAGAAACTAAGTATGATGATGTGCATTGATGTCTACGCACGCTTCTATTCCTGTAGACAGTGTTGGGCCTCCAAGAGCAGAGGTTTGTAGAACAGCAACAAGTTTCCCTTAAGTGAATCACCCAAGGTTTATCGAACTCAGGGAGGTAGAGGTCAAAGATATCCCTCTCAAGCAACCACTGCAAGTAAGATACAAGAAGTCTCTTGTGTCCCCAACACACCTAATACACTTGTCGGATGTATAGGTGCACTAGTTCGGCGAAGAGATAGTGAAATACAAGTAATATGGATGATTGTAAGTAGTAATTGCAATCTGAAATAAAAATGGCAGCAAGCGAACATGTAGCGAGAACTTGTTGGAAACGGTGTTTCAATGCTTAGAAACAAGGCCTAGGGATCATACTTTCACTAGTGGACACTCTCAACAATGATCACATAATTGAATAAATAAATGCTACTCTCAAACACTCTCTTGTTGGATAACAAACACCATTCATTGTGTAGGGCTGCAAAAGCACACCTCAAGCCGGAGTAAACAAGCTCCACAACGTCATAAAGGAATCACACACGATCTGCACACTGTCACCATCACACCGTGGAGAGTAACTCCGGAGTTCATATTAAAGTAACCTCTAGAGTGCATAATATACAAGAGTAACATCTACAAATTCAACTAGATTACAAAGCTCATGATCACATAAAGATCACACCATGGGAGAGAGAGATGAACCACATAGCTACCGGTAGAGCCCTCAGCCTCGGGGGAGAACTACTCCCTCCTCACCATGGGAGACAGCAACGGCGATGAAGATGGCGGTGGTGTCGATGGAGATGGATTCCGGGGGCACTTCCCGTCCCGGCGGCGTGCCGGAACAGAGACTTCTGTCCCCCGAACTTGGCTTCGCGATGGCGGCGGCTACGTAAACTTTTCGCGGAGTATGGCTCATTGTCTTAGGGTTTTCGCATACGGGAGGAATATATAGGCGGAAGAGGCAGCCTCGAGGGAGCCCGGGGTGGCCTCCCCACCTGGCGGCGCGGCGGGGCGGGGCCGCGCCGCCCTATGGTGTGGGGCCCCTTGGCCCCCCTCCGGCCCTTCTTCGATGCTCCGGGTCCGTCTCGGCAAAATATGGACTCTGTCTTCGTGGGGTCCAATTCCGAGAATATTTCCTGTGTAGAATTTCTGAAACCAAAAACAGCAGAAAACAGGAACTGGCGCTTCGACATCTTGTTAATAGGTTAGTCCCGGAAAATGCATAAAAATGATATAAAGTGTATATAAAACATGTAGGTATTGTCATAAAACTAGCATGGAACATCAGAAATTATAGATACGTTGGAGACGTATCAAGCATCCCCAAGCTTAGTTCCTACTCGCCCTCGAGTAGGTAAACGATAAAAAGAATAATTTACGGAGTGACATGCTACCAACATGATCTTGATCAATACTATTGTAAAGCATATGAGATGAATGAAGTGACTCAAAGCAATGGTCTATAGTTTGCTAACAAAAAGATAATGACTAAACAACTGAATCATATAGCAAAAACTTTTCATGAATAGTACTTTCAAGACAAGCATCAAAAAGTCTTGCATAAGAGTTAACTCATAAAGCAATAGATTCTTAATAGAAGGTTTTGAAGCAACACAAAGGAAGATTTAAGTTTCAGCAATTGCTTTCAACTTTCAACATGTATATCTCATGGATAATTGTCAACACAAAGTAATATGATGAGTGCAATAAGCAAGCATGTAAGAATCAATGCACACAGTTGACACAAGTGTTTGCTTCTAAGATAGAAAGAAGTAGGTAAACTGACTCAACATAAAGTAAAAGAAAGGCCCTTCGCAGAGGGAAGCAAGGATTACTCATGTGCTAGAGCTTTTTATTTTGAAAGCATGGAAACAATTGTGTCAACGGTAGTAATAATTCATATGAGTTATGCATAAAAATTCCTATAAGTTGCAAGCCTCATGCATCGAATACTAATAGTGCTCGCACCTTGTCCTAATTAGCTCGGATTTCCATGGATTATCATCGCATTACATATGTTTCAACCAAGTGTCACAAAGGGGTACCTCTATGCCACCTGTACAAAGGTCCAAGGAGATAAATCGCATTTGATTTCTCAATTTTGATAGATCTCAACTTAAGGACATCCATACCGGGACAACATAGAAAACAGATAATGGACTCCTCTTTTTAATGCTTAAGCATTCAACAATAATAATATTCTCATAAGAGATTTTGAGGATTTGAGTGTCCAAGCTGAAATTTCCACCATGATACATGGCTCTGGTTGGCGGCCCAATGTTCTTCTCTAACAATATGCATACTCGAATCATTTCAAATCATGGCAAATCTCCCTTACTTCAGACAAGACGAACATGCATAGCAACTCACATGATATTCAACAAAGGTGTGACAGGTTGATGGCGTCGCCAGATAACATGGTTACCGCTCAACAAGCAACTTATAAGAACTAAGATACATAAGTGACATATTCCTTACCATAGTTTTTAGGCTATTTTCCCATGAGCTATATATTGCAAAAACAAGGAATAATATTTTTTTGAAAGGTTTTAAAGGTAGCACACAAGCAATTTACTTTGGAATGGCAGAAAAATACCACATAGTAGGTAGTTATGGTGGACACAAATGGCATAGGTTTTGGCTCAAGGTTTTGGATGCACGAGAAGCATTCCCTCTCAGTACAAGGCTTTGGCTAGCAAGGTTGTTTGAAGCAAACACAAGTATGAACCGGTACAACAAAACTTACATAAGAACATATTGCAAGCATTATAAGACTCTACACTGTCTTCCTTGTTGCTCAAACACTTTTACCGAGAAAATATCTAGACCTTAGAGAGACCAATCATGCAAACCAAATTTCAACAAGCTCTACGGTAGTTCTCCACTAATAAGTTTAAACTACATGATGCAAGAGCTTAAACATGATCTACTTGAGAGCTCAAAACAATTGCCAAGTATCAAATTATTCAAGACAATATACCAACTACCACATGAAGCATTTTCTGTTTCCAACCAAATAGCAATTAATGTGCAGAGCGACTTTCAGACTTTTGCGCATTGAACATTAAAAAGTAAAACGAAGAACACTGAGTGTTCAAATGAAAAAGCGTAGCGTGTCTCTCTCCCACACAAGCATGTTAGGATCCGATTTATTCGGAGAATGAAAATAACAAAACGAAAATAAAAGCACACAGACGCTCCAAGTAAAGCACATAAGATGTGACGGAATTAAAATATAGTTTCACTAGAGGTGACCTGATAAGTTATTGATGAAGAAGGGGATGCCTTGGGCATCCCCAAGCTTAGACGCTTGAGTCTTCTTGAAATATGCGGGGATGAACCACGGGGGCATCCCCAAGCTTAGACTTTTCACTCTTCTTGATCATATTATATCATCCTCCTCTCTTGATCCTTGAAAACTTCCTTCACACCAAACTCAAAGCAATCTCATTAGAGGGTTAGTGCATAATCAAAAATTCACATGTTCAGCAAGGACACAATCATTCCCAACACTTCTGGACATTACCCAAGGTTACTGAAATTTAATGGAGCAAAGAAACCCACTCAAACACAATAAAAGAGGCAATGCGAAATAAAAGGCAGAATCTGTCAAAACAGAACAGTCCGTAAAGACGAATTTTTTCGAGGCACTTAACATGCTCGGATGGAAAAGCTCCAGTTGAATGAAAGTTGCGTACATATCTGAGGATTACTCATGAATTTTTCAAGATTTTACGATTTTTCTACAGAGAGAACAACTCAAATTCGTGACAGCTAAAAATCTGTCCTACGCAGAAATCCAAATCTAGTATCAACTTTCTATCAAAGACTTTACTTGGCACAAAAACGAAATAAACATGATAAGGAGAGGTTGCTACAGTAGTAACAACTTCCAAGACACAACAAAACAGTAGCAAAATAAAAACATGGGTTATCTCCCAAGAAGTGCTTTCTTTATAGCCATTAAGATGGGCTCGGTAATTTTAATGATGCTCTCGCAAGAAATAAGAGTTGAAGCAAAAGAGAGCATCAAAAGCAAATAAGAAACACTTTTAAGTCTAACCCACTTCCTATGAAAAGGAATCTTGTAAGGGAACAAGTACTGAAAGCACAAAGCAATAAGCATAGAAAGGCAACACAAGCGCAACTTCAAGATTCTCAACGTAAAGAGGGGAAACTTAATATTATTAAGATGCATATAACCATGTATCCCTCTCTCATAATAACTTTCAGTAGCATCATTGATGAAATCCACAATATAACCATCACATAAAACATTCTTATCATGGTTCATATGCATAAAAGTATCATTACTCTCCACACAAGCATAATCAATTTTATTAGTAATAGTGGGAGTAAAACTATCACATCCATCATTATAATCATCATAAATTGGAGGCATAGAATAATCATAATGAATTTTATCCTCAATAGTAGATGGACTGAAAATATCACAATCACCATAACGAACTTGAATATGATAGACAAGTTATATATTAGAGAGATGGTTTTGGTTAATCCCTCCATAACTATGACAAGTTTCATGAGGATGATTGTAATTATAACCTATGTCATAGTATTCTTTATAATAATTGTCAAAGATTGGAGGCATAGTGTCATCATAAGAAATAGAATAGTTATCTTCCAAAGTGTGTTCATCTGTAAACATACCATCATTGTTACTAGAAGGAGATGTATCAAACATATAATCATCGGTAGCAAAAGGATTTTCAAACACCTCATCCCCAAGCTTAGAGCTTTCTATATCATCATGGGAAGAAACATGGATAGTACTAATACTATGGCAATTATTAACATCATCATTTTCAGAATTAGTGTCCCAGAGATCTTCAATATCAAAAGAAGTGTGCTTTTCCCAATCATGATCACTAATATAAATAACAGGGCATAGGTTCATCATCAAGTTCAGAATCATCGAATTCAGAATTATAAGTATCAATTGTAATAGGAGCAACAAGTTTGGGAGAAGATACCGTTTCCTCTCTCCTTTTATCTCCTCTTCTTCTTCTTCTTCTTCCTTCCTCTTCTTCTTCTTCTTCTTCTTCCTTTAGGAGGGAGAGGCTTGAAAGGAAGCTTCTCCACATAACCTGGTTTATTATTAGAAACAATAGAAGAAACTTGGGAGGATACCTCTCTTTCATTAATAAGAACAAAACACATATTAGTCCTGTCATATTTTGGTAAAGTCCCATCCTTTATAACACTTTGTATGTAGGTGTTGGCATGGCAATTATTAACACAATAGAGATAACATCCATGCAACACACTATTCATATCAAGATCACTCATATCTAACAAAGAAATTTTTCTTGATAACTCTTCACACCCCAAAAATAAAGTAAGTTCATCATGCTTGATTAGGAGTGATCATGTTATCACAATATAGACTTGAAGTACTCATTAAATTCGAAATACTATCATCATGACCGGAACATTGAAAATTAAAATGACCCACTTCATAGCAAAGTTCACAAATAAAAGGATGGAGGTCACAAACTTTTTCACCAAGATCTTTTAGAGCCTTGTACCACATTCTAGTTTTTTCATTCCTATGATGGATACAATATTCATCTTCGATTTGATTAATTCCACAAGGTCTATGCATTCCACAAAAATTAACATGCTTATAAGAAATAGTATTTTCGGAAGTTTGGGCATGTTTATTGCAATCATTAACAACAATTTCATTTTCCATGCAAGTGTCTTTGAAAGGTTCATGATACACGTCCCAATTTTCTTTAGGAACATTAATATGAGAAGCAAAGGCTCTATAGCAATCAACCATAATTTGAGGATCAAGACCATATTTAGCACTAAGCTCTTGAAAATCAGCAGTTTGAGCGAAAGACTTAATGCAATCATACTCGTAGTTTATACCTGATTCTTTACCTTTGTCGTTCTCCCAATCTTCAGTATTGCTTTGAATTCTTTCAAGAAGATCCCATCTAGCTTCAACCTCCTTGCTTGTGAAAGATCCCTCCAAACAGGCATCTAGATAGTCCTTGTGGTGTCCTGAAAGCCTTGCATAAAAATTATTAATAATAACATTACGGGGGAGCTCATGAATGGGACATTTGAGCATTAGTGACTTCAATCTCCCCCATGCTTGGGAAATACTCTCTCCATCACGAGGATAAAAGTTATAAATGTAATTCCTATCAACATGCACTTCATGAGGAGGATAAAATTTAGAATAAAAGAGAGGTACAATTTCCTCCCAACCAATAGATCGACCATTCTTCAGCATCTTATACCATTCCGCAGCTCTGCCCTTCAGAGATATAGAGAATAGCTTCCTCTTAGCTTGGTCCTTTGAAATACCTGCACTCTCGAACAACTCGCATAATTCATGTATAAAGAGTAAATGATCACTAGGATGGACAATCCCATCACCAAAATAGCAATTGTTCATAGCAAGTTCAACAATTTTCATAGGTATCTTGAAAGGAATACTTTCAGTAGGTGGATTTAAAATATCACAAGCATCATTAGAGTTATCGCATATGGGAGATAAAGTATTATCAGAGCAAATTTTCTCCCCTAAAGTTGGGAAGCTAAAAAGATCATAAAAACTAGCTTCCCCAAGCTTAGACTTTTCCATAGCATTAGCGATAATTGCGTTCATACTAATAACATTGCTACTAGCATGCAAATAAGGTTCCATAGGTTTTTTAATTTTCGCATCAAACAATTCATGTCTTAACTCGGGAAAAAGATTAAAAAGCTCACTAAATTTGTTGTTGTTTTCCATTATGCCTAACTAGTGAAAAATAAAAACAAGAAACAAAAAGATGCAATTGCAGAATCTAAAGGAAATAACTTCGAGCACTCACACACCGGCAACAGTGCTAGGAAATAGCTTAGTAGTCGGAGGATGTGAATACCTTTTACCTTACCTCCCCGGCAACGGCGCCGAGAAAATAGCTTGATGTCTACGCACGCTTCTATTCTTGTAGACGGTGTTGGGCCTCCAAGAGCGAGAGGTTTGTAGAACGAGAAGCAAGTTTCCCTTAAGTGAATCACCCAAGGTTTATCGAACTCAGGGAGGTAGAGGTCAAAGATATCCCTCTCAAGCAACCCTGCAATTAATATACAAGAAGTCTCTTGTGTCCCCAACACACCTAATACACTTGTCAGATGTATAGGTGCACTAGTTCGGCGAAGAGATAGTGAAATACAAGTAATATGGATGATTGTAAGTAGTAATTGCAATCTGAAATAAAAATGGCAGCAAGCAAACATGTAGCGAGAACTTGTTGGAAACGGTGTTTCAATGCTTAGAAACAAGGCCTAGGGATCATACTTTCACTAGTGGACACTCTCAACAATGATCACATAATTGAATAAATAAATGCTACTCTTAAACACTCTCTTGTTGGATAACAAACACCATTCATTGTGTAGGGCTGCAAAAGCACACCTCAAGCCGGAGTAAACAAGCTCCACAACGTCATAAAGGAATCACACACGATGTGCACACTGTCACCATCACACCGTGGAGAGTAACTTCTGAGTTCATATTAAAGTAACCTCTAGAGTGCATAATAGACAAGAGTAACATCTACATATTCAACTAGATTACAAAGCTCATGATCACATAAAGATCACACCATGGGAGAGAGAGATGAACCACATAGCTACCGGTAGAGCCCTCAGCCTCGGGGGAGAACTACCCCCTCCTCATCATGGGAGACAGCAACGGCGATGAAGATGGTGGTGGTGTCGATGGAGATGACTCCGGGGGCAATTCCCCATCCCGGCGGCGTGCCGGAACAGAGATTCTGTCCCCCGAACTTGGCTTCGCGATGGCGGCGGCTACGTAACTTTTCTCGTATTTTGGATCTCGGTACTAGGGTTTTCCGATACGAAGGAATATATAGGCGAAGAGGCAGCGTCGGGGGAGCCAGGGGTGGCCTCCCCATACCTGGGCGCGGCAGGGGGCCTGGCTGCGCCGCCCTATGGGGTGGGCCCCCTGCTGGCCTCCTCCGACTCTTCTTCGATGTTCTGGAATCCTCCGTGGAAAATAGGGCCGTGGGCTTTTGTTTCGTCCAATTCCGAGAATATTTCCTGTGTAGAATTTCTGAAACCAAAAACAGCGAGAAAACGAGAGCTGGCGCTTCGGCATCTTGTTAATAGGTTAGTTCCGGAAAATGCTCAAAATGATATAAAGTATGAATAAAACATGTATGTATTGTCATAAAACTAGCATGGAACATAAGAAATTATAGATACCTTGGAGACGTATCATGCATCCTGTTAAGCAAGAGGAGGGTTCTTCTTATCTTCAAGCTTGTCCGCCACTCCAGTGGTTTTGGAAGCATCACTGGTTTCATCAGGAGCTATTGCGGCGATTTCCGGAGTTTTGTTTTCTTCCATGATGATCTTGCCACCAGTTGCCGAGGTTTTCATTGTCGAAACTTCCGGGGCGAGGTCGGCTGGCTTCTTCTTCGACTTCTTGACGCGTTCATCTTCTTTACTGTCGATTGCTAACGATTTTGAAGGGAAGTCGACAGGTTCCTGTTTGAGCCCGAACATCGCAGCGATCCTCTGAAACTCGCGATCACAATTATCCGAGCGTGAGAAACTTCCATAGACTGCGATGTTTGTTCCATTGTTCCCAGGCATTTTCAGCTTGAGTTATGCGTAATGTGGCACAGCCATGAACTTGGAATAAGCTGATCTTCCGAGTATAGCGTGGTACTGCGATTCCCAGTTTACTACTTCAAACTCGATCTTTTCCTTCCTGAAGTTGTCGGTTTTACCAAAGACGACGTTCAAGTAAACTTTGCCAAGAGAGTACCCAGGTAAGGTAGGGAGAATCCCATGGAAACAGGTGTCTGTTTCTTCTAGCATTATCATTGTGATTCCCATGCTTTTGATCGTGTCGAGGAATATCAGGTTTTATCCGCTTCCACCGTCCATGAAAACTTTGCTCATCTTGAACCCTCCGGTTTGCGCCTCAACTACTAAGGCAGTGTGCCCCGGTTTTGGGATTGTCATCGGGTGATCCGCTCTGCTGAACATAATGCTCTGTGATGACCATTCGATATATTCAGGGATATTTGCCATAATGCTTTCTGCCAGATTGACTTCTTGGGTGAGCTTCTTCATCTCCCTTCTCGAAACACCAGTCCTGTGAATCATACTCATTTGTCCGCGTGGTGGTGGAAAGGACTCGTTAGTGTTGTGAGGCTGAACTTGCTGGACCTGGTGCTGAGGTGGAGCCGGAGGTGGAATTGGCTGCTGCTGCTTTGGATGAGCTTCGCATCTCGATGAGCTGTCGACAATCTACGAGCGAGATGGCTTGACTTTTTCTTGTTATATTTTTGGTCGATGTAGGAGTGCAAGTAGCAAGGAGCGTTTATCTGCTCAGCGAAGGGTAACTCGGGGGTCCTCTGTGGTCGTGGTTTGTAGTTGCCACGGTTCCCAGAATTACTTCGGTTGCCGTCCTGCCGATCGTCTCGCCTGTCGTCGTAACGATCGTCTTGTCGATCGGAATATCCCGCGGCTACCAGGTTGTTGTCATCGTAACTGCGGTCTTTCCTTTTCTTACGACGATCACTTCGACCGCCCGAATCGTGCTTCGGCTGATCGTCGTCTTCGTCGTCACTGCGTTGTCGTGGCCTTCGTACATTGTCTTCGCCATCAGCCCAGCTGTTGGCAATTTCCATCAACTTGGTTATACTCTTCGGCTTCTTGCGCCCAAGTTCTTCTATGTAGGTCTCACGTAGGATGTCGTCGCCAAAGGCATCGGTCGCTCTGTCGACGGAAACATCTTCGGCGGCATTCAGGAGTTTAGTGAATCTCCTGTTGTATGCGCGCATCGACTCCTTCGGCTTCTGCTGGCAATGCCGTAATTCTTCGATCCCAACAGGCCTCTTGTATGTTGCTTGGAAGTTCGCGACAAAAGCATCCACCAGGTCGTCCCATGACTTGATAGAACCCTTCGGCAGGCCTCTCAACCAGGCCCGTGCCGAATCTTTCAGGTAAAGTTGCAAGCACTCGCATCGGCTGCTATCCGATTTCCTTTGTGCGGGATCACGGTTTGTAGGTAATCGTCTATCCATGACCTCGGCTCCTACTGTCCATCATACTTAGCGGCGTCGGTAGGGGTAGGTTTGAACTTCTTGGGTGGCATCGTCTCACGGATCTTGTAGCTCAAGCAGTCAGCTCCCCTCAACTCACCGTCATACTCCTGGCTTTCTTCTGAGGCATCGATGTCGTACTCCTCCCTCGCGGCTCGCCGTCGTCTGGCTTTGTCGATTCGGCTCTATGTAATTTCATCTCGGGCATCTCTCGAACGGTGCTTCGAGCCACTGGCTTGGAGCATAGTCTTTTCCTTCCGTGGAACCAGATTGTCTCCCAAGATTGGGAGGCTTTCCAGGGCGCCTCGATGAGCTTGAGTCATAGGACCTTCGGGTCGTTGATTGATGAGGTATGCCGCGAGGTTGGCGGTTGCTCCTTCAACGGTTTTTGGCCTTAACATGCCCGCAGTGTCCGTAGTCATGAAGGATTTGGATAGGTGATACGTCTCGAACGTATCTATAATTTCTTATGTTCCATGCTAGTTTTATGACAATACTCACATGTTTTACATACACTTTACCTCATTTTGATACATTTTCCGGTACTAACCTATTAACAAGATGCCGAAGCGCCAGTTCCTGTTTTCTGCTGTTTTTGGTTTCAGAAATCCTACACAGGAAATATTCTCGGAATTGGACGAAACAAAAGCCCACGGTCTTATTTTCCACGGAGCCTTCCAGAACACCGAAGAGGAGACGAAGAGGGGCCACGGTCTTATCATCACCGGAGGGCTCTACATCACCATGCCCGCCTCCGGACTGATGCGTGAGTAGTTCATCCTTGGACTATGGGTCCATAGCAGTAGCTAGATGGTTGTCTTCTCCTCTTGTGCTATCATGTTTAGATCTTGTGATCTGCCTATCATGATCAAGATCATCTATTTGTAATGCTACATGTTGTGTTTGTTGGGATCCGATGAATATGTAATACTATGTCAAGTTGATTATCGATCTATCATATATGTGTTGTTTATGATCTTGCATGCTCTCCGTTGCTAGTAGAGGCTCTGGCCAAGTTGATACTTGTGACTCCAAGAGAGGGTATTTATGCTCGATAGTGGGTTCATGTCTCCATTGAATGCGGGAGTGACGAGCAACCCCTAAGGTTGTGGATGTCTTGTTGCCACTAGGGATAAAACACCAATGCTTTGTCTAAGGATATTTGTATTGTTTACATTACGCACGGTACTTAATGCAATTGTCCGTTGTTTGCAACTTAATACTTGGAAGGGGTGCGGATGCTAACCCGAAGGTGGACTTTTTAGGCATAGATGCATGCTTGGATAGCGGTCTATGTTCTTTGTCGTAATGCCCTAAGTAAATCTCATAGTAGTCATCATGATATGTATGTGCATTGTTATGCCCTCTCTATTTGTCAATTGCCCAACTGTAATTTGTTCACCCAACATGTTATTTATCTTATTGGAGAGACACCACTAGTGAACTGTGGACCCCGGTCCATTCTTTTACATCCGAAATACAACCTACTGCAATCATTGTTCTCTGTTGTTCTTTGCAAGCAAACATCATTCTCCACACCATACGTTTAATCCTTTGTTTACAGCAAGCCGGTAAGATTGACAACCTCACTGTTAAGTTGGGGCAAAGTATTTTGATTGTGTTGTGCAGGTTCCACGTTGGCGCCGGAATCCCTGGTGTTGCGCCGCACTACACTCCTTCACCAACAACCTTCACGTGGCCTTCATCTCCTACTGGTTCGATAACCTTGGTTTCTTACTGAGGGAAAACTTGCTGTTGTACGCATCACACCTTCCTCTTGGGGTTCCCAACGGACGTGTGCTTCACGCGTCATCAATAGGTTTGAGGTTATTTCTCTAGCATCGTCTTCCGAAAGTCTGGATAGCCTCGATCGATGCTTCCCTGCACCTTGGTTGCTTCGGGACGCACTTCCTCGCGAGCCCCTTCGCCGTTCACTGGATTGTTCTGCCGCGAACAGACGTCTTTCCAGGGTGGCTGATACGTCTCAAACGTATCTATAATTTCTTATGTTCCATGCTACTTTATTGATGATACTCACATGTTTTATACACATTATATGTCATATTTATGCGTTTTCCGGAACTAACCTATTGACGAGATGCCGAAGTGCCAGTTCCTGTTTTCTGCTGTTTTTGGTTTCAGAAATCCTAGTAAGGAAATATTCTCGGAATTGGACGAAAATATGGTTGTAGAAATTTTCATGTTACTAAAATGCCTCTCTATGTGCTGAAATTTTTGAAGCTACACTTGTTTTATCTTCCTATGCTTGTCACTTTGCTCTTCATGAACTTGTTTATTTACAAGGTTCCTATGCATAGGAAGCATGTTAGACTTAAATGTGTTTTGAATTTGCTTCTTGATGCTCTCTTTTGCTTCAACTACTATTTCTTGCGAGTACGTCATAAAACTGCTGAGCCCATCTTAACGGCTATAAAGAAAGAACTTCTTGGGAGATAACCCATGTGTTATTTTGCTACAGTACTTTGTTTTATATTTGAGTCTTGGAAGTTGTTTACTACTGTAGCAACCTCTCCTTATCTTAGTTTTATGTTTTGTTGTGCCAAGTAAAGTCTTTGATAGTAAAGTGAATACTAGATTTGGATTACTGCACAGAAACAGATTTCTTTGCTGTCACAAATCTGGGCCTAATTCTATGTAGGTAACTCAGAAAATTATGCCAATTTACGTGAGTGATCCTCAGATATGTACGCAACTTTCATTCAATTTGAGCATTTTCATTTGAGCAAGTCTGGTGCCCTTTTAAAATTCGTTTTTACGGATCGTTCGTTTTGACAGATTCTGCCTTTTATTTCGCATTGCTTCTTTCGCTGTGTTGGGTGGATTTCTTTGTTCCATTACCTTCCAGTAGCTTTGAGCAATGTCCAGAAGTGTTAAGAATGATTGTGTCACCTCTGAACATATGAGTTTTTGATTATGCACTAACCCTCTAATG
Organism: Lolium rigidum; assembly: GCF_022539505.1. Taxonomy (NCBI): domain Eukaryota; kingdom Viridiplantae; phylum Streptophyta; class Magnoliopsida; order Poales; family Poaceae; genus Lolium; species Lolium rigidum. Next base: position 340,662,243 of record NC_061510.1, read on the forward strand.
AGTTTGTTTCGAGTTTGGTGTGGAGGAAGTTTTCAAGGGTCAAGAGAGGAGGATGATATACTATGATCAAGAAGAGTGAAAAGTCTAAGCTTGGGGATGCCCCGGTGGTTCACCCCTGCATATTTCAAGAAGACTCAAGCGTCTAAGCTTGGGGATGCCCAAGGCATCCCCTTCTTCATCGACAAATTATCAGGTTCCTTCTCTTGAAACTATATTTTTATTCGGTCACATCTTATGTACTTTACTTGGAGCGTCTATGTGCTTTTATTTTTGTTTTGTTATTTTCATTCTCTGAATAAATACATGCTTGTGTGGGAGAGAGACACGCTCCGCTGGTTCATATGAACACATGTGTTCTTCGCTTTATCTTTTAGTGTTCATGGCGAAGTTTCTTCTTCGTTAAATTGTTATATGGTTGGAAACGGGAAATGCTACATGTGGTAATTGATAAAATGTCTTGGATAATGTGATACTTGGCAATTGTTGTGCTCATGTTTAAGCTCTTGCATCATATACTTTGCACCTATTAATGAAGAAATACATAGAGCTTGCTAAAATTTGGTTTGCATATTTGGTCTCTCTAAAGTCTAGATAATTTCTAGTATTGAGTTTTGAACAACAAGGAAGACGGTGTAGAGTCTTATAATGTTTACAATATGTCTTTTATGTGAGTTTTGCTGCACCGGTTCATCCTTGTGTTTGTTTCAAATAACCTTGCTAGCCTAAGCCTTGTATCGAGAGGGAATACTTCTCATGCATCCAAAATCCTTGAGCCAACCACTATGCCATTTGTGTCCACCATACCTACCTACTACATAGTATTTCTCCGCCATTCCAAAGTAAATTGCTTGAGTGCTACCTTTAAATAATTCAAAATTTATCACCTCTTGTTTGTGTCAATGTTTTATAGCTCATGAGGAAGTATGTGGTGTTTTATCTTTCGATCTTGTCATTTACTTCGACGAGACTTTCACAATGGACTAGTGGCTTCATCCGCTTATCCAATAATTTTGCAAAAAGAGTCGGCAATGGGGTTCCCGACCCGATTAATTAACTTGCATTAATAATTCTCTTCACATGTTTTGCTCCGATTCATCGGTAAGCAACTTAATTTTGCAAATAGACACTCCTTCATGGTATGTGATTGTTGGAAGGCACCCGAGGATTCGGTTAGCCATGGCTTGTGTAAGCAAAAGGTTGGGAGGAGTGTCATCCATAAATAAAGAAAAACTAAACTAAAGTACATGTGTAAACAAAAGAGAAGAGGGATGATCTACCTTGCTGGAAGAGATAACGTCCTTCATGGGAGCTGCTCTTGAAAGTCTGGTTGATAAGGTAGTTAGAGTGCCCACTACCATTCGTTGACAACAACAAACACCTCTCAAAATTTTACTGTTATGCTCTCTTTATGTTTTCAAAACCAAAGCTCTAGCACAAATATAGCAATCGATGCTTTCCTCTTTGAAGGACCTTTCTTTTACTTTTATGTTGAGTCAGTTCACCTATTTCTCTCCACCTCAAGAAGCAAACACTTGTGTGAACTGTGCATTGATTCCTACATACTTGCATATTGCACTTGTTATATTACTCTATGTTGACAATTATCCATGAGATATACATGTTATAAGTTGAAAGCAACCGCTGAAACTTAATCTTCCTTTGTGTTGCTTCAATACCTTCACTTTGAATTATTGCTTTACGAGTTAACTCTTATGCAAGACTTATTGATGCCTGTCTTGAAAGTACTATTCATGAAAAGTCTTTGCTTTATGATTCAGTTGTTTACTCATGTCATTACCATTGTTTTGATCGCTGCATTCATTACATATGTTTACAATATGATCAATTTTATGATGGCATGTCACTCCAGAAATTATCTTTGTTTATCGTTTACCTGCTCGGGACGAGCAGAACTAAGCTTGGGGATGCTGATACGTCTCTGACGTATCGATAATTTCTTATGTTCCATGCCACATTATTGATGATTTCTACATGTTATATGCACACTTTATGTCATATTCGTGCATTTTCTGGAACTAACCTATTGACGAGATGCCGAAGGGCCGGTTCTGTTTTCTGCTGTTTTTGGTTCCGGAAATCCTAGTAAGGAAATATTCTCGGAATCGGACGAAATCAAGACCCGGCATCCTATTTTTCCACGAAGCTTCCGGAACACCCGGGAAGGACCGGAGGGGGCCACGGGCCCACCGGACCATAGGCCGGCGCGGCCTGGGTGTGGCCGCGCCACCCTATGGTGTCGCCGCCTCTTCGACCCTCTGACGCCGCCTCTTCGCCTATAAGAAGCCCCTGGACCTAAAACCTCGATACGAAAAAGCCACGGTACGAGAAACCTTCCGAGCCGCCGCCATCGCGAAGCCAAGATCTGGGGGACAGGAGTCTCTGTCCCGGCACGCCGCCGGGGCGGGGAAGTGCCCCCGGAAGGCTCCTCCATCGACACCACCGCCATCTTCATCAACGTTGTTGTCTCCCATGAGGAGGGAGTAGTTCTCCATCGAGGCTAAGGGCTGTACCGGTAGCTATGTGGTTAATCTCTCTCCTATGTACTTCAATACAATGATCTCATGAGCTGCTTTACATGATTGAGATCCATATGATGAGTTTGTAATCTAGATGTCATTATGATATTCAAGTGAATTTTACTTATGTGATCTCCGGAGACTCCTTGTCCCACGTGTGTAAAGGTGACAGTGTGTGCACCGTGTGGGTCTCTTAGGCTATATTTCACGGAATACTTATTCACCGAGTTATGATTTGAGTTGGATGTCTCTATGAAATTGTGGTGTGTTAGTACCTCCTGTGAATGCTCAAAGTGACAGCGTGGGGTGTTCATTAGTACTTGGGAATGCATCTTTAAGGTTTGCCTACATGATGAATTAGTGTTCGTTATCTTGCCACAGAGTAATTCAGAGTAGCATAGTGAAGTGCTTATTTATATCCCTTTATGATTACAATGTTGAGAGTGTCCACTAGTGAAAGTATGATCCCTAGGCCTTGTTTCCAAATACTGCAATCATCGCTTGTTTATTGTTTTACTCGCATCTTTACTTCCTGCAATATTACTACCATCAACCGCACGCCGGCAAGCACTTTTCACGGCGCCGTTACTACTGCTCATATTCATTCATACCACTTGTATTTCACTATCTCTTCGCCGAACTAGTGCACCTATACATCTGACAAGTGTATTAGGTGTGTTGGGGACACAAGAGACTTCTTGTATCGTGATTGCAGGGTTGCTTTAGAGGGATATCTTTGTCCTCTTCCTCCCTGAGTTCGATAAACCTTGGGTGATCCACTTAAGGGAAACTTGCTGCTGTTCTACAAACCTCTGCTCTTGGAGGCCCAACACTGTCTACAAGAATAGAAGCACCCGTAGACATCAGTGGCCTGCTCATTCGATAGACGCTCCCGATTTTTCTCCAAGATAGAGCGGCAGGCATTGAGGGTTCCAACCGAAGTTCCGGTGGGAAGCGGTGTGTTATTAAGTACGGCTGCCCTGGCTGCTGCCCATTCTTCCTCTGCGATGGTGTAATCACTATTATTGTTACTGGCACTGTTTTCAAAGCTATGTCGTCGGCTGGAGCGCGGGGTGTGATCTCCACCTCCCCCGTTTCTTGAGTTTCCTGTATTATTGGCAGCATAGACTTGGTGGTGTGCTGTTTTCCAGGTAACCTCCTTGACAACGCTGTCGACACTGTCCTCTCCCGATGAATACTGAGCACTGCAGATGAACGGCGTGTCACTCGATCCCAACCCGTGCCTGGTGTCGCAGTTCAGGCAGTAGTACGAAGTCATCTCTAACGGTACGGGGTTATCGGATCCGACCGACATTGAAGACGTTGATCGAGGGGTTGATGGCGGGGACGAATTCGTCGAGTCTGTCAGGCCTGCTGAAAGGTCGACTGATGACGACGCGGTTGGCCTTGCAGCCGATGGGGCGATTTCCTCGCTGTTCTGGGGGCGTACGGTTCCAGCAGACGAAGGACTCCTTCCGCGTTGACGTTGTAGTGGACGCTCCCGAATGTCATCTCCATATTTCCTTGTAGATTCGAAAAAGTCGAGCGAGAAGAGTCGCTGTGCGGGGTGAACTCATAGGAGCCGAATCGGATCGGACTTCTCAAGATTGGCGATGATGAAGGCATCGACGAAGCTGTCGACGACATGGTTGGATCTGCCGATGACGGATCTTGTGCCAACAGGTTTCCCACAGACGACGCCAATTGTCGAGGGTACTCCTCGGCAATGCCCTCAGTTTGGGGCTTAGGGTAGATGGAATCCTGTAGGCTGACACGAGACATCGGTTATCAAACAAGCGGGGAGAGCGATTTACCCAGGTTCGGGGCCCTCGATGAGGTAAAACCCTTACGTCCTGCCTGTCTGATCTTGATTATGAAAATATTGGGTTACAATGGGGTGCCGAGGGTTTCGGCTGTGATCTCGTCGAGAGGCTAAGTACTGTGGGAACCTAGCTCTGGACTTATGGAGGCTAAAACTGCTAAGATTGATTGTGTCCCCTCGGCAGCCCCTCTCCTAGCCCTTATATAGGGAGCCAGGTCTCAAGAGATCTGTCCGGGTACGACTAGGTTACAACAGATCCTAGTTCTAGACTTTCCTTGCTTGATCGGTTTCTGTTGACGTCAGAAACCCCCTGGCGGGCAGAGACGGTCAACACGGTAGAGCCGGGAACAACTAGGGCTGCGGCTGGCCCCAGTCCCTCAGAGCGACGGCCCGCAAAGCCTCCTGGTCGCACGCGCCGATGTTTATCACAAGGGCGTGCCACCTGACCTATACCCGGTCGTGGAAGGTGTGGATGATGCCTCGCTTAGTTTCCTGCAGGGCACACACGTAAACGTTAAATACGAGCCTCGATCGGCTCTCATGTTATCCCGTGAATCGGCTCAAAGAGCCGATCCACCCATGATTCGGACGGGGTGTCCGAATATATGGTGGTCCCGCTTGATCAAGGTAAAGCTAATGAGATCTACGACGATGTAGGGTTTTCACCGCATAATCGGATCGTCCTACTCCAGGTTGGGCCTCGCGGCCACGCACGGTGATCGTAAGCCGATCCTAAACAAGGCCTAAAAACCAACACGAGGTTGATCCCCGGAACATCCTCGCTTAGGGCCAACGAACGACACCCTACGTGCCGCCGGATCCTCCCCCTTTGTAAGGCCTAACTATTGCAGATATTAAACTAATCCTTGTAGAACAAGGAGCAATCGTAACGGATCAGATCTACTAAACTATGATCAAGCGGGGTGCCGCACACCTAAGATAGGTGTAAGGGCGGCTAGACATGCAAGGGTTGCACTACGAAAGCATGTAATATGAAGAACAATGCTAACCCTAACATGTCTAAGATAACTACGTTGCTCGCCATCAAAAAGGCTTCGAGTACGAGCAACGCATGAACAACGTGGGCATGCTTAGTGCTGCCTAGATCGCAAGATGCGATCTAGGCAAGCATGATGCTTACCGGTAGAAACCCTCGAGACGAAGGAGTTGGCGATGCGCCGAGATTTGTTTGTGGTTGAACGTTGGTTGTTGTTTATTCCATAAACCCTAGGTACATATTTATAGTCCAGCGGACTTTCTAATGTGGGCGTGCACTAAACCATGCACGAGATAAACTCTAACTTTTAATCTAGATACAATCTACCATAATTAAAGATACACGGGCAATCTAGCCCAAATTCCCCGTGCAAGGCCGCTTCAGAGATCTTCCACGTGTAATCTTCCAAGCCCATCCCGATCGCGGCCCACCTCCTGATTTAGCCAAAATCTGGTGATAACACATGCCCCCCGGTTTTGGTAATGATAATTTCAAAACCACTCGTTTTTCCCTCGAAGGGTCATGTCGTGGCAGAGCGGAACCGTCGCGAGTATGTTTCATCATGACGACTTGCCTTCCCAACTTCTCCGCACGATTTGACAGTTTTGGCACCACGCCCTCGAAAACCGTTCGCAAATTAAATCTCCATCCCCTTTATCTAACCGCATCGAACAGCTTCTCCTCTTCGTCCTCCCCACATTAGTACTCCCAAAAACCCTTCGTGCACCATGTCTTCCTCTTCCTCCACCTCCTCGGAACTCTCCCTCGGGTCCTCCTCCTCCCGTGAGACGCCGCCGGACATACGCGCACCGGAAGAATGGGACTCGGAAGACCACGCCTCCTCCATCCGGTCCGAGGACGATAAATCCTTGACCGAGTGGGGAGAGCGACCTCCGCTTCCTCGCCGACGGGGAATCGGAGGAGGAGAGCGATGACGATCGCTTCTCCTGGGACGACTTCACCTCCTCCGAGGAGGTGAAGGAGGAGGAGGAGGAGGAAGACGAAGACAGCTCCTCCGACGAGCCGCCGGCCAAACGCCGCCACCTCTGGCCCGGGAACCTCAGCGACGTTTACAGTGACGACGACGCTGACGAAGAGGACGAAGACGACGAGGGTCCTGTCGGCGGCCGCTGGAGCAGCGATGACGAGCCGGTAGGGAGCAGCGCCGACAGTGGCGATGACGGCGACGACGACGACGAGGGCAGCAGCGGCCCCTAGATAGGATCTTAGCATAGGGCCAGCAGTAGCAGACGGGGCAATGTATCCCCTAGCATTTTCTTTTGAGAGCAATCAGCTCTTCTATGTAAGAAATCCGGTTTATCAATGAAGAAATTCCCCAATTTTGATTTTGCCGATTCCCTTTATGATAATTTAGCCGATTGTCTTTCGTACTAGTTCTGCCGATTGCCAAACTGGTCAATGCCCAATAAGCCGATAGCATCGCATCGATCTCTCACGATGAATTTCGAGATAGATCCATCCGGGCCCAAAACTCCTGGTCAAACAAGGCCAAGCCATAATCGTGTAAACCCTAGGCCTTTCAGACATTCTTCTGCCGTATCCTTTCCTTCCAGATCCTCTTTGCCTTCATAAGAGCCCTAGGACTGTTGCTGGATCAATTTAACGCCGAAGCTGCCACTTCTGCAGGACAGGCATCACTTCTGTGGTGACGTTTTATAATCCTGCTCTGTTCTCTTTCAGCAACCATTGCTCAAAATCAAACTGAGATGCAAAGCCAACCGATTTTAGCAAAATCGGCTTTCCTTTAGCAAAGGACCTCTCGTAGCAAGTTGCCCCCCGAGCCTCAGCCGGGGTGGAAATAATGATGAGGACCCGTAATTCAGGCAAACAAGCCTGGGCTCGACCATGTCCGAGAGTGCTATCGTGCGTGGCCAATCAATTGATCACCTTTCATCCGTTGACAGTTTATACAGCCGATTCAGCAGGCTAGTAGTCTGGCGCTGAGTAGGTGCCCTCAACATAGTTCTGGGCTTGTCGCTGGATCGTCTTGCATACTGAAACTGCTAATTTTGCAACATCAGCACCATTCTTCAGGCAAGTTGTGATGCAGAGTTAGCCGATTCCAACGAAATCGGCTCCCGCAGACGCAGAACCTTCAAGGTGAGCTGCCCCCCGGGCCTCAACCGGGGCGAGAATAGCAGTGAGCCGACCACGTTGATCATCCTCGGTTTCCCATTCGTAATGCAATTTCAGGGCGAATCGCCCTCCCCGAGCTTCTTCGGCTCAACCCTTGCGCCTTGCTGATCAGATCGGCTCATTATCTTCGGCAGGCTGCAGCAATCTTCCGGTGAAGATGTCCCCGTATTTCTGACGCCCTCCAACCCTGGGCGCAACATCCTCTGGAAGTGACAGTTTACTGAGTCAACACGTGACAGCCGATGGCTTCGTCATCGGCGGTTCCCTTCGTCAGGCTCACCCCTACCCTGACTTGTACGTTTATGCTGCCCTTGCCGTTTAGTCAGGGTCTTAGAAGATGTCACGTTCCTCGCTGCTAACGTCGCCGATCTTGGAGACTTGTGAATGGGAACTAGGGGTCCTTGAAGGGAAGATCCACCCCCTGCTCCATTGATTCTTAAGTCGATGTCTGCGCATCGGCTATGCTCGAAATTTTTTTGAATTTTTCGGCCGACTTGTGTATCGGCCCCCATACTCCAATACCCATCATCAAAGGATGAGGCGCTTCTACTGCGTATCCTCGTGTTTTATCCACCTGGGTGCCCCCCGGAGCCGATTCTGTCAAGAGAATTGATGGTGTCGGCTCTGTTGGATAACATGTTGAACCCAGGCAGAATGGATGTTGAGGATAATTTTGGCCGATCGCTAGAATCGGCCTCCCACTGCTTTCCCGGTGAAGGTTTTGTGATGTCCCTTCACAAATCTTTTTGGGGCCGATCACAAGGATCGGTCTCGCCACGTTTATCCATCGACATTTGCTCTTGTTACACGGTCAGGCCGGTGGATAAAACCAGCCTAACCCCGTTCTTTGTCACGTCGATGCGCTCACAGTCGTCCAGATTGATACCTGAGAGCGGCTCTTGGCCTGATGTCTCCCAAATGTCCATGCCGGCTATTGAAACCTCGACTGAATCATCTGCACGGACGACTTCCACTTCATCTCCATCCCACTGTATCAGGCATTGGTGCATCGTGGATGGAATGCAACAGTTGGCGTGGATCCAATCCCTCCCTAGTAGGACAGCGTAGGTACTCTTGCTGTCGACGATAAAGAACGTCGTAGGGACAGTTTTTCTTCCTACGGTCAGATCCACATTCAGAACACCTTGCGCGTCAGATGCTTGGCCGTTGAAATCGCTCAGTGTTACGTTGGTTTTGATCAGATCCGAGCTGGAGCGTCCCAACCGACGTAGCATGGAGTACGGCATAATGTTGACTGCCGCTCCGGTGTCTACCAACATCTTGTTGACAGGCTGCCCATTGATGTAGCCTCGCAAGTACAGGGCCTTCAGATGCCTGTAACTTCTTTCTTTTGGCTTCTCAAAAATGACCGGCCGTGGGCCGCAGTCTAATTGTGCCACAGGTGCTTCATACAATCTTGGAGCGCTAAACTCCGTTGGAAGAATGAAGACCATGTTTGTGTCAGCCGATGTATCATCATCGGCTTTCCTCTGCTTGGGGCGCCACTCCATTCTTTGTGGCCGACCCTCTTCATCCAGGGTTCGCCGGATTTTGGCGGCCAGATCAGGCCGTGCCTTCCTTAGCGTGTGCAGGTACAATCTTTCAGCTTCTTCCAGCCCACGCAGATGCTGAACCCTGCGTTTTTGGGAACGGCTGAGCCCATCAGGGCACCACCTGGGCCGATGATATTTATCTTCTTCATCATCGTCCTCTAGTTCCTCGAGATCTTCCACCCGAGCGGACTCAGCGTGCTTGTTCCAAGGTGGGAGAGGCCCTAGACGCTCGAACACGGACACGATAGCGGCATCCTTCTTCCTTTGTTTGCATTCTGGGCAGTTCTCGATCGTTGGCAATCGGCTCATTCCTGAGTCCCAGCAGTGTTTGAAGAACGGACAGTCCCAGTGCCTATCCATGTTATCCTGCCCCCTTGACCTTCCTTCAGCGCGACGATTGTATCCGTCGTTGCTCCTATCATGCTGACGGTACCTCCCGACCTCTGCATCAGACCGACAATCCCTTTCATCATCTACGTCGTAGTGCCGACGTCGGTCGTGCTGCTGCTCATATTTGTGGAGGAGGCGCTCGGAGAGTGGACGCTGATACCGCACGCGTCTTATTCCCTCTCCTGTCAGGTACCGCCTGTCATCATCTCGGGGCCGGTCGCGTGGATCGGCCCTCTCTTCATCGTTGCCACGGGGGTGGCTGCTTTCTGCCTCGTCTTTGCCATGGCGGCTTGCAAGCCCTGCCATGTTGACACCAAAGGAGAACTTTGGCTGGCCTATGGAGTGGCTGAGATCCACCATGTTGACGCCAGGCGACGGACTTGAGTCTCTATCGAGCTTGATATCGTGCGGCCGGGTCTTCTCAGAGGAGCCGATGAGTTCGGCTTCGAGGGTTGCCTTGATCTCGTCATGTTTCCTTTTGAGCTCCTCGGGCAGATCCTCGTACTTCAGCGACCTGGTGTGTTCTTCTGACGGGGCGGACAGGTCCACTCCATCGAGTGCGTCTTCAGGTGTGAAACCCTTCCACCTGACGCCATGGGAGCAGGTTCGGTGGAAGGAGCCGATGAGTTCGGCTTCGAGGACCGCCTTGATTTCGTCATGCTTCTTCTTGAGCTCATCAGGCAGATCCTCGTAAGTGACCGGAGTGTCTTCCGCCATCTCGGATGTAAATGGCGATGTTGTGGATGTCGAAGGCTGTCCCACCGGGCGTGCCAGAATGTGTTGACGTCAGAAACCCCCTGGCGGGCACAGACGGTCAACACGGTAGAGCCGGGAACAACTAGGGCTGCGGCTGGCCCCGGTCCCTCGGAGCGACGGCCCGCAAAGCCTCCCGGTCGCACGCGCCGATGTTTATCACAAGGGCGTGCCACCCGACCTATACCCGGTCGTGAAGGTGTGGATGATGCCTCGCTTAGTTTCCTCGCAGGGCACACACGTAAACGTTAAATACGAGCCTCGATCGGCTCTCGAGTTATCTCGTGAATCGGCTCAAAGAGCCGATCCACCCATGATTCATACGGGGTGTCCGAATATATGGTGGTCCTGCTTGATCAAGGTAAAGCTAATGAGATCTACGACGATGTAGGGTTTTCACCGCATAATCGGATCGTCCTACTCCAGGTTGGGCCTCGCGGCCACGCACGGTGATCGTAAGCCGATCCTAAACAAGGCCTAAAAACCAACACGAGGTTGATCCCCGGAACATCCTCGCTTAGGGCCAACGAACGACACCCTACGTGCCGCCGGATCCTCCCCCCTTTGTAAGGCCTAACTATTGCAGTATATTAAACTAATCCTTGTAGAACAAGGAGCAATCGTAACGGATCAGATCTACTAAACTATGATCAAGCGGGTGCCGCCCCTACACCTAAGATAGGTGTAAGGGCGGCTAGACATGCAAGGGTTGCACTACGAAAGCATGTAATATGAAGAACAATGCTAACCCTAACATGTCTAAGATAACTACGTTGCTCGCCATCAAAAAGGCTTCGATACGAGCAACGCATGAACAACGTGGGCATGCTAGTGCTGCCTAGATCGCAAGATGCGATCTAGGCAGCATGATGCTTACCGGTAGAAACCCTCGAGACGAAGGAGTTGGCGATGCGCCGAGATTTGTTTGTGGTTGAACGTTGGTTGTTGTTTATTCCATAAACCCTAGGTACATATTTATAGTCCGGCGGACTTTCTAATGTGGGCGTGCACTAAACCATGCACGAGATAAACTCTAACTTTTAATCTAGATACAATCTACCATAATTAAAGATACACGGGCAATCTAGCCCAAATTCCCCGTGCAAGGCCGCTTCAGAGATCTTCCACGTGTAATCTTCCAAGCCCATCCTGATCGCGGCCCACCTCCTGATTTAGCCAAAATCTGGTGATAACAGTTTCTTCGTCTTGTTCTTCAAGGAATCTTCTTCGGCACCGCCGTAGTGGCCCACCTTGCCATCAGGTGTCTTCATGGGCCTCCAGTTGGGCTGCACGGGATAGGGAAATAAAAGTTACCCGAAGGGTAATGCTCACGTCAAAATCGATTATTATGGTGAAATCTGGAGTTTCGTGAAATCTGTCCGTGCAGTACTGTTTTCAAAGATGGCCCTGGGGATCCCCGAAAATAGCGTCAAATGAAAAAGTGTCAATTGACAAATTTGTGGGGAATTTCCATATCTTTAATTTGACATAAATAATCGGAGTCCGGATGCTCCGGTGGTCGCGATATTATTGAAGGGTACAGAGGAAGTTCCCGAAAATTGGTGACTTGGTTGACACAATCTCTTGCCATATTTGATGGATTTAGCCAAGCCACGACTTTATGGACTCATAAAGTACAAAGGGGAGCCTTAGGAAGGTTCTAGAGGTTCCCAAGAACCTTTGGATCAAAGGGGCATCAATCCCATGGCCGAGATTGCATCTCCACCTCCATATAGAGGGGAAACCCTTGTTTTGGAGACACCCATCTATTGTGACGAATATCCTCCTCCTTGCCAGCTGCCAAGGAGAGGGAAAACCTCCTCCATACCAGCACCAAGTTCAAGGAAGAAGAAGAAGGGGCAAGGGGCTGCTGCCCCCAAGGGCAGCCGCCGCCCTCCTACCGTCGCTGGGGTGCCGCCGCCACGAGGATCTTCACCGCCATCTCCTCCACGGGTTGCACTTCTTCATCATCTTCATCAACATCTACAGCAACTCTTCATCATCCCCCTCTATAATCTCTTGGCAAACATTGTTTGATGCAATATATTGTTTTCTCATGATCTATTGTATCTCTATGTTGATGTTTGATTAGTGAATTGTTCATGGAAATTGTTATATAGTTTGTTGTTGGTTGCATACAAGTATTTGTTATCTTCTATGATGGTCTTATGGATATTCATATATGAGTGCACACATATGTCAAGGGGATGCATAAGGTTACCACCGTTGCATGTTGATACGATGAGGGATAGTGGGAGCGACAGAAATCCGGTCCCGATTCTTGGATGCATGTTAGCGGGAGGTCGAATTTTGGAGACCTTTAAACTTACATCGGTGGTTGGACATTGTTAAATGCATGTCTTAATAATTTCTTTGTTTGCACATTCCGATGGCCTTAGGATCAATCACTAGGGGTGTACTTGCACATGTATATGGTTACACCTATCTATGGCTCCTCTGTAGAAGAAACAACTAAAGGACTATCTTTGTGCTTCACTAATTATGACAGCCACACAAATGAAGTGACAATTTTCCTGAACACTTGCTCTCACGAGTTACTCCACTTAATTCACTTCACTTCATCTCATTGCATTTTACTTTATTGCACATTACTTATTCTTGCACTAGTTTTACTTCTTGCATTTTAATTTTAGCACATATAGTTTTTAGTAAAAACCTCTTCACACACACACACATCATATCTCCTAGCTTTGCATAGAAGGTCATATAAGTGGGTTATAGGGCTCCAGAGAATAGATAGTTTACCTTCAGATCCTCGTGGGTTCGACACTCAAATACTTATTGAATTGTACGGCGGTGATCCCCTGCACTTGGGGGTTATCATGCTCCCGCTTCAGAAATCGTCACCTCCATCAACCATTGGTCCATCTTCAAGGTAGAAATTTGCACAACCCATGGCAGACCTCGTAGCACCACCGTTGTCCGGCCCGGGATACCCATGTCTCGAGTTTCCCCTGGAAGTAACTCAAGTAAAGTTGAAGTAGACCGCAATGGTGACGCCTTCGACAACAAAACAGTGCATACACATTGCCTTCGCCCGTCCAAACCAGAGTCGGAGCACGGTTTTCACCGATGGATGCACCACCCCACTCACCACTGGAACATCTGGCCGACCACCTCCGGCAGAGGAGGGGGCCATCACAGACTCGTCGACGAGGCCTCCCCCTCCAACCCATCATCGCAGAAAACCCTAACCACCATGACGTGGAGGAGTGACACCTGGGGGGGTCACGGCCCGCCGGCCACCGCCACTCTCAGCCGCGCTGCCAAGGGGTCCGGATCGACAGTCGTTGGGGTCTCCCCCGCCGCCAGCTGCTTCACCGGCCGGCGCCTGACCGCCCCTAACCTGCACCATTGGTGATGCCGCTACCGGGCGCGATGCTCCACAGCCTGCCCGAGGCCACCGCCCCAGCGCCCACCCGAGATCCCAGCGGGCCGCCCTGGGGCAAGCCCCGCAGCCGGCCAGAGGAGACGGCGCCGTGGATCAAGCCCACATTAGCGTGCGCGATAAGGGAGGCCCGCCATCGCCAACAACCCTAGGATTTTCCTAGACGCGCGCCGGCGGTGGCAGGGAGAAGGACGGGGAGGGAGGAGGGTCCGGGCGGCGGCGATGTAGGTAACCGCCCGTGTCGCCCAACGAGGGGGATGACGCACGGGTCAGTGTGTATATCACCCGGTTGGCGTCTCTGAGAGTGTGTGCTATGGTACTTGTAATGTTTTATTTCTTGTATGCTTGTGTTAGAAAGTCGTTCTTATAGTTTGGTTCGATTTGGTAAAGTCTGGAAGTTTATCTAGCTTTCGATGGATGATGTATACATGATCGAACCTAGAGGTCATCTCAATTTCAGAAATGGAAATTGGAGCCGCGTGGCCCCTTTTACCGAAAAAAACTCTATACAAAATAATACTAGACTGTCTAATATTTCTATGAAATTCTTCCGATCGAATGTCTGGAGAGCGGATGTCTCGAGAGGAGAGGAAAACAATGTTGTTTTGCCGAAACTGAAACAAAGCACATGGAGAGTGATATATCCAACATTGTTGCCCCTGTTTGTAGCATGGTCTAGTATTATTTAACTCCGTCCGCTTGAATGCATGCAACATAGTAACAAGGAAAATGTAGAGTACTTATTCATTCATCAGTAGCATTATTATAGCATACAAATGTATCGGAAGTGACGCTAAATCCTATGTGTCCGTTCCATAAAAAAGCAAACTTACGACAGCCAAAATTCAGTATGTAGTCGCTCTAATACACCAGTTTTGCCGTTCAGCGAACAAGTCACCTCCACACAGCACAAAGTCTTGTCAGTCTTGCAACAGATTTTTCCTAAAAATGGAAGTAGTTCTCTCTGCAATTATGGGTGAACTAAAAAATCGGTCCATAACTTTCTTGGTCGACAAATACTGGAACCGGCCGGCGGCGCCGGACATGGAAGAGAAGCTACAGACCCTGCAGCGGCTGCTGCTTCGGGTTCGTATCATCATCGAGGAGGCAGAGGGGAGGCATATTGCAAACCAAGCGATGATATATCAGCTAAGCATACTGAGGAAAGAGATGTATAGAGGTTATTATATCCTAGACAGCTTCAGAAGCCAAGGCCATGGAGAGGACAAGACAGAAGACCTTGGGGTGAGTCACACATTCTCCCTGTCTAAATTCAATCCTGCCAAGCGTCTCTTTCTCTCCTTTGGTGATACAAATGTTGAGAAAGAAGTGGAGCGAGTGCTTAACAACTTGAACATCATCATTATTGATGTGAGTGAGTTCGTCACATTTCTCAAGAACTATCCTCCATTGTACCAGCAACCTTACAGTATGCACCTGTTCCTTGACAGGTGCATGTTTGGTCGCCAAATGGAGTTTGCGAGGATCATGAATTTCTTGATGCAAACAGAAACTCCGGGTAGAGAAAGTGTACAGGTCCTGCCAATTGTTGGTCCAATACATGTGGGGAAGAGCACCCTAGTTTCGCATGTCTGCAGCCATGAAAGAGTGCGCAGTCTCTTCTCTCAAATTGTGTGGGTCGGTGAAGACAATCTTGCAAACCAAAGCCTGAATTTCAAGGGCGATGTCCATGTGAGCAAGCATAGAGACAGTGTATCAAGTGAAAAAGCAGCAATGCTAATTATCATCGAACTGTCAGATGATAATGATGAGGCTACATGGAGAAACTTATATTTAGCTTATGCTGATCACATTTCGTCAGGGAGCAAGATAATAATCACAAGTCGATCTAGCAAAATAGTAGAATTTGGTACTACACAACCTCTTGTCTTGACCTATCTGAACCCAGAAGCGTTTTGGTATTTCTTCAAGGTGCTTACATTTGGAAGTGCAGATCCTGAGTTACAACCTGAATTGGTTCCAATTGCCATGAAGCTCTGCATGGGGATGAATCAATGTTTCATAGCTGCAAACATGATTGGTGGCTTACTACAGTCTAACCTCAATGCTCAATTTTGGCGCAGAGCAGTTAAATTTGCAGGACTACATGTGCAAGCAAATACCTCCAGGTTTGGTGAGAGCCCGAATGCTCTTTTGCGGAGAAATAGACCTGTATACCTTCAGAGAGTGACCAGCAACGATTATTGTGTCATCCTTGACAATTATGAAACAAATTTTGATGACAAGGAAGTACCCAAGATAACATTCCTGGATGTCTTATATGGAAGTGTGGAATGTCTAGGGAGAACTGAGGTCCTGGCATGGAGATCTCGCATACCACCATACAGGAACCACATTTGCAGCTGTGAGATCCAAAAGCCACAGAGCATGGCAATTCCTCGGAGAGATCCAGAAACTACTGTAACACCTCCACATTTGCTGTAGTACGTGTCTCCTCTTTTCGACAAGTGCTCAACTGCACCTCCTTGCTACTATACCAAATAAAGTTCCAACATTTTCTTCAAAAGAGACAGTATGTGTGTCCTTTTTTTTTCAGTTATCATTAATGCCTTGTTCGACCTAGCCATAGCATAGCAAAAACAAGAGCTCTGACAAAGAAAATGAAGTGGACGAATGAATAAAGTTTTCGAAACCAAGGGCAGAAGATCCACCATTCATTTCAACACCAGTCAACACGCAACATTCAGAAGGCACTTCAAGAAATCGTTGTTTGATTTTCTTATCACAAGCGGGACCCAACTTAGTGCCTTCAGTTGGAGTATTTATCAGGTATGGTAGCCGCCGACTATGATGACATTATCCTACTCTTCTCTTGATTGTGAACATGCATTTAATAATTAATTGCCTACGCATTATGTGGATTGTCAGTAACCAGAACTCAACAACAAAGTAACAGTAAATGATGGCATATGCCCGATCCTGGAATGTTTAAGAGAACCCACCACTGGCTCCCGCAGTTTTCTTACCCACACAAAGATATAAACTAAATGTTTTTATGCCACTTTCAAAGATATAACTGTGCCTCAAGCAAACTTCCCCACAAAATTAATAGATGGAAAATGTGAACCCGGTCAAAAATGATTGAGAACAGCTTAGTACAATTAGTTTTAGAAGTCGATTTAGTTTCCACGCTATCTCTATGAATGTGAACAAAAGGTATAAGTTACAAAAGTTAGAAACATTATATGGTGTAGCATCGAAACAGTTTACATTTTGAGGAGAGAGCAGCATCGAAACACTGTAAGAAAATGCTGAATATATCATCCTGAAATATGAACCGGCATATACTAGCACTATGCTTCCCTGCAAAATATATATTGCCTACATTATGCATGATTACTCGACACATAATGTGCGCAATCACATTAAGACTATACATGAACAAAATGTAGCAGATTAATGTGTTAGGTCTAAATTAGTTTTGAAGGACATAGAGAGAGTAGAGGAGCAGAAAAAATTAAATCTCTGGTATAATTGACATGATGTATCCAAGGAAAAAGGCAATTCGATGGGCAGCAATATGATCCAAATATCAAAATGCAAAGGAATAAAATAAAATATCCATATAATGTCAGATCCGACCACTAATGAAGGTAAACTGAAGCATTATATGCATCCAAGATTCCAAGTTTGAACTATTTCATGTAGTTAATAATTGGCGCTATGCTGTTTTCTTGTCCATTTCCCTCTGAAGGCAAACAGATGTCGAAGAACAAGTTACGGACATTGAAGGCTAGGGCTATTTTAGTGACTAGCCCAACAGAAGTGCTACTCAGATTTTGCTGCCAGACAGAAATTTTAGCACCCAATATTTTTTTATGGCCAAATAATGAAGCATGTTCACTGGAGGGCAGGGTTGTTCGGTTTAGTAACTTGAAAAGGACAAATGAAGCAGTCACCAGCTGCTCATGCAGTTCAACAATATTTTAATTGCAGTATCTAAAGAACAGAGTGAGTTCCAGAAGCCATAGGTGTTAATCCCATCACCAGCACCATCTTGACGTGTAGCCTATTTTGCAGCCCGACAAAGCAGGGAGATAACCACACTGAAGCGTTATACTCATTCAACTTCAAACACTGTTTGAAGTTAATATTGGCGATATGCGTATCGTTCATTTTGCATCTGAAGGGAACAGATGTGAAAGAAGTTTGACACTTAAGCCTAGCGCTATTATTACAATCAGCAAAAGAATAGTATTATTTGATTTTTTTCTGTCAGAAAGAAAAAAAAAATAGCAGAATATAAACATTTGTGCTAGAAATGATGCATGTGCATTACAGATTTGGAAGGCAGTGTTGTTCAGGAAAATACCTTAATGAAATACTCGCCAGCCATTCATGAAGTTCTACGATCTCTGAATTGTTGCAGTACCTACAGAGTAGAATGAGTTCCTGAAGCTATAGATGTTCAGTGTAAAGACCACGCCGCAAATTTTCAAGGCAATGCTCAATTCATGGAAAACGAAATTGGTTTCTGCAGCTGAGAAAGAATGCCGTCAATAGCCACAGGTTACAAAGCCAAGCAATTGGAAACTTGACATCCTTCTAAGTCCCCAAAAGCAAAATCATATACTAGTACCAAAGACATCAATTAGCAGAGCATATGACAGATCAACCAAATGGTTGGACATAGAAAATCATAGGAAGTTATTCAGGGCCAAGGTTTCGCAAAAGAAATAACATCACTGATACTCCAACAGTCAAATATCAACTAACATCTACAGTACAAAATTTCATTCAACACCTACAGTTAGTGTGACATGACAGAGATCACTCAGATACAAAGACATTGCAGCATAGGAGTATATTGATCAGGTTCCAAGGCTTCCAAAAAGAAACACCACATCATTACTATTTCACCAGTCACATGACAATACTAACAACATCACCAGCTTCCATTCATCAATAAGACTACTTCTAGATACAGAGAGCTAACTACCACGAGGCACTGCAGTTGCTACGGACAGCAAAGAAAGCAGATCTAAGATGAGGTGAACTTGGTGACAGCCTTGGTGCCCTCGGAGACAGCGTGCTTGGCGAGCTCGCCGGGGAGGACGAGGCGGACGGAGGTCTGGATCTCCCTGGAGGTGATGGTGGGCTTCTTGTTGTAGCGGGCGAGCTTGGCGGCCTCGCCGGCCAACTTTTCGAAGATGTCGTTGATGAAGGAGTTCATGATGGACATGGCCTTGGAGGAGATGCCGATGTCGGGGTGGACCTGCTTGAGCACCTTGAAGATGTAGATCTTGTAGGTCTCGACGCTCTTCTTGCCCTTCTTGCGGCCCCTCTTCTCGCCGCCCTCCTTGGCGGCGGTCTTCCCCGCCGGGAGGCTCTTCCCGGCCTTGGGCTTCTTCGCGGCAGGCGCCTTCGCCGCCGGCTCCGTCGCGGGCTCCTCCTCCACGGGCTTCTTGGCCGCCGGCTTCTTCTCGGCCTTGGGCGCCATCGCTCTGCTTCGAGGTCGGGAGGGGAAAGTGGGGATTTCGCTGGTGGGTTGTGTGTACTGGAAGGTGGAATGCGATGTGGGAAGAAGAGGTCGTGGGTGCTGTTTTTATAGAGAGGGAGAGGTGGGCTCTGATTGGTGGAATGCCCGGTGTCACGGATCGCCGAGATGGAGAGACAGGATGCGCCGGGAGCTTCTGGTATGGACGGCCGAGATGTGTTTAGGCGCGGATCGCTGCCGTTGCAAGAAAAGCTGGGCGGGAACGGGAACGCAGCTGGGTTTCGGAGCGCGGGACGGCGAGAATGGTTTTCGATTTCGCGGTTCTACTACTAGGCTACTGGCGGCATCGAAGGACCACGAGTCGGCATTGCACATACACGTTTCACCACTAAAATCTCCAAAATGAGGACCGAAAAAATTTCAGTTTATGCAACAGATTTTGTAATGTAAATTAATACGATGAGAAAGTTAAGCTATACGCAACATGGTTAAGTAAGTTATGCAAAATATTTGTAAAGGAAGTTTACGATGGTGTTTTTTTGCGGAAATTCCACCAATCTATTAATAATCATTAATAGACAGTACAAACAGATCAAAAAGTAACAAAAACAAATACAAGTAGGTCTTTCGACCATCTAGCGACGAATATAGACACTGACGTGAGCCGAGGGTGCGTCGCCGTCCTCGCTCCTCCACCAAGAAATCGGGCAAAGCTTATCGTAGTAAATTTTATTGTAGTAGATAAACGGGGAGTCGTATTGATAAGCCCACAAAGTTCCAGCGCACCAGAGTAGCAACAGTCTCCAAAGATGACAGTCGTAGTCGAAAGAGGCTGACCTAAAACTACACCAACGAACACAAAAACCGACCGTATCCCAGGAGATCTGTCGGGGCCACGACTCCTCGCGCTCTCCGTCAATGCTAGGCGCACCACCAAAACGAGGATAAGGCGAGGAGGACCTTATTCTGACTTTATGATGTAGCTGTCACATTACCATCTTGAGGATGACACTGAAAACAACCTAATAAATGACAACATAAATATTTATTTCAGTTAATAAAAATGCTAGAGTTCCTCCATCTCCCCAACAACAAATAAACTACTCACATATGGGGGAAATAACAATCATGGATATAAATGAAGTACGATGGATCAAATTGATACAAGTGCAAACCAATCTAGTCAGTACTACAATGAGATGAATGACAATGGTGAAGTCGATGAAGGCTGCAATGGTGTTGATGAAGATGGTGAAGATGATGTCCAAGCCTCAAAGATCCGAGTAGGGGCGTGGTGGGTTCTCTTTGGTGCTTAGTTCCCCCTGCAGATCCCTTCCGGAGGTGAGGTTTCGTGGTTTTTCTTTGTCTGTAACTCTGATTTAAGATCCATCTTTGTAGGGTTAAAATACATGACGAGGTGGTTCCACCGACACATGGTACGGTCACACCATACAAATGATACGTGCATTTTACATCATCATTATTGCTACATATATGTTTAATTTTCATTGTTATTTGTCATCATACACCTTTAATTGTGCATTTTTAGTCGACCTCAATATAGTATACAATATTCATCGGATCCCAGCAAACACAAATGTAGGATTACATAAAGATGATCTTGATCATGTAGGATAGCTCACAAGATCTATACATGAAGCACAAATTGGAGAAGACAATCATCTAGCTACTGCTATGGACCCATAGTCCAGGGATGAGCTACTCATGCATCACTTCGGAGGCGAGCATGGCGAAGTAGATGTCTCCGGTGATGATTTCCCCCTCCGGCGGGGTGCCAGTAAGAGCTTCAGAACCCCCCGAGATGGGTTTTGCGATGTGTTATCACCAGAATTTGACCGGATCAGAGGTGGGCCGCGATTGAAGATGGGCTTGAAGAATATACATAGAAGAAATACATGAATCGGCCTTATATGCAAAGTTTGGGCTAGTTTGCCCGTGTATCTGTAATATAGTAGGATACGTGTCGATTAGACAGAGTTTGGGATCGTGCCCGGTTGGGATTATTCTCACGTTAGAAAGTCTACGGACTATAAATATGTATCTAGGATTTATGAAATAAACAACAATCACGTTCACCACAAACCAATCTAGGTGCATCGCCAACTCCCTTGTCTCGAGGGTTTCTTCCGGGTAAGCATCATGCTGCCTAGATCGCATCTTGCGATCTAGGCGATACACGTTTATTCGTTGTTCATGCGTTGCTCGTGCTGAAGCCTTTTTTATGGCGAGCAACGTAGTTATCATAGATGTTTTAGGGTTAGCATTGTTCATCGTATCACATGCTATCGTCGTGCGACCCTTAGACATCTAGCCGCCCTTACGCCTATCTCGGGTGTAGGGGCGGCACCCCGCTTGATCATTATTTAGTAGATCCGATCCGTTATGATTGCTCCTTGTTCTTCAAGGATTAGTTTAATATCTGCATAGTTAGGCCTTACAAACGGGTTGAAGGATCCAGTGGCGCGTAGGGTGTACTTTGCTAGCCCTAGACATGATGCTCCGAGGATCAACTTCGTGTTGGTTTTTAGGCCTTGTCTAGGGTCGGTTTACGATCACCGTGCGTGGCCGCCAGGCTCAATCACGAGTAGGATGTTCCGATTATGCGGTGAAAACCCTAAATCGTAGTAGGTCGTTTTAGCTTTGTTTTGATCAAGCGGGACCACCATCCGATCGTACACCTCGTACGCATCATGGGTGGATCGGCTCCTTGAGCCGATTCACGGGATAACCTGAGAGCCGATCGAGGCTCGTATTTAATGTTTACGTGTATGCCATGCGGGAAACTAAGCGAGGCACATCCAACACCTTCCGACCGGGTATAGGTCGGGTGGCACGCTCCTGCATCGGCATCGGACGTGCGTGCCGAAGGCTTTGCGGGCCGTCGCTCGGAGGGACCGGGGCCGCCCGCGATCTCGGGAGCCTCCCGGCTCTACAGTGTTGCCCGTCGCTGCTCGCCGGTGGGTTTCTGACCGCAACACATTCTGGCACACCCGGTGGGACAATCTTCGACACCAACCGCATCGCCATCTACATCTGAGATGGCGGAAGGCACTCCGGTCAAGTACGAGGATCTGACCGACGAGCTCAAGAAGAAGCATGACGAGATCAAAGCAGTCCTCGAAGCCGACCTCATCGGCTCTTTTCACTGAACCCGCTCACATGGCATCGGGTGGAAAGGGTTCTCACTAAGGCGCGCTCGATGGAGTGGACCTGTCCACCCCGTCGAAGAACGCACCAGGTCGCTGCGTCGAGAGATTAACTTCATGGTGGCTCATTCGCTGCACCGCCATTCCGAGAGCTCGGTGAACACTTTAGAGCGTGTCGCTCGCGCGTGATCCAGGAAATCATGAGCCATCAGTATTCTCCGTCAGGACCAGCTCTCGGGACTCACCAAGGAGAGATGCCACTCCAGTCCCGTCCACCGCTGCCATTCGCGTTGGCAGCACCAGAAGTGCCGAATTCACCGGCATCCGCCGTTAACATGGTGGAGTGCACTTACCCTGGAGGGTGCCAGCCAAGATTCTCGTTCAACATCAACATGATAGGGCTCGGGCACCACCCTGGTAAGGACAGAGACGAGGGCAACTGCTCTCACAGCGAAGACAAGGAGGAAGCTGTTCCACGTGATCGGCCCCGACACCTCCAAAAAATCCTGGTTACAATCAAGATGAAGGCCGATTCCAGCGATCGACCTGCATTATCCGTACCACACGCTCTCCCTGTATTTGGTGTCGACCTCACAGGTGACGGAAAGCTAGGATATGGGTTTACATCGGCTGATGAGCTGGAGGAAGTCGACATCGGTCCTGGGGATAAGCCGCGACCAACTTTTATCAGCAAGAAGTTAGATCCACATCTTAGGGGTCGGATGATAGCTCGCTAAAAGAATACCCGGATTGCTTTGCATGGGATTACACAGAGATGCCTGGGTTGGACAGGAGCATCATTGAACATCGGCTTCCCCTTAAGAAAGGATTTCGGCCGTTCCAACAACGAGCACGTCAGATGAAGGCCGAAATTCTGGAAGAGGTCAAGAAAGAGATCGAGAAGATGTTGGCCGCCGGGTTCATTAGGCCATGCGAGTATGCTTGAATGGATCTCCGAGTATCGTTCATGTAGAGAAGAAAGACGGCCGATGGCGTGTGGCCATCGATTTCCGAGATCTTAACAGAGCCACTCCAAAGGACGAGTACCCGATGCCTGTGGCAGAAACATTGATCAATGCAGCTGCTGGCCACAATGTGTTGAGCTTCATGGATGGCAACGCCGGCTATAACCAGATCTTCATGGCTCCAGAAGACATACACAAGACTGCATTCAGAGTACCAGGGGCAGTAGGCTTGTTTGAATATGTGGTTATGACCTTTGGGTTGAAGAATGCTGGTGCAACGTACCAAAGAGCCATGAATTATATATTTCACGATCTGATCGGCAAGTTGGTGGAAATCTACATCGATGACGTGGTAGTCAAGTCTGTCTCCATGGAGGGACACTTGGATGATTTGCGACGCATCTTAGACCGAACTCGGAAGTTCGGACTGAGAATGAATCCAAAGAAGTGTGCCTTTGGCGTGACGGCCGGTCAGTTCCTTGGTTTTTTGGTTCATGAACGGGGAATTGAGATCGGCTCGAAAAGTCGGGAGGCGAGTGCGTACCATGCAGCCGCCCACCACAAAGAAGGAACTCCAACGTCTTATCGGCAAGATCAACTTCGTCCGACGATTCATCTCCAACCTCGTCGGGACGAATCGAGCCGTTCATGGCGCCGGTGAAGATTAAATCCGATGACGAGTTTCACGGGGGCGGAACGGCAGCGGGCGTTTGACGAGATCAAGCGGTATCCGACAACGCCTCTGTCGCTGGTTCCACCCCAACAAGACAGGCCGTTCTATATCTACTTATCGGTAGCTGACACGTCCATCGCTTCGGTGGTGGTGCAACTCCATGAGGGTGTTGAAAAGGTCGTTTTCTACCTCAGCAGAAGGATGTTGGACGCGGAGACAAGGTATTCTGAAGTTGAGAAGTTGTGCATTTGCCTGTTCTTCACCTACACCAAGCTTCATCACATCCTTTTGACGGCAGAGATCATCGTCATATGCAAGTCAGACGCTGTCAAGCACATGCTGTCGGCCCCAGTTTTGAAAGGCCGGCTTGGTAAGTGGATGTTTGCATTGACGGAGTTCGATCTTCGGTATCAGCCTGCGAAAGCAGTCAAGGGACAAGCATTGGCCGATCTTATAGCTGAACGGATTAATACTAATATAGCGGCACTATATGTACGTGCGTGGGCTATGTTCTTCGACGGATCGGCTTGTGACGATGGTTGTGGCATCGGTATTCTGCTCGTGTCGCCTCGGGGGGCAACATATTCTTTCTCCATCAGGCTATCTACCCCTTGCACCAACAATGTTGCTGAGTATGAAGCAGTGCGCAAGGGAATGGAGTTTCTCTTGGAAGCCGGGGCAGAGGCAGTGGAGCTTTTTGGAGATTCGAAGTTGGTGATCTCTCAACTCACGGACGAATACAAGTGCGAGAGTGAGTCACTTTTTCCATATTGGGTGGAGTGTCGTGAGTTGATGACACATTTTCGATACATCAATTTCAATTGGGTTCCAAGGTCTCAGAATACCGACGCCAATGATCTCGCACAGATGGCGTCAGGATATAAGGACATGCCAGACGGGACGGAAGTTCAGGTACAGTTCCTGGAACAGGATGATTGGAGAGCCGATATCTTCAATTATTTGAAGGATTCGGCTCGGGGGGCACCCAAAAGGATAAGATACAATGCTATGAAATATGTCCTTATAGGAGATGACATGTTCTACAGGACGTTGGAAGGGTTACTACTCAAATGCCCAGGACCAACCGAGTCTAATCGGCTCTTACATGAGGTGCATGAAGGCGCTCGTGGAACTCACCAATCGGCCCATAAGATGAAGTGGTTAATTAGGCGATCAGGGTTTTATTGGCCTACCATGCTGGAAGACTGCTTCAAGTAATACAAGGGATGCCAAGCGTGTCAGATGTTCGGAAAAATCCAGATGGTACCCGCATCAGCGATGAACCCCATCAAAAAAACCTTGGCCATTTCGAGGTTGGGGCATGGATATGATCGGCAAAATACATCCTCCGTCAAGCAAGAACCACGAGTGGATTCTGGCCATTACAGATTATTTCACCAAGTGGGTGGAGGCCGTTCCCATGAAGAAAGTAAAATCGGAAGATGTTATCCAATTTGTCAAAGAACATGTCATTCATAGGTTCGGGATTCCCCAAACCATCACGACCGATGGAGGTTCGGTCTTTGTTTCTAAAGAATTCGAGAAAGTTCGCGATGACATGGGGATTAAGCTAATCCGATCATCTCCCTACTATGCTCAAGCCAACGGGCAAGCCGAAGCATCCAATCAAAGCCTGATCAAGCTGATTAAGAGGAAGATTGAGGAGAACCCTAGGGTGTGGCATGAGACGTTGTCAGAGGCTTTGTGGGCCTATCGCATGTCATGCCATGGAGCTATAAAGACTTCGCCGTACCAACTTGTCTATGGGCAGGAGGCCGTATTACCTTGGGAAATTACGGCTGGATCGAGACATGTCACGTTTCAGAATGACCTGACGCCTGAGGAATATGCAACCCTGATGAGTGACACTATTGAGGATGCAACAGAACTTAGACTTTGGTCGTTGTAGAAGATTAAAGAGAACAAAGCCAGGGTAGCTCGGGCATACAATAAGAAGGTGAGACCAAAGGAGTTTCAAGTTGGTGATCTAGTATGGGAAGCCGTGTTGCCGCTAGGAACCAGGGATAAAGCATACGGCAAATGGTCTCCTAATTGGCACGGTCCTTACAAAGTCATCCGGGTTCCGAAGGGCAATGCCTACATGCTTGAACAGTTGGATGGTGTGAAGTTCCCGGTGGCCGTCAATGGCCAACATCTCAAGAAGTATTTCCCAAGCATGTGGGAGGATGGGCGGTGAGATATGGAGGCCGATTCTAATCGGCCGGTAAAAAAATCACAGCCGACGCGCGGACATCGACTTGAGAAAACATGTGGAGACAACGAGTATGCGTACAGCCGATGCACGGGTATCGACTTCAGAATAATAAAAGCCGATGCATTGCCATCGACTCTAGAGGTACAAGCTCAATTAAGCAGGTTAACAGATCGGTTCAAACCAGAAATCATGATGGTTGCTGAGGAGTTCAATCTGCACGTTTAAGATTGGAGGATGGTTTGGACGTGAGCTAGACCTGTTGGACCGTGTGGATAGGCAACGGCTTGGCCTCAAATCGCGTTTATAGTACAAGCCGATGCCCTCGCTACCGGCTCTGTCATGCGACGACTTCGTTCGACGATCGGCAAAGTAGACAAGAAAGCAAGATTAATTGGGGAATATTTTCTTCATTAATAGTGGGATTTCTTACAAAGAAAGAGCCGATTGCTCGGGGAAGAAAGAACAAAAGCTGACTACTACTACTAGTCCCTAATCTAAGGGCCGTTGCTGCCCTCGTCGTCGTCGTCGCTGCCGGTCGGCGCAGCTCGCCGATAGGCTCCTCATCGCTGCTCCCGTAGCCTTCTACGGGAGCCTCGTCTTCCTCATCGTCGTCATCGTCTGTCGTCGTCCCACCGAGCGCGGAGGCGCTTGCCGGTGGGTATCCTTCGAGGGAGTCATCGTCGTCCTCTTCCGCCTCTTCCTCGGAGGAGGTGAAGTCGTCCCGGAGAAGCGGTCGTCCTCGCTCTCCGCCTCCTCCTCCCCGTCGACGAGGATTGAAGGTCGTCCTCTCCGTCGGTCAAGGATTTGTCATCCTCGGACCAGATGGAGGAATCGTGTTCCTCCTTATCCCACGTCGTTGGGGCGAGGATGTCGTGCGCCGCCAACGAGCCCCACTCTGGCGTCGGCTCACGGAAGGGAGATGATACGTAGGAGCGGTTTGAGGAGGCAGAAGAGGAGGAGGAGGAGGAAGACATGGCTACGAAGGAATGGGGGTTTTTGCCGATAGCTAGTACGGAGCAGGAGGGTGAAGAGGCGAACTGCTCGACGCGGTTAAATAATGGGATATTGGGGAGAGTTAATGTTACAGCGGTTTCCGAGGAAGTGGTGCCAAAGAACTGTCGAATCGCGCATAGAAGTCAAGAAGGCAAGGCATCATGATGAAGGATACTGCAGCGGTTCTGCTCTGCCACGACATGACCCGACGAAAGAAAAGCATAATGATTTTGGAAATGTCATTTCCAAAACCGGGGGGCATGTGTTATCACCGGAATTTGACCGGATCGAGAGGTGGGCCGTGATTGAAGATGGGCTTGAAGAATATACATAGAAGAAATACATGAATCGGCCTTATATGCAAAGTTTGGGCTAGTTTGCCCGTGTATCTGTAATATAGTAGGATACGTGTCGATTAGACAGAGTTTGGGCTCGTGCTCGGTTGGGATTATTCCCACGTTAGAAAGTCTACGGACTATAAATATGTATCTAGGGTTTATGAAATAAACAACAATCACGTTCACCACAAACCAATCTAGGCGCATCGCCAACTCCCTTGTCTCGAGGGTTTCTTCGGGTAAGCATCATGCTGCCTAGATCGCATCTTGCGATCTAGGCGATACACGTTTATTCGTTGTTCATGCGTTGCTCGTGCTGAAGCCTTTTTGATGGCGAGCAACGTAGTTATCATAGATGTTTTAGGGTTAGCATTGTTCATCGTATCACATGCTATCGTCGTGCGACCCTTAGACATCTAGCCGCCCTTACGCCTATCTCGGGTGTAGGGGCGGCACCGCTTGATCATTATTTAGTAGATCCGATCCGTTATGATTGCTCCTTGTTCTTCAAGGATTAGTTTAATATCCGCATAGTTAGGCCTTACAAACGGGTTGAAGGATCCGGTGGCGCGTAGGGTGTACTTTGCTAGCCCTAGACATGATGCTCCGAGGATCAACTTCGTGTTGGTTTTTAGGCCTTGTCTAGGGTCGGTTTACGATCACCGTGCGTGGCCGCCAGGCTCAATCACGAGTAGGATGTTCCGATTATGCGGTGAAAACCCTAAATCGTAGTAGGTCGTTTTAGCTTTGTTTTGATCAAGCGGGACCACCATCCGATCGTACACCTCGTACGCATCATGGGTGGATCGGCTCCTTGAGCCGATTCACGGGATAACTCGAGAGCCGATCGAGGCTCGTATTTAATGTTTACGTGTATGCCATGCAGGAAACTAAGCGAGGCACATCCAACACCTTCCCGACCGGGTATAGGTCGGGTAGCACGCCTTGCATCGGCATCGGACGTGCGTGCCGAAGGCTTTGCGGGCCGTCGCTCGGAGGGACCAGGGCCAGCCGTAGTCCTGGGAGCCTCCCGGCTCTACAGTGTTGCCCGTCGCTGCTCGCCGGTGGGTTTCTGACCGCAACACGATGGCGGCCGCGACGAAACTTTTCATCGATGGAGGCTCGGGTATCTAGGGTTTTCCCAATAAGATGTATACATAGACGGAGGATTTAGGTCGGTGGCGTGCCTGGAAGGACCACACAACCCCTTGGCGCGGGCCCAGGCCAGGCCGCACCAAGGTGTGGTCTGGCCGCCCTGTGGCACTTCTTGGACCCCCCCCCTCTGGACTTCATCTTCGTTTCGGTAAAATATTGACTTCGGCTTTTGTTTCGTCCAATTCCGAGAATATTTCATGTACAACTTTATCTAAAGTACAAAAATAACAGAAAACAGGGAACTGGCACTGTGTGACATCTTGTTAATAGGTTAGTGTCGGAAATCATGTAAAAGTGCAACGAAGTATAAGAAAAACATATATGAATTTGTGTAAAACAAGCATGGATTGACTTTGCTTTTGTTATGTCCAATTCCGAGAATATTTCCTGTACAACTTTTCTGAAATACAAAAACAGCGGAAAACAAGGAACTGGCACTATGGCATCTTGTTAATAGGTTAGTGCCGAAAAATCTATAAAATTGCAACAAAGTATGAGCAAAACATATATGAATTGGTGTAAACAACCATGGAGCATCAAAAATTATATATACATTTGAGACGTATCATTTCACATGCTCTATTGAGTGATGATTTGCTATGTGCCTTTTCCAGTGATACTTCTCACTAGTATACATAGATGTTTAATTTTAAATATCATTGTTTGATGATTAATGAATATCTCTATGGATACTATTGCATGCTTCTAGATCTCTTGCTAGCCAAAATAAATGAATTCTCACACAATCATAGACTTGTTTCCAAATTCCACTCAAACCCAAATGTATATCATATCTACCTATATAGAACTTTCTATTTCAAGTATAATATGTGAGTTATGCCTCCAACCATTTCAAAATATTCCTTTTTGTGTAATTCAAAGCTCATAGGAAAGTAAGGTGTGAAGGAAAATACCACTATGCACGTCATGGGTTTGACTGATTATGAGTAATGAGCTAGACCTTAACCATGCTTACATGGGATGTCTTTCAACATTGCACCATGAAGGTTATCTACCTTGAAGTTGATTGTCATTTCTTTTGGGTTCGTTGATGGTTATCTCTTGTGAAAAGAATGGGATTTTCAAGATAAAGACTAGAGTATGCATATTGTTAGAGAAGAGCAATGGGCCACTAACTAGAAGCCATGCTTACATGGTGAAAGTTTCAGCACGAGCATCCTCAAAAATAGAAAAAGAAGTTTGGTTTACATTCTTAAGTTATTATGTTCTTGCTATCAAAAATGAAAAAAGAGGATGCTCAAAAGATTGTTGTCCTTGTTGTACGGGGATGGATGGCTTAAGATGAAGCTTATATAAGCCAATTTTGCCCTTTGTGTACATGCGGCAAGGAGGTACCCCATTGCGATACTTGGTTAAAACAATATGTGGAAGGTCTATTGGCAATCTGAAAGCAATTAGCAAGAGGTGTATCCTTAGCACCAAGGGAATGAGGCAATATTTACTTATAAGAGGTCAAACTCATGAATCTTAGATATCTCTGAAACAAAGAGATGCATGGTACCCAATCCTTATGAGTATAGTTGACATGAATTGCATGGTACCCAATCCTTATGAGTGTGCAGGATTCCTAGAAGAAGA
Organism: Lolium rigidum; assembly: GCF_022539505.1. NCBI lineage: Eukaryota > Viridiplantae > Streptophyta > Magnoliopsida > Poales > Poaceae > Lolium > Lolium rigidum. The sequence continues at coordinate 340,692,424 of NC_061510.1, forward strand.
GAGGGAGAGATACCTCTTTGCTCAGTTCCCCGAGAGTTCGATATAACCCTCGATTCACCCTTGTGGGGAAAATTGCTTCCTAAACTGCACACTCTGAACTTGGAGTCCCAGTGCTATCACATCTATGCATACATCTTACACATAATATGTTTCAATATCATATATCAATATCATGGAATAAAGATCCACCGCATAGGAAATACATATATAACCATAATCATGTTGAGCAGCTCATATGGTGCTACATCTATGAAGAACAAGAGAGGAATAGGTCAAGCTACTGCCACAAATCCATAGTTCAGAGGTGGACTACTCCCTCTGCATCATGGTGATGATGGAGGAGACGTTGGAGACGCTGGAGATCCCTCCGGCGGCGGCTCCGGCGGAGTTTCCCCTCCAATCTTCGCTGGTCCTGGCTCTATTTTTTGGTGTTCCGGTGTTTCTGTGGCGCCCCCCAGAGGAAGCCTCGGGAAGTCCTTTATATAGGGGTTTTAGATCAACGGTGAAAGAATCAAGCGAATCGGACGATCGGGGAGGGAAAGAGACAGGGTGGAGCGTCCCCCCTGGCTGGGTGCGTGTAATAACCCACAACATAGGAACATCGAAGGGTAGATTTAGAAATGGGATGTGCATTTCATCGCAAAACGGGGGAAATTTTCACGCTTTATTGCAACTAAACCTAAGAGGGATCGAGGTTCTCTCTCAACTCAATTAGGATTAGGCATCGAGAGATTAAGAATTTTGACATGACCTCTTTTGTATCTTGTTGATTTGGGAGTGATTTGATTTGACAAGTCATATTAAATTTGAAAACCTAAAGAGTAGTTGATAATCCATATAGAATTTGAATTAGGAAATTAGAATTCACATGCATATCATATTTCAAACACATTTCATAAATACAAGTCAATTTGAATCTCAAATTGATATATGATTATACAAATATATATACAAATGAATAATACAAATACAAATAAGCTCATAAACAAAACTTGAGCTTTATTGATAACACACACATACAATGTCTTTAAAGAAAATTCTTTATTACAAGAATTGGAAAAACAAGTAAATAAAACAAAATGAAGATTACAATAATTGATCCTAGACTTGTGTGTGTCCAAACCAGAGAAACAAGTGTCATGGACATTTGTGCTTGTCCAAAATGCTGGAAAGCATAGGATAGGATCACATCAGACCAGAACTGAGCAAGGTATAGGGGCTCAAGTTTCACCAAAGGAGCACACAGCTCATGGTTGTTGTGTGATGTCTACGGGTGCTTCTATTCTTGTAGACAGTGTTGGGCCTCCAAGAGCAGAGGTTTGTAGAACAGCAGCAAGTTTCCCTTAAGTGGATCACCCAAGGTTTATCGAACTCGGGGAGGAAGAGGTCAAAGATATCCCTCTCATGCAACCCTGCAACCACAAAGCAAGAAGTCTCTTGTGTCCCCAACACACCTAATAGGTGCACTAGTTCGGCGAAGAGATAGTGAAATACGGGTGGTATGAATAAGTATGAGCAGTAGTAACGCTAGCAGTAGTAACGCAATGATAAAACGGTAAACAAGCAGCGATAGCGATATTTAGGAACAAGGCCTAGGGATTACACTTTCACTAGTGGACACTCTCAACATTGATCACATAATAAATAGACTAAATCGCATATGCTACATACACTCTCTTGTTGGATGATGAACACCACTTGCGTAGGATTACACGAACACCTCAATGCCGGAGTTAACAAGCTCCACAACATTCAATGTTCATATTTAAATAACCTTAGAGTGCATAATAGATCATTACACAACTAAACCAAGTACTAACATAGCATGCACACACTGTCCACCTTCACACTATGAAGGAGGAATAGATCACATCAATACTATCATAGTAATAGTTAACTTCACAATCTACAAGAGATCATGATCATAGCCTACGCCAAGTACTAACACGGATGCACACACTAGTCACCATTACACCGTGCGGGAGGAATAAACTACTTTAATAACATCACTATGAGTAGCACATAGATAAATTATGATACAAAACACATTGCAATCATAAAGAGATATAAATAAGCACTTCACTATGCCATTCATAACGGTGAATAAGTATTACGTGAAATATAGCCTAAGAGACCCACACGGTGCACACACTTGTCACCTTTACACACGTGGGACAAGGAGTCTCCGGAGATCACATAAGTAAAACCCACTTGACTAGCATAATGACATCTAGATTACAAGCATCATCATATGGATCTCAATCATGTAAAGCAGCTCATGAGATCATTGTATTGAAGTACATAGGAGAGAGATTAACCACATAGCTACCGGTACAGCCCCGAGCCTCGATGGAGAACTACTCCCTCCTCATGGGAGACAGCAGCGTTGATGAAGATGGCGGTGGTGTCGATGGAGAAGCCTTCCGGGGGCACTTCCCCGTCCCGGCGGCGTGCCGGAACGGAGACTCCTGTCCCCCGGATCTTGGCTTCGCGATGGCGGCGGCTGCGGAAGGTTTCTCGTACCGTGGCTCTTCCGTATCGAGGTTATAGGTCAGGCACCTTTATATAGGCGAAGAGGCGGCGTCAGAAGGTCGAAGGGGCGACGACACCATAGGGTCGCGCGGCCGGGGCGTGGGTCGCGCCGGCCTATCATGCGTGGGCCTGTGTGGCCCCTCTGCGCGACTCTCGGGTGTTCCGGATGCTTCCGGGCAAAATAGGAACACGGGCGTTGATTTCGTCCAATTCCGAGAATATTTCGTTACTAGGATTTACGAAACCAAAAACAGCGAGAAACAGCAAGCGGCCTTTCGGCATCTCGTCAATAGGTTAGTTCCGGAAAACGCATAAATATGACATAAAATGTGCATATAACATGTAGATATCATCAATAATGTGGCATGGAACATAAGAAATTATCGATACGTCGGAGACGTATCGGCATCCCCAAGCTTAGTTTTCGCTCGTCCCGAGCGGGTAAACGATAAACAAAGATAATTTACGGAGTGACATGCCATCATAAACTTGATCATATTGTAAACATATGTAATGAATGCAGCGATCAAAACAATGGTAATGACATGAGTAAACAACTGAATCATAAAGCAATGACTTTTCATGAATAGCACTTTCAAGACAGGCATCAATAAGTCTTGCATAAGAGTTAACTCATAAAGCAATAAATTCAAAGTAAAGACATTGAAACAACACAAAGGAAGATTAAGTTTCAGCGGTTGCTTTCAACTTGTAACATGTATATCTCATGGATAATTGTCAATGCAAAGCAATATAACAAGTGCAATAAGCAAGTATGTAAGAATCAATGCACAGTTCACACAAGTGTTTGCTTCTTGAGGTGGAGAGAAATAGGTGAAGCTGACTCAACATAAAAGTAAAAGAATGGTCCTTCAAAGAGGAAAGCATCGATTGCTATATTTGTGCTAGAGCTTTTATTTTGAAAACATGAAACAATTTTGTCAACAGTAGTAATAAAGCATATGAGTTATGTAAAGTTATGTTACAAGTTGTCAAGCCTCATGCATAGTATACTAATAGTGCCCGCACCTTGTCCTAATTAGCTTGGACTACCGGATCATCGCAATACACATGTTTTAACCAAGTGTCACAATGGGGTACCTCCATGCCGTCTGTACAAAGGTCTAAGGAGAAAGCTCGCATTTTGGATTTCTCGCTTTTGATTATTCTCAACTTAGACATCCATACCGGGACAACATGGACAACAGATAATGGACTCCTCTTTAATGCATAAGCATGTGGCAACAGTTAATGTTCTCATATGAGATTGAGGATATATGTGCAAAACTGAAACTTCCACCATGATTCATGGCTTTAGTTAGCGGCCCAATGTTCTTCTCTAACAATATGCATGCTCCAACCATTATGGTGGTAGATCTCTCTTACTTCAGACAAGACGGACATGCATAGCAACTCGCATGATATTCAACAAAGAATAGTTGATGGCGTCCCCAGAAACATGGTTATCGCACAACAAGCAACTTAATAAGAGATAAAGTGCATAAGTACATATTCAATACCACAATAGTTTTTAAGCTATTTGTCCCATGAGCTATATATTGTAAAGGTGAATGATGGAATTTTAAAGGTAGCACTCAAGCAATTTACTTTGGAATGGCGGAGAAATACCATGTAGTAGGTAGGTATGGTGGACACAAATGGCATAGTGGTTGGCTCAAGGATTTTGGATGCATGAGAAGTATTCCCTCTCGATACAAGGCTTAGGCTAGCAAGGTTATTTGAAACAAACACAAGGATGAACTGGTGCAGCAAAACTCACATAAAAGACATATTGTAAACATTATAAGACTCTACACCGTCTTCCTTGTTGTTCAAACTCACTCACTAGAAATTATCTAGACTCTAGAGAAACCAATTATGCAAACCAAATTTTAGCAAGCTCTATGTATTTCTTCATTAATGGGTGCAAAGTATATGATGCAAGAGCTTAAACATGAGCACAACAATTGCCAAGTATCAAATTATTCAAGACATCATACCAAGTTACTACATGCAGCATTTTCCGTTTCCAACCATATAACAATTAACGAAGCAGTTTCATCCTTCGCCATGAAAATTAAAAGCTAAGAACACATGTGTTCATACGAACCAGCGGAGCGTGTCTCTCTCCCACACAAGCATTTATTCAAACAAAAACAAAAACAAGAAACATACGGACGCTCCAAGTAAAGTACATAAGATGTGACCGAATAAAAATATAGTTTCAAGAGAAGGAACCTGATAATTTGTCGATGAAGAAGGGGATGCCTTGGGCATCCCCAAGCTTAGATGCTTGAGTCTTCTTGAAATATGCAGGGATGAACCACCGGGGCATCCCCAAGCTTAGAGCTTTCACTCTCCTTGATCATAGTATATCATCCTCCTCTCTTGACCCTTGAAAACTTCCTTCACACCAAACTCGAAACAAACTCATTAGAGGGTTAGTGCATAATCAAAAACTCACATGTTCAGAGGTGACACAATCATTCTTAACACTTCGGACGTTGCCCAAAGCTACTTGGAAGTCAATGGAACAAAGAAATCCATCCCACATAGCAAAAGAAGCAATGCGAAATAAAAGGCAGAATCTATCAAAACAGAACGGTCCGTAAAGACGAATTTTAAAAGGGCACCAGACTTGCTCAAATGAAAATGCTCAAATTGAATGAAAGTTGCGTACATATCTGAGGATCACTCACGTAAATTGGCATAATTTTCTGAGTTACCTACAGAGAATTAGGCCCAGATTCGTGACAGCAAAGAAATCTGTTTCTGCGCAGTAATCCAAATCTAGTATGAACCTTACTATCAAAGACTTTACTTGGCACAACAATGCAACAAAACTAAGATAAGGAGAGGTTGCTACAGTAGTAACAACTTCCAAGACACAAATATAAAATAGAGGTACCGTTAGCAAAATAAACACATGGGTTATCTCCCAAGAAGTTCTTTCTTTATAGCCATTAAGATGGGCTCAGCAGTTTTAATGATGCACTCGCAAGAAATAGTAGTTGAAGCAAAAGAGAGCATCAAGAGGCAAATTCAAAACAAATTTAAGTCTAACATGCTTCCTATGCATAGGAATCTTGTAAATAAACAAGTTCATGAAGAGCAAAGTAACAAGCATAGGAAGATAAAACAAGTGTAGCTTCAAAAATTTCAGCACATAGAGAGGCATTTTAGTAACATGAAAATTTCTACAACCATATTTTCCTCTCTCATAATAACTTTCAGTAGCATCATGAGCAAACTCAACAATATAACTATCACATAAAGCATTCTTATCATGAGTCTCATGCATAAAATTATTACTCTCCACATAGGCATAATCAATTTTATTAGTTGTAGTGGGAGCAAATTCAACAAAGTAGCTATCATTATTATTCTCATCAAGTGTAGGAGGCATAGTATAATCACAACAAAATTTACTCTCCATAGTAGGTGGCACCAAAAGACCACTATCATTATAATCATCATAAATAGGAGGCAAAGTATCATCAAAGTAAATTTTCTCCTCAATGCTTGGGGGACTAAAAATATCATGCTCATCAAAACCAGCTTCCCCAAGCTTAGAATTTTCCATATCATTAGCAACAATGGTATTCAAAGTATTCATGCTAATATGTTCCATGGGTTTTTTAATTTTCGGATCAAACCATCCATGTCTTAACTCAGGAAATAGAACAAGAAGCTCATTTTTGTCCATTATGCCAAACTAGTGTAAACAAGAAACAAAAAGATGCAATTGCAGGATCTAAAGGAAATAGCTTCGAGTACTTACAACGGCGAAAATAGCTTAGTAGCCGAGATCCGGAGTGTGAGTACCTTTTACCTTTCCTCCCCGGCAACGGCGCCAGAAAAGTAGCTTGATGTCTACGGGAGCTTCTATTCTTGTAGACAGTGTTGGGCCTCCAAGAGCAGAGGTTTGTAGAACAGCAGCAAGTTTCCCTTAAGTGGATCACCCAAGGTTTATCGAACTCCGGGAGGAAGAGGTCAAAGATATCCCTCTCATGCAACCACTGCAACCACAAAGCAAGAAGTCTCTTGTGTCCCCAACACACCTAATAGGTGCACTAGTTCGGCGAAGAGATAGTGAAATACAGGTGGTATGAATAAGTATGAGCGAGTAGTAACGCAGAGTAAAACGAGTAAACAAGCAGCAGCGATAGCGATATTTAGGAACAAGGCCTAGGGATTACACTTTCACTAGTGGACACTCTCAACATTGATCGCATAATAAATAACTCTTTCTCATATGTGCTACATACACTCTTTTGTTGGATGACAAACACCAGTCGTTGTGTAGGGCTACAAGAGCACCTCAATACCGGAGTTAACAAGCTCCACAACATTCGATGTTCATATTTAAATAACCTTAGAGCATAATAGATCATTGCAAAATAAACCAAGAACTAACATAGCGCACACACTGTCCACATTACACTATGAAGGAGGAATAGATCACATCAATACTATCATAATGATAATTAACTCCACAATCTACAAGAGATCATGATCATAGCCTACGACAAGAACCACACGGTGCACACACTAGTCACCTTTACACCATGCGGGAGGAATAGACTACTTTAATAACATCACATGAGTAGCACACAACTAGTAGTGATACAAAGCTCATCATATGGATCTCAATCATGTAAAGCAGCTCATGAGATCATTGTATTGAAGTACATAGGAGAGAGATTAACCACATAGCTACCGGTACAGCCCCGAGCCTCGATGGAGAACTACTCCCTCCTCATGGGAGACAGCAGCGTTGATGAAGATGGCGGTGGTGTCGATGGAGAAGCCTTCGGGGGCACTTCCCCGTCCCGGCGGCGTGCCGGAACGGAGACTCCTGTCCCCCGGATCTTGGCTTCGCGATGGCGGCGGCTCTGGAAGGTTTCTCGTACCGTGGCTCTTCCGTATCGAGGTTTTAGGTCAGGGACCTTTATATAGGCGAAGAGGCGGCGTCAGAAGGTCGAAGGGGCGACGACACCATAGGGTCGCGCGGCCAGGGGGTGGGCCGCGCCGGCCTATCATCTGGGGCCTGTGTGGCCCCCCTCTGGCGACTCTCGGGTGTTCTGGATGCTTCCGGGCAAAATAGGAACACAGGCGTTGATTTCGTCCAATTCGAGAATATTTCGTTACTAGGATTTCGAAACCAAAAACAGCAGAAAACGAGCAGCGGCCTTTCGGCATCTCGTCAATAGGTTAGTTCCAGAAAACGCATAAATATGACATAAAATGTGCATATAACATGTAGATATCATCAATAATGTGGCATGGAACATAAGAAATTATCGATACGTCGGAGACGTATCACGCTCAAGCTTGCACTGATTGCCGCTAAGCTCAACTGTGAGGACTAAGCCAACACAACCGCAGTTTGCATCCTCCTTTTTTCCTCTGCGATCACCAGCGATTTTGCCAGGTTTGATCCGGCGGAAGTAGTTTCCAGCGAAATCTTGTAATTTCCCACCACAGTTGAGGGTCCACGAGGTGCCGGCATCTTCATCTTGAGATAGGCTGTGTGAGTTGAGGCCATGAAAGCTGCCAATGCCGGTCTCCCCAGCAGTGCATGGTAAGGACTATCTAGGTCCACCACCTCGAACTCAATGTTTTCAACCCGGCAATTGTCACGTCCTCCAAACGACACATCCACCCGGACTTTTCCAACTGGTGCACGACAAACCCGGAACGATTCCGTGGAACGTTGTACGAGTTGGCTGAAGCATGTTTTCTGTTATGCCCAGCGTATGCATGGTGTGCCGGTACATTATGTTTATGCTGCTCCCATTGTCTATCAGCACTTTGCTGAACTTGACGCGAGTCGTTGGCCCTTGCATGATTGGGTCTACCACGAGAGCGTAACCACCCGGATTAGGCATTACCTTGGGGTGATCCTTGAACGACCAGGAGATTTCCTGATCTGACCACAGCATGTATTTTGGTACTGCCGGTATCACCGCGTTCACCTCCATGGAACGGCGATGTAGGCTCTGCCTATCTGTTGGCTCAGTAACGAACACAACACATCATACGTCCGGATCAGCGTAAACGTTCCGGCCCAAAGGTGCCGGTGGAGGTGGTTGGCCATTGCCTTCTCCCACCTGATGAACTTGCTGATGCTGTGATGTCTACGGGTGCTTGATACGTCTCCGACGTATCGATAATTTCTTATGTTCTATGCCATATTATTGATGATACCTACATGTTTTATGCACACTTTATGTCATATTCGTGCATTTTACGGAACTAACCTATTAACAAGATGCCGAAGTGCCGGTTCCTGTTTTCTGTTGTTTTTGGTTTCGGAAATCCTAGTAACGAAATATTCTCGGAATTGGATGAAATCAAGACCCGGGGCCTATTTTGCCACGAACCTTCCGGAAGACCGAAGAGCATACGAAGTGGGGCCACGAGGTGGCCAGACCACAAGGCGGCGCGGCCAAGGAGGGCCCGCGCCGCCTATGGTGTGGGCCCCTCGTCGGCCCTCCGACTCTGCCCTTCCGCCTACTTAAAGCCTCAGTCGCGAAACCCCGATGACGAAAAAACCACGATACGGAAAACCTTCCGAGACGCCGCCGCCGCCAATCCCATCTCGGGGGATTACGGAGATCTCCTCCGGCACCCTGCCGGAGAGGGATTCATCTCCCGGAGGACTCTACACCGCCATGGTCGCCTCCGGAGTGATGAGTGAGTAGTTCACCCCTGGACTATGGGTCCATAGCAGTAGCTAGATGGTTGTCTTCTCCTCATTGTGCTTCATTGTTGGATCTTGTGAGCTGCCTAACATGATCAAGATCATCTATACGTAATACTCTATGTTGTGTTTGTCGGGATCCGATGGATAGAGAATACCATGTTATGTTAATTATCAAGTTATTACATATGTGTTGTTTATGATCTTGCATGCTCTCCGTTATTAGTAGAGGCTCTGGCCAAGTTGATGCTAGTAACTCCAAGAGGGAGTATTTATGCTCGATAGTGGGTTCATGCCTGCATTGACACACGGGACGATGTGACGAAAGTTCTAAGGTTGTGTTGTCTTTGTTGCCACTAGGGATAAAACATTGATGCTATGTCCAGAGGATGTAGTTATTGATTACATTACGCACCATACTTAATGCAATTGTACTGTTGCTTTGCAACTTAATGCTGGAAGGGGTTCGGACGATAACCTGAAGGTGGACTTTTTAGGCATAGATGCGGTTGGATGGCGGTCTATGTACTTTGTCGTAATGCCCAATTAAATCTCACTATACTTATCATGACATGTATGTGCATTGTTATGCTCTCTCTATTTGTCAATTGCCCGACTGTAATTTGTTCACCCAACATGCTTTTATCTTATGGGAGAGACACCTCTAGTGAGCTGTGGACCCCGGTCCATTCTTTTATACTGAAATACAAATCTGCTTTGCAATACTTGTTTTTACTTGTTTTCTCTGCAAACAATCATCTTCCACACAATACGGTTAATCCTTTGTTACAGCAAGCCGGTGAGATTGACAACCTCACTTGTTTCGTTGGGGCAAAGTACTTTGGTTGTGTTGTGCGAGGTTCCACGTTGGCGCCGGAATCTCCGGTGTTGCGCCGCACTACATCCCGCCGCCATCAACCTTCAACGTGCTTCTTGGCTCCTCCTGGTTCGATAAACCTTGGTTTCTTTCTGAGGGAAAACTTGCTGCTGTGCGCATCATACCTTCCTCTTGGGGTTCCCCAACGAACGTGTGAAATACACGCCATCAGTGCTTCTATTCTTGTAGACAGTGTTGGGCCTCCAAGAGCAGAGGTTTGTAGAACAACAACAACTTTCCCTTAAGTGGATCACCCAAGGTTTATCGAACTCAGGGAGGAAGAGGTCAAAGATATCCCTCTCAAGCAACCCTGCGATCACAATACAAGAAGTCTCTTGTGTCCCCAACACACCTAATACACTTGTCAGATGTATAGGTGCACTAGTTCGGCGAAGAGATAGTGAAATACAAGTAATATGGATGTATATGAGTGGTAATAGCAATCTGAATAAAATATGGCAGCGAGTAAACATGCAACTGTAACGATAGAATAAACGGAGTTTCGATGCTTAGAAACAAGGCCTAGGGATCATACTTTCACTAGTGGACACTCTCAACATTGATCACATAATAAAACCACTCTACACTCTCTTGTTGGATGATGAACACCACTAGTTGCGTAGGGCTACAAGAGCACCTCAATGCCGGAGTTAACAAGCTCCACAACATTCGATGTTCATATTTAAATAACCTTAGAGTGCATGATAGATCAACGCAATTACACCAAGTACTAACATAGCATGCACACTGTCACCATCACACTATGAAGGAGGAATAGATCACATCAATACTATCATAGCAATAATTAACTTCATAATCTACAAGAGATTACAATCATAACCTACGCCAAGTACTACATGATGCACACACTCGTCACCTTTACACCATGGAGGAGGAATAGACTACTTTAATAACATCACTAGAGTAACACATAGATGAATTGTGATACAAAGCTCATATGAATCTCAATCATGTAAGGCAGCTCATGAGATCATTGTATTGAAGTACATAGGAGAGAGATTAACCACATAGCTACCGGTACAGCCCTTAGCCTCGATGGAGAACTACTCCCTCCTCATGGGAGACAGCAGCGTTGATGAAGATGGCGGTGGTGTCGATGGAGATGCCTTCCGGGGGCACTTCCCCGTCCCGGCGGCGTGCCGGAACAGAGACTCCTGTCCCCCAGATCTTGGCTTTGCAATGGCGGCGGCTCTGGAAGGTTTCTCGTACCGGGGCTTTTCCCTATCGAGGTTTTAGGTCAGGGACCTTTAAATAGGCGAAGAGGCGGAGTCAGAGGGCTGACGGGGACGTGACACAATAGGGGGCGCGGCCCCCCCTCTGGCCGCGCCGGCCACATGTGTGGGGCCACCAGGGCTCCCCTCTGGTGCCTCTCGGGTGTTCTGGAAGCTTCGTGGAATTCTAAGATGCTAGGCGTTGATTTTGTCCGATTCCGAGAATATTTCCTTACTAGGATTTCTGAAACCAAAAACAGCAGAAAACAGCAACTGGCCCTTCGGCATCTCGTCAATAGGTTAGTTCCGGAAAACGCATCAAAACGATGTAAAGTGTGTATAAAACATGTAAGTATCATCATAAAAGTAGCGTGGAACATAAGAAATTATAGATACGTTTGGGACGTCTCAGCATGTGGGTCCCATTTAGCAGCAGCGGTCTCAACGTTTCAAATGCGGCTTGAGATCAAAAGAAAAAAGTTCATTGTACATAGAGGATGACATGCGGGTCCCATGAGTCAGCAGCTTACTCAACGTTTCCAAGGCGGTAGGGGATCAAAAGAAAAAGTCAAGTGACCAAAAATGAGGGTGAAAAATAATCCAAGAAAAGAAACTTTTATTGTACATGGAGAATTACATGCGGGTCCCATTTTGCAGCAGTTGTCCCAACGTTTCAAATGCGGCTTGAGATCAAAAGAAAAAGAAAGTAGCCAGAAATTAGGAGGTAAAAAAACTCCAAGAAAGGAAAGTTTTATCGTTCATACAGGCTGACATGTGGGACCCATGAGCCAGCAGAATCCTCAACGTTTCAAAGGCGGCAGGGGATCAAAAGAAAAAGGAAATAGCCAAAAATCAGAGGGTGAAAAAAAACCAAGAAAATGAACTTTTGTAGTACATAGAGGATGACATGCGGGTCCCATGAGCCTGCAGGTTCCTCAACGTTTCAAGCGTGGCATGAGATCGCAAGAAAAAGGCAAGTGACCAAATATCAGGAGCCAAAAATAATCCAAGAAAAGAAATTTTATTGTACATAGAGGATGACATGCGGGTCCCATTTTGCAGCAGCGGTCTCAACGTTTCCAAGGCGGCACAGGACCAAAAGAAAAATGAAGTAGCCAGAAATCAGGGGGTGAAAAAATCCAAGAAAAGAAAGATTTCAATTGGGCTGCATCTGGACATCTGGGCCTTCGAACTATCCTGCTGGGCCTTTTGACTCGTACAATTTCAGCCCACTCCAAAGCAGAAAAGTTCGGATTTTTCTAAAAAAAACAGGATTGTCCTATGCTTCGCAAAAACAAAAAACAAGGAGATTCAACATATAAGTTTGTTTATGTAAAAATAAAGATTTAATTTATCCGTTTGCAATAGCTCAGAGCGCAATACACTGTTTATTGTCTGTAAAATAATCAAGATATCACATGTTTCTTGTACGGGGAGGCTGACATCGGGGACCCATGAGCCAGCAGCGTCGTCAATGTTTTAAAGGCGTGGAAAGAAAAAATAAACCAAAAATCTGTTGGTAAAAAATCCAAGAAAAGAAACATTTTCGTTCTGAGAGGATGACATGCGGGACCGATGAGGCAGCAGCATCCTCAGCGTATATTGTTCATAGAGGCTGACATGTGGGACCCGTGAGCCAGCAGCGTCCTCAACGTTTTAAGGCGGTAGGAGAACGAAAGAAAAAATAAACCAAAAATCTGTTGGTAAAAAATCCAAGAAAAGAAACATTTTCGTTCTAATAGGATGACATGCGGGACCCATGAGGCAGCAGCATCCTCAGCGTTTATTGTTCATAGAGGCTGACATGTGGGACCCGTGAGCCAGCAGCGTCCTCAACGTTTTAAAGGCGGCAGGAGATCGAAAGAAAAAATAAGCCAAAAATCATTTGGTAAACAAAATCCAAGAAAAGAAACATTTACCGTTCTGAGAGGATGACATGCGGGACCCATGAGGCAGCAGCATCCTCAACGATTCCAAGGCGGCAGGGGATTAAAGGAAAAAAAAGTAAATATCCAGAAATTAATTAGGGGTTAAAAATAAATCCATCAAAGGAAACTTTTATTGTTCACAGAGGATGACATGTGGGACCGACCTGCCAACAGCGTCCTCATCGTTTCAAAGGGGGCAGGAGATCAAAAGAAAAAGGCAAATAGATAGAAATTAGGGGTAAAAAATAACTCCAAGAAAGGAAACTTTTATTGTTCGTAGAGGATGACATGCGGGACCCATGAGCCAGCAGACTTACTCAACGTTTCAAAGGCGGCATGAGATCAAAAGAAAAAGGCAAGTGACAAAATATCAGGAGCCAAAGATAATCCAAGAAAAGAAACTTTATTGTACATAGAGGATGAAATGCGGGTCCCATTTAGCAGCAGCGGTCTCAATGTTTCAAATGCGGCTTGAGATCAAAAGAAAAAGAAAGTTGATTGTACATAGAGGATGACATGCGGGTCCCATGAGTCAGCAGCTTACTCAACGTTTCCAAGGCGGCAGGGGATCAAAAGAAAAAGGAAATAGCCAAAAATCAGAGGGTGAAAAAAATCCAAGAAAATAAACTTTTATAGCACATAGAGGATGACATGCGGGTCCCATGAGCTTCCTCAACGTTTTCAAAGGCGGCATGAGATCGGAAGAAATAGGCAAGTGACCAAAAATCAGAGGGTGAAACATAATCCAAGAAAAGAAAATTTTATTGTACATAGAGGATGACATGCGGGTCCCATTTTGCAGCAGCGGTCCCAACGTTTCAAATGCGGCTTGAGATCAAAAGAAAAAGAAAGTAGCCAGAAATTAGGGGGTAAAAAAAACTCCAAGAAAGAAAAGCTTTATCGTTCATACATGCAGACATGTGGGACATATGAGCCAGCAGAGTCCTCAACGTTTCAAAGGCGGCAGGGGATCAAAAGAAAAAGGAAATAGCCAAAAATCAGAGGGTGAAAAAAACCAAGAAAATGAACTTTTATAGTACATAGAGGATGACATGCGGGTCCCATGAGCCAGCGAGGTTCCTCAACGTTTCAAACGTGGCATGAGATCGAAAGAAAAAGGCAAGTGACCAAATATCGGGAGCCAAAAATAATTCAAGAAAAGAAACTTGATTGTACATAGAGGATGACATGCGGGTCCCATTTAGCGATGAGCGGTATCACCGTTTGAGAGGCTGCACGAGATCGAAAGAAAAAGGCAAGTGACCAAATATCAGGAGCCAAAAATAATCCAAGAAAAGAAATTTTATTGTACATAGAGGATGACATGCGGGTCCCATTTTGCAGCAGCGGTGTCAACGTTTCCAAGGTGGCACAGGACCAAAAGAAAAATCAAGTAGCCAGAAATCAGGGGGTGAAAAAAATCCAAGAAGAAAGATTTCAATTGGGCTGCATCTGGACATCTGGGCCTTCGAACTATCCTGCTTGGCCTTTTGACTCGTACAATTTCAGCCCACTCCAAAACAGGAAAGTTCAGAATTTTCTAAAAAAACAGGAAAGTCCTATGCTTCGCAAAAACAAAAAAACAAGGAGATTCAACATATAAGTTTGTTTATGTAAAAATAAAGATTTATTTATCCGTTTGAAGTAGCTCAGAGCGCAATACACTTTTTATTGTCTGCAAAATAATCAAGATATCACATGTTTCTTGTACGGGGAGGCTGACATCGGGGACCCATGATCCAGCAGCGTCGTCAACGTTTTAAAGGCGGCAGGGGATGGAAAGAAAAAATAAACCAAAAATCTGTTGGTAAAAAATCCAAGAAAAGAAACATTTTCGTTCTAAGAGGATGGCATGTGGGACCCATGAGGCAGCAGCATCCTCAGCGTTTATTGTTCATAGAGGCTGACATGTGGGACCCGTGAGCCAGCAGCGTCCTCAACGTTTTAAAGGCGGCAGGAGATCGAAAGAAAAAATAAGCCAAAAATCATTTGGTAAACAAAATCCAAGAAAAGAAACATTTACCGTTCTGAGAGGATGACATGCGGGACCCATGAGGCAGCAGCATCCTCAACGATTCCAAGGCGGCAGGGGATCAAAGGAAAAAAAGGAAATATCCAGAAATTAATTAGGGGTTCAAAATAAATCCATCAAAGGAAACTTTTATTGTTCACAGAGGATGACATGTGGGACCGACCTACCAACAGTGTCCTCATCGTTTCAAAGGGGGCAGGAGATCAAAAGAAAAAGGCAAATAGCCAGAAATTAGGGGTCAAAAAATAACTCCAAGAAAAGAAACTTTTATTGTTCGTAGAGGATGACATGCGGGACCCATGAGCCAGCAGCTTACTCAACGTTTCAAAGGCAGCATTAGATCGAAAGAAAAAGGCAAGTGACAAAATATCAGGAGCCAAAGATAAACCAAGAAAAGAAACTTCAGTTTACATAGAGGATGACATGCGGGTCCCATTTAGCAGCAGCGGTCTCAACGTTTCAAACGCGGCTTGAGATGAAAAGATAAAGAAAGTTGATTGTACATAGAGGATGACATGCGGGTCCCATGAGTCAGCAGCTTACTCAATGTTTCTAAGGCGGCAGGGGATCAAAAGAAAAAGGAAATAGCCAAAATTCAGAGGGTGAAAAAAAATCCAAGAAAATAAACTTTTATAGCACATAGAGGATGACATGCGGGTCCCATGAGCCACAAGGTTCCTCAACGTTTCAAACGTGGCATGAGATCGAAAGAAAAAGGCAAGTGACCAAATATCATGATCCAAAAATAATTCAAGAAAAGAAACTTGATTGTACATAGAGGATGACATGCGGGTCCCATTTAGCAGCAGCGGTATCACCGTTTGAGAGGCTGCACGGGATCGAAAGAAAAAGGCAAGTGACCAAATATCAGGAGCCAAAAATAATTCAAGAAAAGAAACTTGATTGTACATAGAGGATGACATGCGGGTCCCATTTAGCAGTAGCGGTATCACCGTTTGAGAAGCGGCAGGGGATCGAAAGAAAAAGGCAAGTGACCAAACATGAGGTTAAAAAAAATCCAAGAAAAGAAAGTTTTATAGTACATAGAGGATGACATGCGGGTCCCATGAGCCTGCAGGTTCCTCAACGTTTCAAACGTGGCATGAGATCGAAAGAAAAAGGCAAGTGACCAAATATCAGGAGCCAAAAATAATTCAAGAAAAGAGACTTGATTGTACATAGAGGATGACATGCGGGTCCCATTTAGTAGCAGCGGTATCACCGTTTGAGAGGCTGCACGGGATCGAAAGAAAAAGGCAAGTGACCAAATATCAGGAGCCAAAAATAATTCAAGAAGAGAAAGTTTTATAGTACATAGAGGATGACATGCGGGTCCCATTTAGCAGCAGCGGTCTCACCGTTTGAGAGGCGGCAGGGGATCGAAAAAAAAGGTAAGTGACCAAATATGAGGTGCCAAAAAAATCCAAGAAAAAGAAAGTTTTATAGTACATAGAGGATGACATGCGGGTCCGATTTAGCAGCAGCGGTATCACCGTTTGAGAGGCGGCAGGGGATCGAAAGAAAAAGGCAAGTGACCAAATTTGAGGTGCCAAAAAAAACTCCAAGAAAAGAAAGTTGATTGCTCATAGAGGATGACATGCGGGTCCTAATTATCAGCAGCGGTCTCAGCGTTTCCAAGGCGGCAAGGGATCAAAAGAAAAAGGAAGTAGCTAGAAATCAGGGGGTCAAAAAAAATCCAAGAATAGAAAGAATTTTGGTTCATAGAGGATGACATGCGGGACCCATGATCCTGCATCGTAAACGGCTCGATCCGAGAGCGTTGAACGAGATGGCGCGATCGAGAAAAAATACAATGCCAGAGAGGCTGCCATCTGGGCCCTACATCCCTCGGCGGTGCGGATTTGCGTTGACTCGGCCGGCGAACCCGAGAATTCGAGATGCACCACGTCCCGGGACACCATACGCGATGTTTTGGCCGTTTTCGTCGGGATAGGTGGCCTCAAAAACGAGAAAAAAAACGTTTTGACATGCACAACAGAGAGACCAAAAATCGTCGGCCATGGTGCACCAGCAACCACGGCGCGACTTCAACTTCGTCGGCCATGGCAACTTTTCTTGTAGTGTCTTCTTGAGCAACCAATGAAGCTAAAGGAACATTATTAGGATCAACATGAGATTTACCATTAACAAGCATAGACATAATAACATCAATCTTAGCACTCAAGGAGGAGGTTTCTTCAACAGAATTTACCTTCTTACCTTGAGGAGTCCTTTCAGTGTGCCATTTAGAGTAGTTGATCATCATATCATCAAGAAGCTTTGTTGCAGCACCCAAAGTGATGGACATAAAAGTACCTCGAGCAGCTGAATCCAATAGGTTCCTTGAAGAAAAATTTAATCCTGCATAAAAGGTTTGGAATATCATCCAAGTAGTTAGTCCATGGGTAGGGCAATTCTTTACCAAAGATTTCATTCTCTCCCATGCTTGGGCAACATGTTCATTATCCAATTGCTTAAAATTCATAATGCTACTTCTCAAAGATATAATTTTAGTAGGAGGGTAATATCTTCCAATGAAAGCATCTTTACATTTAGTCCATGAATCAATACTATTTCTAGGCAAAGATAGCAACCAATCTTTAGCTCTTCCTCTCAAGGAGAAAGGAAACAATTTCAGTTTTATAATGTCCCCATCTACATCCTTATACTTTTGCATTTCACGAAGTTCAACAAAATTATTAAGATGGGCAGCAGCATCATCAGTACTAACACCAGAAAATTGCTCTCTCATAACAAGATTTAGTAAAGCAGGTTTAATTTCATAAAATTCTGCTTTAGAAGCAGGTGGAGCAATAGGAGTGCATATGAAATCATTATTATTGGTGCTAGTGAAGTCACACAACTTAGTGTTCTCAGGAGTATTCATCTTAGCAATAATACAAATAAGTAAAGCAAACCAAATTAAATAAAGTAAAACAAGTAACTAATTTTTTTGTGTTTTTGATATAAAGAAAGCAAATAAAATAGAAAATAAAAATAAAGCAAGACAATAAACAAAGTAAAGAGATTGGGTGTGAGAGACTCCCCTTGCAGCGTGTCTTGATCTCCCCGGCAACGGCGCCAGAAAATGTGTTTGATGGCGCGTGATGGAGTGTTGATTCCTCTCCAACAACGGCACCAACAAATCTGCTTGTAACGGAAAAGCACACGTCCGTTGGGAACCCCAAGAGGAAGGTGTGATGCGTACAGCAACAAGTTTTCCCTAAGTAAGAAACCAAGGTTTATCGAACAAGTAGGAGAGGAAGGCCACGTGAAGGTTGTTGGTGAAGGAGTGTAGTGCGGCGCAACACCAGGGATTCCGGCGCCAACGTGGAACCTGCACAACACAATCAAAATACTTTGCCCCAACTTAACAGTGAGGTTGTCAATCTAACCGGCTTGCTGAAAACAAAGGATTAAACGTATGGTGTGGACAATGATGTTTGTTTGCAAAGAACAGCAGAGAACAATGATTGCAGTAGGTTGTATTTCAGATGTAAAAGAATGGACCGGGGTCCACAATTCACTAGTGGTGTCTCTCCAATAAGATAAATAACATGTTGGGTGAACAAATTACAGTTGGGCAATTGAAAAAAGAGAGGGCATAACAATGCACATACATATCATGATGACTACTATGAGATTTACTTAGGGCATTACGACAAAGAACATAGACCGCCATCCAGCATGCATCTATGCCTAAATAGTCCAGCTTTGGGTTAGCATCCGCACCCCTTCCAGTATTAAGTTGCAAACAACAGACAATTGCATTAAGTACTGGTGCGTAATGTAAACAATACAAATATCCTTAGACAAAGCATTGATGTTTTATCCCTAGTGGCAACAAGCACATCCACAACCTTAGAACTTTCCGTCACTCGTCCCGCATTCAATGGAGGCATGAACCCACTATCTAGCATAAATACCCCCTCTTGGAGTTACAAGTATCAACTTGGCCAGAGCCTCTACTAGCAACGGAGAGCATGCAAGATCATAAACAACACATATATGATACATCAATAATCAACTTGAAATAGTATTCCATATTCATTGGATCCACAACATGTAGCATTACAAATAGATGATCTTGATCATGATAGGCAGCTCACAAGATCTAAACATGATGGCATAATAGGAGAAGACAACCATCTAGCTACTGCTATGGACCCATACTCACGGATCAGTCCGGAGGCGGGCATGGTGATGTAGAGCCCTCCGGTGATGATTCCCCTCTCCGGCAGGTGCCGGAGGAGATCTTCAGAATCCACCGAGATGGGATTGACTGCGGCGGCGTCTCAGTAACTTTTCTCGTATTTTGGCTCTCGGTACTAGGGTTTTCCGATACGAAGGAATATATAGGCGAAGAGGCAGCGTCGGGGAAGCCAGGGGGTGGCCTCCCCATACCTGGGCGCGCCAGGGGGGTAGGCCGCGCCGCCCTATGGGGTGGCCCCCCTACTGGCCGCCTTCTACTCTTCTTCGATGTTCTGGAAGCCTCCATGGAAACTAGGGCCGTGGGCTTTTGTTTCGTCCAATTCCGAGAATATTTACTGTGTAAGATTTCTGAAACCAAAAACAGCAGAAAACAGGAACTGGCGCTTCGGCATCTTGCTAATAGGTTAGTACCGGAAAATGCATAAAAGTGATACAAAGTGTATATAAAACATGTGAGTATTGTCATAAAACTAGCATGGAACATAAGAAATTATAGATACGTTTGAGACGTATCATACACAAGCCCTACAAACACGATATTTGCAAAAGGAAACATCTTCTTTTAGTCCGAGAATGTGGCCACCCTTGTGGAGACTTTGCAAAGTCCTCATGTTGACATGGGCTAGTCGGCGATGCCATAACCAACCCTTGTCACCTTTAGCGAATAGGCAAAGAGCAGAAGATGTTGTCTTTCCGGAGAAGTCAACAACATACAACCCGCTCTCCACATATCCAACAAAGGCTACACGGAGTGTCTTGCTCCACAAGAGGACCACCATATGTTCATCAAAAAAGGTACAAAGACCCATACGTGCAATTTGACGAACGGAAAGTAGATTGTAACCAAGGGTCTCGACAAGGAGGACATTCACGAGTGAAATGTCGGGTGTTACCACCACCTTGCCAAGACCCAATCATTTGAGCTCCTGTTGTCGCCATAAGAAACGGTAGAATGAGATGGCTCGAGGTCGACAACAATTTCCTTGCTTCCGGTCATATGACTTGTGGCTCCACTATCAACCACCCATTTGGCACCACCGGAAGCAGCCTACAAGGAATCAAGTCTTGGATTTAGGTACCCATTTTTCAATGGGTCCTATCATGTTAGTAACAAGGGGTTTGGGAACCCAAATAGTCCAATCAACATTGTCCTCTTGAGGACCAATAAAGCGATCACGAATATGTCCATGGTAATAAAAAAAGAACATGAGAAGGGTTGTTAGAACCAGTGAAGCCCCTTGTGGTGGAATCGGGAACTCCACCCCTGCTTGAGTTAGGGTCGCCTCCCTCACGGCTGGTCTCCATGTTCTCCTTGTTCTTCTTCTTGGTCCTCCTACTTCTCTTCCTCTTTGGCTTGGTAGCCACTCCTCCTTCATTGCAAGAGCCCTTGTTGGTTCCATCTTTGGCTTCAACGACTCCCTCCAAGTATTGTACTTGGATTTGGAGTCTATCAATCTTGGCCTTCAATCGATTGACTTCATTTTCATGCTCCGGGTGAGGGTGAGTGATATCGAACACTTGGACCTCCTTTGCCTTGTTCACCCGGAAATGTTCCATCAAAGCTTCTTCTTGGAGAGAATTCATCTTCATGAGTAGGCTCTTGTGACTCTCCAACTTGGCAATGTCACCTTCATGATTGCAACATACGTGGTACTTGCTCAAGGGAAAGTACTCCTTCAAGGTTTCTTCTTGCATGGAGTTGACCTCCATGAGCTAGGCTTTGCTCCTCTTCAAAGATGCAATTTCTTCCTCATGATCACAACAAGTAACCTTCTCTTTTCTCATGCGGAGGCACTCCATCAAGGACTCTTCTTGCATGCCATTTAAACTCAATAGCTTGGCCTTGGTATTTTCAAGAACGGCAATTTCTTATTCATGATTGCAACATGAAGTCTTCTCCTTACACAAGCGGTAATACTCATCCAAGGCTTCTTCTTGAAGAGCATTGACCTCCACAAGAAAAGAATTGTGCCTCTTCAAAGAAGCAACTTGATCAACAAGCTCGTCACAACATGAGTTTGGGCCCTCATCATCTTTCTCCTTGTGAGCTTCCTCTTGAGGATGATCACACATCTCGGAGAGAAGCACATACTTACTCTCCAAGTATTTGAAGTACTTGGTGAGACTTGCAACTTCCTCAAGAAGTAATTCGTGGTCATCCTCAAGAAGAAGCTTCTTCTTCTTGAGTTCACCCACCAATCCAAGAGCATGATCACGATCCTTGGCGAGTTGGGAGATGATGGCGTTGTTGGAGTCTTCGAGGGTAATGACACTAGCTTCAAGAGACATGCGCAAGTTTTGCTCCTCCTCAAGCGCTTGAGTGAGAGAGGCAATCTCATTTGCCGCCTCCATCTCAAGCCTCTCCTTCTCCTCCATAAGGTCTTGAGCTGCACCAAGTTGATCCATGAGGGCCTCAACATGGGTCTTGGTATCCCCTTGCATGTTAGTGAGAAAAGCATCCAAACCCACAATCTCACGCTTAATGGTGAGACCAGTGGCATCATCAATAGGTATGACATTAGAGGAAGATGTGAGTTTGGAAGGGGATTATACCTCCGAAGATACCTTTGCCATGAGTCAATGGGAGCTGTTGGTGACGAGGTTCTCATTAGGAGAGTCGAAGAGGGAGATGGAGGGAGTGGAAATGGCGATGGCGGCCACTCCCTCTTCTTCCTTGTTTGAGCTCTTGTCTTCATGCTCATCACCTTCATCGGAGGAGTACTCTTCACGAATGATGAAAGCTCTTGGCTTCTTGGTGAAGGAGACCTTGGCGTCACCGGGCTTGGAGGAGAACTTGGAGAATCCTTTAGAGAGGGACTTGAACTTGTCCTTGCCGATGAGCCTTCCACCATTATCTTCCCTTCTCTCATAGATACAATCCGCAACAAAATGACTTTTATCGCCGCAACTGTAGCATGTTCTCCCCCTTTACCCCTCCCTTGGACTCTTGGAGAAGTTCCTTGGAGAATCACGAGGTTTTCTTGGTCTTGTGCTTCGAGTCTTGTTTCCCTCCCAAAAACTCTTGGCGGCGAGGGCCATGTGCTCATGATAGTTGGTCTTGAGATCATCCGGACCCCACTCAATGGGATCCTCATCACTCTCACTAGCTTCATGCTCCTTCATCTTCAATGCGAGGTTGGTCTTGCGGGTGTTGTGGGCGCGAGCAACAAGATCCTCCGCATTCTTCTTGGAGATGTCCAAAGCGATGACTTCGCTAAGGACTTCATCGGATGTCATAGCGCGGAAGGAGGCGTTTTGGCGGATGGCCGTCAACTTTACTTCCTCGTAATGGAGGAGAGCGTTGTAGAACTTTCGCTTGATCCAATGGTCATCCACAAACGTTGCCCCAAGATCTTGCATTTGTACGGTGAGAGCGATAAGGCGCCGGTACATCTCTTCGGACGAATCTCCCTCATTCATGACGAAGTTGTCGGCCATGTTGTTCACTTCATCGAAAAGAGAGCTTTGAATGCTCTCATTTTTGTCAACACCCGTATTTTTAAGTCCAGATGCCTATTATGACATTCATCTCAATCCCAGGAATAATGTTGTTGCGAGACATAACAGTTGATATCATAAGTCATCATTCATTACAAGCCATAATCGTCTTACGAAAGTAGATCACATGATCCAATATTACAACCATAGTTGATCTATTGATCAACGAACATCACAAATATTACAAAGCGGAAGCGTAGTAGTAGTACTGGACTATATATCTAATTCCACAGGCCAATGCTTGACGTCAGAAGAACTCCTAGTTGTTGTAGCCGTCCTGCTGGCCGTCATCTTCGTACTGCTGCTCCTCTTCATAGTCTGGCCATTTGAATAGCCAGGGACACAGCCGTGAGTACTTCAAAGTACTCGCAAACTAAATACTAGGGTAAGTAGCACTAATTTCATTAAAGGGGGTGCAAAGCTCAAAGTTTATTTGCATAAAGCCAATTTTAGTTCACAAACATTTAAAAAGACTCCTCATTTGCTAACTAACTCAAGTGGGAACATTAGTGTCATTCCCACAACTCAGTTGTGATTCAAGTCAAGTCACCATTCATGTCACCCTTTTAGTCAGTAAAATATCTGACAACGGAACAGTATGGCCTTTCCAATCGTCCGTAACCGTGGACACGGCTATTTGAATAGGTTTACACTCTGCAGAGGTTGCACACTTGTGCCACAACATTTGATTACATCCGTCGGGGATACCCCGAATCATCGTAACTCAGTACGCGGATCATCAACCATAACCTTTCACTTATATATATCCTAGTATAGGCACCTCTCCCCATGAGCTTGGCCTCCTAGTGAAGACCAACCGTCAGCCTGGGAACTGCACAGGGCTTGGCCGGACATTCACCTCTTTTCACGTCATTTCACATCATTTCACTTAAACAGAGGCAGCCTCGGCATAACCCCTATGATGCTTGTTTAGAGGGAACCCATACTAAGACACATAAACTTCCAGTTAAGCCCTACCCATAATCAGGTATTGTGGGGGTACTTGTAAATTGGAAAGGTATCGCATCCAAACCCAACCGTCAGTTTTTATCAAGTTCACCAAGTCATTCAAGTCACATTCACCTTCAAAAATCATTCAAGTCACTTCACTTCACCAAGTTCCCATCTAGAGTAGTCAATTTTATTTGTTAGCACTAGCAACTAGTCATGAGGGGTGCTAACTAGCATTGATTGCTCTAGGCTAAATTTGATACTCTTGTGCTACTCTAGACCAAGTGAATCATGAATCAAAAAGTAACTTTGATAAATAAAATTCAATAAAGCTTGTAAAGTAAAAAACTTGGGATAGGACCATTAAGCATAAAGTAAAATATGGTGATGCCTTGCTCTTGTAGAGCTTTGCACTTTGCAAGTTTATTAGCTTGCCTTGGTTGGGGAATTGGTCAAAGTGATCTTCTTCTTCTTGGAAGTAGACCTCCTTCTCCTCTTGATACTCCTCGGTACTAGCGTCTAAAAACGAATACGATACATACAATCACCATTCCAAACTTAAACACTAGACTAAGCATACACATAAGTCACACAAACTTAGGCTAACATCACAACATTACTATTCGGGTGGTTGACTTTGTTTTTCTTCTTTAAGAAAAATAATTTCCTCTCATTATAAGTACTAATTAAGGTGTTTCTTTTAATTCCTTAGAGAAATAATTTCCTCTCATTATCTTGTTAAGATTTAATTTCCTCAATGACTAATATATGACCTTCATATTCATCATTTTAGGAAAATGATTTAAATGAGGTGAAGCACCTCATGCAATTTAATACTAACATGGTAATGATTTAATATCATCAAACAATTCCACATGAGATTTAATAGACCAGGGTCTCTATCTCATTCGGAGTTATTTGAGAAAATATTTAAATGAGAGAAACACTCCCATACTATTTAATAATTAAATTTGGCACAATTTAGATGGACTAGAAATAGCCATAGAGCCATTTTTTAAACTAGACCATGATCATACAAACAACTATGTGATGTTTTTGCATAATCTTATAAACAAAAATGAAATATGAGTTTTGAGAGTTGGAATCAACTCAAAAGCATGTTTGGTTGATTTTTAACAATTGTTTGAATTTGAAAAAGGCCCTGCCTTGTTTATTTTGTCACATTAATTCTACACCTAATCTAGGGTTGAGACCAGTGTAGTTGTGTAGATAATTTTCTCAGCTTTCCAAATATATAAAATTTGTTAAATTTGGCCAAGTAGATTTGTCCCTATTTAATTTTGAAAATGGCATCAGTTTGCAAATTGATTTAATCTGGAATTCGAAATTCAAATGAATTGGGCTGGCGGGAAACCTAAACGGGCTACTCAGAGGAAAAGAGGAAATGGGCCGTCCCAGCAGTGCGTCTAGCGCAGCGGGCCGCCTGACAGCGTGGGGTCCACGCGTCAGCGGGTTTACACGCCGAAGCGGTAAGTTCTTTTCCGCGCTGTAGGATTAGACGCGGATCGGACGGACGACGATCATCGTCGTCTCCGACGAGAAATGGCCACGGGCGCGGCGACGGTGGGGGGTGGGAGGCTCACCGGCGGCGCGGCGAGGGTCGGCGATGAGCTGCGGAGAGGTTGTCGACGACGAGGAAGCAGATGGAACCAGCGGCGTCTCCAACGGCGGCCTGAATCGATGGCGCCCTTCTCAGCACCTCCGCGGCTCCGATGATCAAATTGAGGGGCTACGGTGGCGAATCGAGCTAGAGAGGAGGTCGAGCAGGCTCAGTGAGATGAGGGAGGAATGGTGGTGTGCTGGAATTGAGAAGGGAGGGGCTCCTTTTATAGCGGCGAGGCGAGGCCGTGGGGCGGTGATGAAGTCATCCATGGCGACGCGGCTACAGCGACTCTGGAGCACTGGCGATCATGCACGCGGGCAGGCGACGTCCTGGCGATGACGCAGGGCTTGATTGCGGGGAAAATGAGGCACTGGCGAGCGCGTGAGCTTGACGGGAGCTGGCAGTGCCGTGGCGGGTCTCGTCGACGGTGACGACGGCCATAGCGCTCTTGCGGTCCAACGGTCATGTTTGGGCGTCTCCTGGTGGCTTTGCGCAGTCGCTGACGAGCGGAGAGGGCAAGTGGTGGCGTGGAGCGTCGGGCGACGTCATGCCCATGCGTGCTCTGGCGCGCATCGATGCACGCTCTGGCGTGCGCGCGCGTCACTGGGCACGTCGCGTTCTGGCTTCTACGGTGCACCAACGTGTCGATGCTGATGTCCAGCAGACTCAGGGGAGTGAGAGGAGATGGGATGACACGGTGGTGCAGGGCTGAGGTGACCAGAGAGAGGGGGTGGCATGGTGAGGACTTGCCATGCCACGGCATGGTCTTGTTTTGGTCATGGTGACCAAGGTCCAGTGCTGTAGAGGCTTGTACTGGTGCTGAGGGAGGTGGTGGAGTTCCAGAGCATCAGAGGTGGCCAGGGTTGGACTTGGTCCAAGGTAAAAATCAGTATGGGCACAATTTTGATCCCTGCCTGCAAGGTGTTTGACAATATGGCCGCAAGAAAATTAATTTTGAATTTTGGAAAGAATTTTGGTGGATTGTAAACATATAATATTTGAAGTAGAATGGTGGTGGTGGTGGTCAATTTGGTGTTGATTTGCAAAATCACAAAATGCATAAGATCTTCATTTTGCATTATGGTTGCAACTTTGCTTGATCACCATTTGACTTTGAGAAAGAATTTGCAGGGGTGGTTTTGGGCAAAGTTGTTCACCTTGATGTTGTCTTGGATGAGGTGCAAAGAGTTGGCAAAGTTTAGTTTGAAAATCTTCCAAACCAGGGGCTCAAAGATGGCATCAGGCTAAGATTGTCAATTTTGACCATATTGCATGTGAGTTGGAAATTCAATTTGTTTTCATTTTGATTTGAGTTTCTTTGATTCCAAAAGTGTTTATAAGTGTTTAGTAACCATTTCCAACCAATGGTGCAAGACAAAATGGTCTAGGTTAAGAATTGGCAAAAATGGCATAAACCATATGTGAGTGTGGTTTTGTTTTTCTCATTTCTTTTCTTCTTTTATTTTTCCTTCTTCTTGGTTGATCAAGATTTCATAGATTAGGGTTTTAGTACAATGGTAATCACACAAGCAATCATCATGGCAAAAATGCACACTAACATAATTATTAAAGATGAGTTATATGCTTAGTACTTGTATTATGAAAAAGTTTTTGTTGGTTCTCAAATTTGTATTTTGGAAACTCTCTTTCTTTCTTTATTGAAATTTTGGGATGTTACAAACCCTTCCCCCATACAAAAGATCTCGTACCGAGATCATAAAGAAAACTAGGTACTAAAGAGATCTGGGTATTCCTTCTTCATATCTTCTTCATGCTCCCAGGTGGCTTCTTCTTCGGTGTGGTTGCTCCATTGAATTTTCAGGAACTTGATACTTCTGGTGCGGGTGGTCCTGAAAGCTTCTTCGAGGATGCGAATAGGCACTTCGCGGTATGTCAGGTCCTTGTTGATATCAATAGCTCTGTGATCGATGTTCTTGAACACCTCCGTCTTCTCCGGCACTTCTAAGCACTTCCGAAGTAGGGAGATGTGAAACACATTGTGCACCGCGGACATTTCTTCCGGTAGTTCAAGCTGATATGAAACTTCTCCTCGGCGACTCAGAACTTTGAAGGGTCCAACATATCTGGGGGCGAGCTTTCCTCTGAGTTGGAATCTCTGCATTCCTTTGAGGGGTGAGACTTTGAGATACACAAAATCTCCGATGCCGAAGGTCATCTCTCGGCGTCTCTTGTCGGCGTAGCTCTTCTGTCTTGACTGGGCGGTCTTGAGGTATTCATGGATCTTGTGAACCTTCTCTTCGGCTTTGCGGAGAATATCGGGGCCGAAGACTTGACTATCTCCGACTTCTGACCAGTTCAGAGGGGTACGGCACTTCCTTCCGTACAGGGCTTCAAAGGGGGCCATTTGTAAACTGGCTTGGTAACTGTTGTTGTATGAGAATTCTGCGTAAGGCAGGCAGTCTTCCCACTTGGATCCATATTCCAGTACACAAGCTCTCAACATGTCTTCAAGTATCTGGTTGACTCTCTCGGTCTGTCCATCAGTCTGCGGGTGATATGCCGTGCTGAAATTCAGCCGGGTTCCTAGTCCTTCATGTACTTTCTGCCAGAATCTTGAGGTGAATTGTGATCCTCTATCCGACACTATTGACTTCGGGGTTCCGTGCAGGGCGACTATTCTGGAGATGTATAACTCAGCTAACTTGGGGCCTTGATAGGTGGTCTTGACGGGGATAAAATGGGCTACCTTGGTCAATCTGTCTACCACTACCCAGATAGAATCATTTCCTTTGCTTGATTTGGGCAGTCCGGTGATAAAGTCCATTCCTACCGAATCCCACTTCCATTCAGGAATCTGCAGTGGCTGTAGCAGTCCTGCGGGTCGCTGATGTTCTGCCTTGACTCTCTGACAGATATCACACTTGGCGATGTAGCTTCCAATCTCTCGCTTCATTCCGTGCCACCAAAATTGTTCCTTCAAATCTTGATACATCTTGGTACCTCCGGGGTGGATGGAATACAGGGTGTCATGAGCTTCCTTCAGGATGACTTGCTTCAACTCTGAATCTGATGGCACACATAGGCGTCCATTGTACCAAAGCACTCCTTCTTCATCTTCGGTGAATCCCAGTGCTTTTCCTGCAGCTATTTGACTTTTGATTCCATCAATGCTGGCATTTCCCTTCTGGGCTTCCTTGATTTGACTCATCAAAGTGGGCTGGAGCTCAATGCTTGCTAGGAATCCTTCGCTTACTAGCTCTAGTCTAAACTGCTCAAACTCGTGATACAAACTAGGCTGTTCTATGGCGATCATGGAATTCAACTGACACGGCAGTCTACTCAGGGCATCCGCTACCACATTGGCCTTGTCGGGGTGGTGAATTTCCATATCATAATCCTTGATCAATTCTATCCATCTTCTTTGCCTCATATTCAGCTCTTTCTGGGTGAAAATATACTTCAGGCTCTTGTGATCCGAGTAGATCTCGCATCGATTACCCATGAGGTAATGACGCCAAACTTTCAAGGCTAAGACTATGGCTGCTAACTCCAGGTCATGGGTTGGATAGTTCTGCTCATGTTGCTTCAGTTGTCTTGATAGGTATGATATCACCTTGCCTTCTTGCATCAACACACATCCAAGACCAATCTTGGATGCATCACAATACACGTCAAATGGCTTGGTGACATCGGGCATGATCAAAATTGGGGATGTGGTTAATCTGCGCTTGAGTTGCTGGAAACTTTCTTCGCACTTGTCATTCCAATCAAACTTCTTGTTCTTCTTCAACAGTTGAGTCATTGGTCTTGCGATGCTGGAAAATCCTTCAACAAACCTGCGGTAATATCCCACTAATCCGAGAAATGCACGGACTTCAGTTTGAGTGGTTGGGGCTTTCCATTCCTCCACGGTTTTGATCTTAGTGGGATCTACGGCAATTCCTCCTGCAGACAAGATGTGTCCCAGGAATCCTACTTCCTTCAACCAAAACTCGCACTTGCTGAACTTGGCATACAACTTGTGCTGTCTAAGGGTTTCTAGGATAACTTCCAAATGTTGTTCATGTTCTTCTTCGGATTTGGAGTAGATAAGGATGTCGTCGATGAAGACAACGACAAATTTATCCAAAAAGTTCATGAAGATCTTATTCATGAGGTTCATGAAGTAAGCGGGGGCATTGGTTAATCCAAATGACATGACATTGTACTCATACAATCCATATCGGGTGGTGAAGGCAGTTTTGGGGATATCCGTTGCACGAATCTTCAGTTGATGGTAACCAGTCCTAAGATCGATCTTAGAGAATACTTTGGCACCGGTCAGCTGGTCAAACTGGTCTTCTATTTTTGGAAAGGGGTATTTGTTTTTTATGGTGACATCGTTAAGCTTACGGTAATCCGTACATAAACGAGTGGCACCGTCTTTCTTATCCACAAACAAAACTGGGGATCTCCAAGGCGACGCACTTGGTCGAATCAGACCTTTGTACAACATATCATCCAGTTGCTTCTTCAGTTCCACTAACTCTGCGGGGTTCATGCTATAGACTCTCTGGGCTATAGGTCATGTTCCAAGGATTAACTCGATGATAAACTCGATATCCCGATCTGGGGGCATACCGGGTAGATCATCAGGAAACACATCAGGGTATCGACAAATGACCCTGATTTGATCCAAAGTTGGCTTGGCTAAACTCTGGTTACATGTGAATTTTCTGGGCAGTCTTTCAGACACATGTTCTACTACCACTCCGGTGCTACTAGTCATGGTGATGGCCTTCTTGGCACAATCAATCAATCCATGATGTTTCGACATCCAGTCCATACCAAGTACTACTTCCAAACCTTTCGCTCCCAGTACAATCAAATTTGCATAAAAATCTATCTCATGAATTCTGATGGGTACATCTTTGCAAAATTTTCTAGCTTTGGTTTTTGATCCAGGTATTTGAACTATCATGACATGCTTCAAACTGATTGGTTGAATTTTACTAGTGCATGCAAAATCTTCGGTAACAAACGAATGCGATGCTCCAGAATCAAACAACACTCTTGCAGGTACTGAGTTAACAGAAAACATACCCAGCACGACATCTGGTGCTTCCTGGGCTTCTTCGGCGTTCATGTGAAAGAGGCGGCCGTTGCGGTTGTTGGGGTTGTTGGGGGTGAACTTCTTGCCTGTGGAGACACGGCGTTGCTGCTGAGCAGGTGCAGCGGTGTTGGCGGCATTCTTGGCTAACCTTTTGGGGCACTCATTGGAGTGTCCCACGACTCCACACTCGTAACAAGTGATGGTGGACTTGTCCTTGGGGGTGACGGGGATGGCGTTGCTCCCAGTCCTCGGAGCGGTGTTGGTGTTGCTGTTGTTGTTGTTGGGGGCTCTCGGCGGGGCACGGTTGAAGTTATTGTTGTTGCTGTTGGGGTTGTTGTTGTAGTTGTTGTGGCCTCCTGTCCGGGGGTTTCCTCTACTCCGGTTCTGATAACCCGGACGTGACATCTGCATCTGCGTCTTATTGTTTCTCGGGGCAAAACCTCCGCTTGAGCTGGGGCGATACCTTGGGGTATTGCTGGGCCCACTCTGGTGCATCATGCGGCGTTTGCGGTTCTCGTTGGCTTGGTGAAGTTTGCCCTCCATTTGGATGGTGGAATTGTGGGGACCCCGGACTAGCTGTCCGAAATTCCCTGTTATGTATACAGTTCACGATCCCATGATCAGTGCGCCGTGAACACATAACCGAACTGATATCAAATTACACCATCCATTACAAAGCGGAAGAAGAAAATTACAACATGGTCACATGACCGATAATTACATACTAGCCTCGAAGGGCCTAACTAAGCATCAGAGTAGCATCATCACTTCAGCAGCGCAGTACCCAAGTCATCTGCCATAACCCTACATGCAACTGACTGGGAAGACGTTCCTAGCTCGCATAGACGTCGCCAACTCCTTCTTCGTCTGTCGAGTTCCTTCAAGTCTGGCCAAGTAAATAGCCAGGGACAAAGCCGTGAGTACATTTGGAATTGTACTCGCAAACCATCAAGAAAGATGCTAACAGAGCTAACTAAAAGAGACAAGAGAGGAAGAATAGTTTCTCTTGTGGATATAGCATGTGAAAGAGAATCAGTTTCTCTTGTGGATATAGCATGTGAAAGAGAATCAGTTTCTCTTGTGGATATAGCATGTGAAAGAGAATCAGTTTCTCTTGTGGATATAGCATCCCGACATCGCAATTGATGGGGACACTATAGTGGTACTATGACACCTCTATATCTTTATTGAAGAAGATACTTCAAAAGATAGCTATGGCATATCTATATCTTTATTGAAGAAGAGTTAGCATACCGCCATCTCAGGTGATGGGGATACTAGGGAAGTCCTATGACATCTCTATATCTTTATTGAAGAAGAGCTCCTCTACATGAAACATTAGGAAAGAGTTCCCCACTCGGTCTTATTTTTCCACGACCATCTCTGTATGGTCAACACACACCCATTTTCCGTACCTTTCCGGTACGCATAAACACAACACTTCCTTTGCAAATCATTTGTCCAAAAACAAAACTCAAGCCCCGGTTAAGTATGGCCATTTCAACTTGTCCATGACCGCGGACGCGGCTATTCGAATAGATTTGACTCTGCAGAGTTTGCACACTTTCCCCACAACTATCCGGATACCTATCGTGTGGGCATCATCCCCGCATAACAACATATGCCACGACGGATACCCGGACATAACCTTTCGCCCATTTCCACTGGCACGAGTCCTTCCCTGCGGGCTTACCCCTTCCCGGCACCCCGGCAGCATACCTCCTTTTGAGCGTATCTCCGGCGCCATGACGGAAGACCCTCGGTAATCGTCCGGCTATCAGTTAAGACAGTGTATTGCCTCCTCCAGAGCGCAACCCGGCGTCGGAGGTCGTCGTGACCCTCCCTAGAAAGTTGTGAAGGATGCTCCTGCCAGCTTCAACAAACTACGGGCTAAGCCCCGTCCCACACCAGGGTAGTGTGGTTGCGCGATAAAAAGTTGGGACGGCGAACACTTATACGCAGTGCTCAATTAAAAACATTTTTCCCACACTTTCTTTACGTGCCAACAACCAACCATATTCCTCCAACATCCTTGTCCAAAGACCTTGTCTTTCCAAAACATACACTTGGGTAGAGTTAACTTACCCAAGGTTTTCCAAAAACATTTACAACAAGGTAAGCCTTGAGGGGTTCCCAACCTAAAGTTTCATGAGTTGAACTAGTATTGCACTACGGCCGAGATGAGAGTCATCACGCCATAGATGAGGTATAAAAGGGGTAGTGGAGTGGATCATACTTGCTTAAGGTAAGCATGTATTATGAGAACATAAGGAGGAATATACTCTCAGATTTGTGGTGCTAACTACACAACTTAGATAGTGGAGTATCACTATCCAACATATTCTCCAATATGGTGCACGGCATACTCCTCTCAAGTTGAGAATACACCAAGATCATGACATTGATACCTCTATACTACAAAAGTGGTGGGTGTGGTGTAAATCATTATCTTGAGATGGAATATACTCAAGTTGAGCATACAAGATAACCAAGTGGAATAGCACGGCCATGATACCATGCATCCCATGATCACAAAGACAATAGTGGAGTATCACCACTAGGGAGTACCCCACTTGGAAACACCCATAGATGACATAAATAGACAGAATAACACACATAGAATTCAAGGTGCTTCGGACATCAACAAATGACATCCAACTAGACACCAAATCAGAGATCAAAAGATGGCTTGCCTTGGCTTATTTGTCCCCGGACTTCTTCAATTCCATCAATATAAGAATCCCAATCAACATAAATAAATGAAATCCTCGTCCGATTCCACTTCTTCTTCTTCTCCGGAATTGTGCGCATCTATCGCCGGAAAATATAAAAGGAACACAATCAATCACATTGCACCAACAAAACATCATGCAACAATCAACAACTAACCATGCAGCCAAGGTATAACATACTAAGGACTTATAGATACTACAAAGCAACTAAAAGAGAACCCATCTATTTACCCAGTGAAGGTATGAGAGTGCCATGACTTAGCAATTGCCTCTCTCGGTTAACACCATGGTATAAACAAATTATCCCATGGTAGGTAACATCATGAAGAGGACAAGAGCATTAGTTTGACATCAAATACATTCACAAAACATTTTCAAACATTTTTGGAAAAGTAGAAAACAGTTTTCCTAAGTTAATTTGCTCACTTAACACTATACAAAAATAGGAAGCAAACCATATGCCACATCATTTGAAAACTTCAGCAAACCCAAAGAGCTAATGTTGGGTTGCAGAGGTTTTGTTTTGCAAGCATAAAACAAGGGTTGCCCATCTCTACTAAAAAGAGTTGGTCAAGGGTTTTAAATAAACCGAAAAGTTTTGCTTCAACAATGCATGTCACACATAAACATTACTAACAGTAACAAATATGTATGAACAGAGACTAATAATATTTTTCCTATATAGCCAGTACTAATACAAGACTAACCCAATTAGAATCACCCAAAAATATTAAACCTACAATTTTAGGAATTTCTTTGAATCTGACTGTACAGAAAACAAGATCTGTAAGCCATAAATCGTAGAAAAATCCTAAAAATATGAGGTCACTGGCATTTGAAAGATATTTAAACAGAGATTCACACACAATTGGATTTGGGTTCAAATTATTTCTGAAACTCTCATAAATGGATTTACAAGTTTACTGCATGTTTTCACCATTTGCTTTAACTATGGAGTTGCAGAATAGATAAAGGTTTGAAACTTGTTTGAGATGATTAAGAAAACATTCAGTAATCCTACAGAAGTGGAATCACTCCATTAGGTTCAAAAATGGATTTTTGATGAATTAAAAGCTAACAGCCATGTCTGCAGAACACACAGAACAAGTTTAATTCACCACAAATCGTACATAAATCATAAAAATATGAGGTCAGCTGCATCTGAAAGGTATTGAATAGGTGGTTCTTACCCAGTTGGTTTCATTCAAAAATTTGTCTCCAAGCTCCTGGTTTAATTCGACAAAGTCAGATCTGACCAGATCTTGATCTGTGAACCATTTCAGTTTTAGGAGGTCAATCGAAGTGAAACCACCGCCAAAATGAAGGTATTGAAGAGGGCTTTCACCCACAGTTGAGTTTGTTCAAAAAGTTTTTGTAAAACGGAAGAAATCTAACAAACAGTGATTCTGCATGTTTGCAGAACTTTATTTACCATGCAAAATCCGTAACGAATTTGAGGATGAGACCAACGCCATGTTGTAGATCTTTTCAATACCTATCTTCAGAACTTTGAACCACTCGATTTGGATCTGCACACGAGATTTGGCGGATTTTACAAGTTCGTACCAGAATCTGAAACAGCAAGATAGCAGAAATTACTGCAAGTTTTTGGACGAACTTTGCTCAAGAACTTCAGATCTGATGATTGCTCAAGCTTCTCCATGCTTAGCTCAACATGCACCTGCATCAAGATCCAATCTTGTGAGAGGAGAAAGGAGAAATAGAGAGGGATTCAGCTAGGGTTAGGGGAGAAGAGAGTGAGAGGGAAGCTCTCATGGTGAGGGGAAGCTTGAGGGAGGAGGGGAGCTGCATCTTGGCTGGTTTTCATGGCCATGGCCGGCCATGGGAGCAAGGGGCAGCAACATTTCGTGGTGAAGAGGTAGGAGAGGGTAGGAGAGAGTGGAGGAAGGAGTGGAGTGTCAAAAATGAGAAGCCAAAGATGAGGAGGTGGCCGGCCAAGCTCTATTTATAGAGGGAGAGGGTTGGCTGCCTCCTCTTTGATTGGTCAAGGTGGGTGGCTGCCCATTTAGTGATTGGGGTAGTTGGGAGGCAAGGCTTGCAAGAGAAGAAAAAGAAGAGGAAGGGCTGGCCGAAAATCTTGCCATGGTCGGCTCCTTCTTGCCAAATACAAGTGAGAAATGTGAGAGGGAGACACAACATCTATGTGAGTAGATCAGAGCATGATGTTGAGGAGATAATGAATATGAGTGACTTTGATGATGATAAGAATATTAGTAGGTACATATAGATAAAAAGAAGTATGAAGGTGACATGTGCCATGAGAATAATCTCCACTACTTTGGTTCAGACCAACTTATGATGAAGATAGTTCCCAAGGTATATTCGATGAATAGAAGTTTTCATTTGAATTCAATTTGTGGAAGGATTGGGATTGACCACATGCAACAATGCATGAGCATGTCAAGGTAGATGGGATGGTGATGGTGGCTTAGTCAATGATAGAGCAATATTAAGAGAGATGGTGAGTGAAGTATTCATATACTCACAAGGATGAATATATTGACATAAATCATCTATTCATGAGGTCAAAGTGATGATGGAAAAGAATAGAGGATTGAGATGAGTATGATGAAACAGAAGTTGCTCTTCAAATAAGAGGTCAATTGTGAGTGATTTGAGAGTATCAAATGATCATCCATTTGATCAAGAATCGGAGGATGAGGGGATACAATGTGGTAGATCAGAGATGTGCATAAGATGTGCAAGTTTTGCCATTTGAGAAAGGATTTAATTGAAAGGTATATGAAACACCTCAATTGTCTAGGGGAAATTGGGAATGATCTCAAGTGGAATGGAATTTGGAAATATTGAGAGAGAACTGGTTGGAACATAGGAGTTCAAAAAGTTCTACTTACCTTCTCAAGTAAAGTAGAGTTTTTCTCAAACTTAAAATAAGCAAGAGGAAAATAAGAAGGGTATAAGTACCATAAACAAGCTTTTTGTTAAAAAGGAAGCATGATAGAAAGTAAGGTTTTAGAAATCAGTACTTTGTAGAAATGAGATGAAAGACAAAACCCATTTTAGTTCCTTGTTTTCTTTGAAGAAATATCTTGAAAAGCTTTAGTAAAACTAGAAGTAGTTTTGTGATCAAAACTAGAGAAGGAAAATCAATAGGATTTTTGAGAGAGAAAACTAATTTAGGGAGAAGTGTTCTAAAGGGTAGATGATGGCTACAAAATGTACCCATCATTCCCACTCTTGGTTTTGTAAAGATTAAATTTGAATAAAAACAAGAGATAAAACAGGAGGAATTGATCTAGTGCTTTAAATAGCTGATAGTGTAGAAGATCAAGTTGAATATATGTGATGCAAGGATAGACTGAGATATGCAAGACGTGGAGGTTGAAGAGGATGTTGCATAGATGAGATCCACGCATTGAAGTCAACAATAACAGTTGTGGGTGCTTAGAGATCAATTGCCAAAGTCTGGACATTTCAAGCCTGTCAACACAGATGGTTGACATGGCCTCAAAACCAACAAGGATGAGTGGATATAAGAGAGGGATGTATCTAGGGGTAGATGATCCCAAGTTTTGAATTAAGGATGATTGAGCTAGATTTACACAAAGAGGAATATCAAGATGGCACACCCATGTTGTCATCAGGAGAGAGGTTTGATGTAGTGAGAAGGAAAACAATTCTTCCTAAGCCACACATGTGTTTTATTTGGTGAGTTGCTTGTTTAACCACTAGGGGTGTCGTTCTTTGAAGTAGCTCAAGACAAAACTCAACAAACAAAACAAGACAATTCTCCTACCAACAGATCAAAGCAATTCATCATAACCAACAGATCAAGGCAATTCATCTAATTAGTCTTTAGAAAAAGTTTTTGTTCCCCCTAATTTTTGCATTAAGGATAAATAAACAAGGTTGCAAAAGTGGGGCGTTACAGACTCTTCCACCCTTAAAATAATCTCGTCCCGAGATTAGTGAGCGCAGAACAAGAGGGGTTGTAAGGCTTAACGAAAGTTAGACTCCATTCTTCTGTCGGCGTGCCGTTGTTGAGGGGGTCGCAACTTCAGCTTCTGAGAGACATGATGGATTCCTGCCGATGGCGAGCTTCATGAAGAGGTTGACTACTCCGTGCAGATGTTGGATCTGTAGCCTCTTAACAATCCTAGCGGAAGTTCAAGACTGTGGGAGGGTTAGTGCACCCAACGGTGCTTGAGCAGGGTTGAAAATTTTTTAGAGTTAGCCTAAATTTAGTGGAAGACGAAGTCTTCCACCCTTAAAATTGTTCACCGGGGAGGGCGTTAAAAGCTGTAAGCTTCGGCCACGGGTCTTGTTGGGCGCTTCTTGGAGAAGTCATTGATCTCCTGTCTTGAGTTGAAAACATCTTCAGAGGGCGTTGTGTAGTCCATGGCTTCAAGAGGGTTTAGTGCATCCCACGTTTCCAACGGTGTTAGAAAGGTTTAAAATGTTCGGGTTAGCTCCAACTTTTAGTGGAAGACGAAGTCTTCCACCCTTAAGATTTTTCATCGGGTTCTCGGAAAAACTCAGAGCTTCTGCCTTGTAGTTCTGTATGGGGCTTCGGAAGAAGTCATCGGTCTTCATTGTTCAGCTGAAGAATCTTCGGGGGCGACGTGCAGACCACCACTTCAAGAGGCACTCCCG
Organism: Lolium rigidum; assembly: GCF_022539505.1. Lineage (NCBI taxonomy): Eukaryota > Viridiplantae > Streptophyta > Magnoliopsida > Poales > Poaceae > Lolium > Lolium rigidum. The sequence continues at coordinate 340,730,436 of NC_061510.1, forward strand.
GTGTTAACTAAACCATAGGACGCGTGGTGAGTTAGTTAGTCGAGGAAACTCCTGGTTGGTATCCACATGAAGCAGCAACAAAGGTCGTCGGAGGCAATCTTCAGCTTGACGGTCGGTGCTGACTTATACCAGTTGAGAAGTTAGTGGGTAAACTACACTTAATCTTGAGTCTTGAGGTATCTTCAGGAGCTTCACTTGGTAAGGACCAGATGAACAAGGTGATGTAGCTTGGCTTTGACGCTATTGTTCAGCTTGTTAGACGGTGTGTTAGAGGGTAGTTTCGAAAAGATATCCTCGCGGTTAGCGTGATTATACTCCAGGGTTAGACCAAGTTAGTATGTCTTCTCGCCGAGGTGCGAGTCACTCTTGAAGGTAGGGGCTTCGCTTCATTGGCGTGGTAGAGTCGCTCCAGCTGATCTTGAAAGTAGTCGGCGTAGATAGGGGTCTGAGTTAGTTTCCACGATGGTTGAAAGACAACTGCTAACGGGTTTAGAGTTAGAGTCTTTCGTTAATCTACCCAACTAACTAGCGAGTTAGCAATACATCGGCGAGGCAAACTTTAATCCTATCATGGCATGTGACACCCATACAACCATAACCAGAGACAAAATACCACTAACAGAGGCTACTGGTATTTTTCCTAGATGCATAGTAACAAAACAAGATCAACACAATTGGAATCATTCAAAAATATTTATTTTTCACTTTTTGAGACTCAAAATACTAACCAGAAACAGTGATCAAGTTTTATTTATTAAAAATCGCACAAAAATCCTAAAAATACAAGGTCAGTGGCGTCTGAAAGATAATTTCATACTGGTTCTAGTGCAATTGGAATCACATCAATCGGGGCTACCAAACTATTTTTATTAGCAAAACAGTACACTGGCAGATTTCCATTTTTAATTTCTGTTTCACAAATTTTAATCAATTAAAAAGGGCGGGAACGTCTAAATAGCAAGACATACATGCACACAGCAAACAGATACAAACACTCAAGGCAGCACACTACGGAACTACAAGCAATCATCACACCAGACATGGTACTCTAAGTACCCGAAATTCCTAATGCGCGGGGTAGCTCAATCAAAGCGATTGAGTTTGTCCTATCCATCCTATAGGTTTGGGGCTGGTCGCATATGTTGACGTCTTCATATCATTAGCATCAGCTTCAACTTGGATCCTTGTAGCAGTTGGTGGTGAAGGGCCCCGGGTGTTGAGTCGTTGAGGTTGAGGCGGAGGAGAAAACAGTGTAGAACTTCTAGTTTCGACATCCCAGAAACATGAGGTCTTCGAAAAGGTAGTTGTTGAGGTGCTCCCGAAGCTTAGATCTTCTCGTGGCTGGCCTAAAAATTACTAGTCAAGAACTGAGGACTTGATCCTCGACGACTGCAAAAAGTGCAAGCCCATGGAGGAAGAAGGTCAGCTCCTTGACAGATTTTGGTGACAACCAAAGGCATGATGTTATCATCCCTATATGTGCACACTAAGTCGGCCTCCAATCTTCAATAGCTGCGGTTGGAGATATATGAGTCTTCCTGAGAGATTGAGCCATCTTCGAGTTCGAGTCTCCGGTCTGAGTTGGGTACATCGTCCAATATGTAGGTTTGAAATGGATGAGACAATAGAGTAAGAAATTTCAAACCTTTTTATAAAGCGGAGAGATAAGAATTTAGAAGCTTTGAATAAATAAGAGGAGTAGAAGTTATACTTTCGATTAAAGAAACAATTTGTTTCATAAATAGTTTTCTCCAAGTATTTGTTTCCTAACTAACGTCCATGCTAACTAAGGTCTCCTACGATCGGGATAGCTCGATACCGGCTACGTGGGGACCCCGGACTAGCTGTCCGAAATTCCCTGTTATGTATACCAGTTCACGATCCCATGATCAGTGCGCCGTGAACACATAACCGAACTGATATCAAATTACACCATCCATTACAAAGCGGAAGAAGAAAATTACAACATGGTCACATGACCGATAATTACATACTAGCCTCGAAGGGCCTAACTAAGCATCGAGTAGCATCATCACTTCGACAGCGCAGTACCCAAGTCATCCGCCATAACCCTACATGCAAGCGAGCGGGAAGACGTTCCTAGCTCGCATAGACGTCGCCAACTCCTTCTTCGTCCGTCGAGTTCCTTCAAGTCTGGCCAAGTAAATAGCCGGGGACAAAGCCGTGAGTACATTTGGAATTGTACTCGCAAACCATCAAGAAAGATGCTAACGAGCTAACTAAAAGAGACAAGAGAGGAAGAATAGTTTCTCTTGTGGATATAGCATGTGAAAGAGAATCAGTTTCTCTTGTGGATATAGCATGTGAAAGAGAATCAGTTTCTCTTGTGGATATAGCATGTGAAAGAGAATCAGTTTCTCTTGTGGATATAGCATCCCGACATCGCAATTGATGGGGACACTATAGTGGTACTATGACACCTCTATATCTTTATTGAAGAAGATACTTCAAAAGATAGCTATGGCATATCTATATCTTTATTGAAGAAGAGTTAGCATACCGCCATCTCAGGTGATGGGGATACTAGGGAAGTCCTATGACATCTCTATATCTTTATTGAAGAAGAGCTCCTCTACATGAAACATTAGGAAAGAGTTCCCCACTCGGTCTTATTTTTCCACGACCATCTCTGTATGGTCAACACACACCCATTTTCCGTACCTTTCCGGTACGCATAAACACAACACTTCCTTTGCAAATCATTTGTCCAAAAACAAAACTCAAGCCCCGGTTAAGTATGGCCATTTCAACTTGTCCATGACCGCGGACGCGGCTATTCGAATAGATTTGACTCTGCAGAGTTTGCACACTTTCCCCACAACTATCCGGATACCTATCGTGTGGGCATCATCCCCGCATAACAACATATGCCACGACGGATACCCGGACATAACCTTTCGCCCATTTCCACTGGCACGAGTCCTTCCCTGCGGGCTTACCCCTTCCCGGCACCCCGGCAAGCATACCTCCTTTTGAGCGTATCTCCGGCGCCATGACAGAAGACCCTCGGTAATCGTCCGGCTATCGGTTAAGACGAGTGTATTGCCTCCTCCGGAGCGCAACCCGGCGTCGGAGGTCGTCGTGACCCTCCCTAGAAAGTTGTGAAGGATGCTCCTGCCGGCTTCAACAAACTACGGGCTAAGCCCCGTCCCACACCAGGGTAGTGTGGTTGCGCGATAAAAAGTTGGGACGGCGAACACTTATACGCGAGTGCTCAATTAAAAACATTTTTCCCACACTTTCTTTACGTGCCAACAACCAACCATATTCCTCCAACATCCTTGTCCAAAGACCTTGTCTTTCCAAAACATACACTTGGGTAGAGTTAACTTACCCAAGGTTTTCCAAAAACATTTACAACAAGGTAAGCCTTGAGGGGTTCCCAACCTAAAGTTTCATGAGTTGAACTAGTATTGCACTACGGCCGAGATGAGAGTCATCACGCCATAGATGAGGTATAAAAGGGGTAGTGGAGTGGATCATACTTGCTTAAGGTAAGCATGTATTATGAGAACATAAGGAGGAATATACTCTCAGATTTGTGGTGCTAACTACACAACTTAGATAGTGGAGTATCACTATCCAACATATTCTCCAATATGGTGCACGGCATACTCCTCTCAAGTTGAGAATACACCAAGATCATGACATTGATACCTCTATACTACAAAAGTGGTGGGTGTGGTGTAAATCATTATCTTGAGATGGAATATACTCAAGTTGAGCATACAAGATAACCAAGTGGAATAGCACGGCCATGATACCATGCATCCCATGATCACAAAGACAATAGTGGAGTATCACCACTAGGGAGTACCCCACTTGGAAACACCCATAGATGACATAAATAGACAGAATAACACACATAGAATTCAAGGTGCTTCGGACATCAACAAATGACATCCAACTAGACACCAAATCAGAGATCAAAAGATGGCTTGCCTTGGCTTATTTGTCCCCGGACTTCTTCAATTCCATCAATATAAGAATCCCAATCAACATAAATAAATGAAATCCTCGTCCGATTCCACTTCTTCTTCTTCTCCGGAATTGTGCGCATCTATCGCCGGAAAATATAAAAGGAACACAATCAATCACATTGCACCAACAAAACATCATGCAACAATCAACAACTAACCATGCAGCCAAGGTATAACATACTAAGGACTTATAGATACTACAAAGCAACTAAAAGAGAACCCATCTATTTACCCAGTGAAGGTATGAGAGTGCCATGACTTAGCAATTGCCTCTCTCGGTTAACACCATGGTATAAACAAATTATCCCATGGTAGGTAACATCATGAAGAGGACAAGAGCATTAGTTTGACATCAAATACATTCACAAAACATTTTCAAACATTTTTGGAAAAGTAGAAAACAGTTTTCCTAAGTTAATTTGCTCACTTAACACTATACAAAAATAGGAAGCAAACCATATGCCACATCATTTGAAAACTTCAGCAAACCCAAAGAGCTAATGTTGGGTTGCAGAGGTTTTGTTTTGCAAGCATAAAACAAGGGTTGCCCATCTCTACTAAAAAGAGTTGGTCAAGGGTTTTAAATAAACCGAAAAGTTTTGCTTCAACAATGCATGTCACACATAAACATTACTAACAGTAACAAATATGTATGAACAGAGACTAATAATATTTTTCCTATATAGCCAGTACTAATACAAGACTAACCCAATTAGAATCACCCAAAAATATTAAACCTACAATTTTAGGAATTTCTTTGAATCTGACTGTACAGAAAACAAGATCTGTAAGCCATAAATCGTAGAAAAATCCTAAAAATATGAGGTCACTGGCATTTGAAAGATATTTAAACAGAGATTCACACACAATTGGATTTGGGTTCAAATTATTTCTGAAACTCTCATAAATGGATTTACAAGTTTACTGCATGTTTTCACCATTTGCTTTAACTATGGAGTTGCAGAATAGATAAAGGTTTGAAACTTGTTTGAGATGATTAAGAAAACATTCAGTAATCCTACAGAAGTGGAATCACTCCATTAGGTTCAAAAATGGATTTTTGATGAATTAAAAGCTAACAGCCATGTCTGCAGAACACACAGAACAAGTTTAATTCACCACAAATCGTACATAAATCATAAAAATATGAGGTCAGCTGCATCTGAAAGGTATTGAATAGGTGGTTCTTACCCAGTTGGTTTCATTCAAAAATTTGTCTCCAAGCTCCTGGTTTAATTCGACAAAGTCAGATCTGACCAGATCTTGATCTGTGAACCATTTCAGTTTTAGGAGGTCAATCGAAGTGAAACCACCGCCAAAATGAAGGTATTGAAGAGGGCTTTCACCCACAGTTGAGTTTGTTCAAAAAGTTTTTGTAAAACGGAAGAAATCTAACAAACAGTGATTCTGCATGTTTGCAGAACTTTATTTACCATGCAAAATCCGTAACGAATTTGAGGATGAGACCAACGCCATGTTGTAGATCTTTTCAATACCTATCTTCAGAACTTTGAACCACTCGATTTGGATCTGCACACGAGATTTGGCGGATTTTACAAGTTCGTACCAGAATCTGAAACAGCAAGATAGCAGAAATTACTGCAAGTTTTTGGACGAACTTTGCTCAAGAACTTCAGATCTGATGATTGCTCAAGCTTCTCCATGCTTAGCTCAACATGCACCTGCATCAAGATCCAATCTTGTGAGAGGAGAAAGGAGAAATAGAGAGGGATTCAGCTAGGGTTAGGGGAGAAGAGAGTGAGAGGGAAGCTCTCATGGTGAGGGGAAGCTTGAGGGAGGAGGGGAGCTGCATCTTGGCTGGTTTTCATGGCCATGGCCGGCCATGGGAGCAAGGGGCAGCAACATTTCGTGGTGAAGAGGTAGGAGAGGGTAGGAGAGAGTGGAGGAAGGAGTGGAGTGTCAAAAATGAGAAGCCAAAGATGAGGAGGTGGCCGGCCAAGCTCTATTTATAGAGGGAGAGGGTTGGCTGCCTCCTCTTTGATTGGTCAAGGTGGGTGGCTGCCCATTTAGTGATTGGGGTAGTTGGGAGGCAAGGCTTGCAAGAGAAGAAAAAGAAGAGGAAGGGCTGGCCGAAAATCTTGCCATGGTCGGCTCCTTCTTGCCAAATACAAGTGAGAAATGTGAGAGGGAGACACAACATCTATGTGAGTAGATCAGAGCATGATGTTGAGGAGATAATGAATATGAGTGACTTTGATGATGATAAGAATATTAGTAGGTACATATAGATAAAAAGAAGTATGAAGGTGACATGTGCCATGAGAATAATCTCCACTACTTTGGTTCAGACCAACTTATGATGAAGATAGTTCCCAAGGTATATTCGATGAATAGAAGTTTTCATTTGAATTCAATTTGTGGAAGGATTGGGATTGACCACATGCAACAATGCATGAGCATGTCAAGGTAGATGGGATGGTGATGGTGGCTTAGTCAATGATAGAGCAATATTAAGAGAGATGGTGAGTGAAGTATTCATATACTCACAAGGATGAATATATTGACATAAATCATCTATTCATGAGGTCAAAGTGATGATGGAAAAGAATAGAGGATTGAGATGAGTATGATGAAACAGAAGTTGCTCTTCAAATAAGAGGTCAATTGTGAGTGATTTGAGAGTATCAAATGATCATCCATTTGATCAAGAATCGGAGGATGAGGGGATACAATGTGGTAGATCGAGAGATGTGCATAAGATGTGCAAGTTTTGCCATTTGAGAAAGGATTTAATTGAAAGGTATATGAAACACCTCAATTGTCTAGGGGAAATTGGGAATGATCTCAAGTGGAATGGAATTTGGAAATATTGAGAGAGAACTGGTTGGAACATAGGAGTTCAAAAAGTTCTACTTACCTTCTCAAGTAAAGTAGAGTTTTTCTCAAACTTAAAATAAGCAAGAGGAAAATAAGAAGGGTATAAGTACCATAAACAAGCTTTTTGTTAAAAAGGAAGCATGATAGAAAGTAAGGTTTTAGAAATCAGTACTTTGTAGAAATGAGATGAAAGACAAAACCCATTTTAGTTCCTTGTTTTCTTTGAAGAAATATCTTGAAAAGCTTTAGTAAAACTAGAAGTAGTTTTGTGATCAAAACTAGAGAAGGAAAATCAATAGGATTTTTGAGAGAGAAAACTAATTTAGGGAGAAGTGTTCTAAAGGGTAGATGATGGCTACAAAATGTACCCATCATTCCCACTCTTGGTTTTGTAAAGATTAAATTTGAATAAAAACAAGAGATAAAACAGGAGGAATTGATCTAGTGCTTTAAATAGCTGATAGTGTAGAAGATCAAGTTGAATATATGTGATGCAAGGATAGACTGAGATATGCAAGACGTGGAGGTTGAAGAGGATGTTGCATAGATGAGATCCACGCATTGAAGTCAACAATAACAGTTGTGGGTGCTTAGAGATCAATTGCCAAAGTCTGGACATTTCAAGCCTCGTCAACACGGATGGTTGACATGGCCTCAAAACCAACAAGGATGAGTGGATATAAGAGAGGGATGTATCTAGGGGTAGATGATCCCAAGTTTTGAATTAAGGATGATTGAGCTAGATTTACACAAAGAGGAATATCAAGATGGCACACCCATGTTGTCATCAGGAGAGAGGTTTGATGTAGTGAGAAGGAAAACAATTCTTCCTAAGCCACACATGTGTTTTATTTGGTGAGTTGCTTGTTTAACCACTAGGGGTGTCGTTCTTTGAAGTAGCTCAAGACAAAACTCAACAAACAAAACAAGACAATTCTCCTACCAACAGATCAAAGCAATTCATCATAACCAACAGATCAAGGCAATTCATCTAATTAGTCTTTAGAAAAAGTTTTTGTTCCCCCTAATTTTTGCATTAAGGATAAATAAACAAGGTTGCAAAAGTGGGGCGTTACAGGAATCCACCAGGGCTTCAAGGTCGGCAAAGGGGATGTTGACTAAGACTGTATGCATCTCATCGTGCAGACCATTCAGGAATCTCTCCTTTCTTTTCTCGGTGGTGTCAGTTTCATCGGGGGTGTACCTTGACAGGGTGAGGAACCTGTCGCGGTATTCTACCACCGACATTCTACCTTGCTTCAGTTCACGGAACTCATCCCTCATCTTCTTTATCAAACCCGGGGGCACATGATACTTGCTGAACTTGAGCTTGAAATCTGCCCAAGTCATGATCTGTCCGACGTTCATAGCACCTGTGCTTTTCCACCAAGCTCTTGCTGGTCCTGCTAAGTAGTGCGTGGCAAACAACACTTTCTCATTGGCGTCCACTCCAGCCACTTCTAGGTTGTTCTCCATAGTCTGGAGCCAATCATCGGCATCCAGGGGTTCTTCAGTCTTGCTGAAAACAGGTGGGTTGGTGTTTTGGAAGTTCTTGAGCTTTGATCCTGGGTGATCATGGTTCACATGTCCATGGTTGTTGTTGGCAAGCTGTTGCAATGCTGCTATGTTGGCTTGTCGTTCTGCTCTTTCAGCTTCTCTATCTTCCAGCATGATTTGCAGCATCTGCATCATGGCATCTTGATTTGCGCTACGGGTTGGAGGGGCCATCTGAACATGGAAGTAGATCATGAGATAAGGGGGAAATTTCTATGGCTTATTTTAAGTAAGTTCAAAATTTAAAACTTGAATTCTTTTGATGTTAACATAAACACACATTCATTCATTTATTCAGCATCATATATTACAAGCTAACACACCATGGTTTTAAGAACCATTTACTCGCGCTACGATACAGTGGGACGGGATACAACTCACACCTACATAAGTGATCAAGTGCAACTACTCATCATCCACATCGATCGGGATGAAGTCATCTTCTCCGGCCTCCAGGAACTCGTAGTCCTCCTCCTCGGTGTTCTCATTCTCCTCGAAGTCATCGTCATCACTCAGGAAGGCTTCTCCTCCCTGAAGGCCTTCACCGTCTTCTTCCATCTCATTCAGCTGGTCCTCTTGGGCCTTGACAGTGGCCTCCAAGGATACTATCTTTGCGCGGAGGCGCGCAATGGTAGCGTCCTTCTTGGCACGCTGCTGGAGGAGTGTCTTGCGGTCCTTCGCAAGCATCTTGATGGCATCGGCATGCTGAGCCAGTGCGAGGTGAGTCTGGTTGGTGCAGCCACGTGCGTTGTCCAGCTCCTTCTGGGTCTCGTACAGCATAAAGTCCAGATGCTCCACGTGGTGCCTCAACTGGGGGTGGAACTGCAGGTCCATGGGTTCTCCAGTGGAGTTATGCCTTGCGAGATGCGTAAAGCGTTCCCCTTGGAGGGCTGCCACATTATGTCCGCACAAACGGGCAAGTGCTTCCTGAAGAGCACGAGCGAGTCCGTCCAGCCAGTTGCTTTCCCTGAAGGAGAAGAGGATCCTCTCAGAGGTGGGAGCCTCCATCTTGCCCCTCAGATCAGCGGTGATAACCCACTGAATCTCCCCTCCGGGTTGGTCGTTGACTTCGACTCCGTGGAACTCGGGGTGCGGGCGTCCAAGAAAGTCCGACAAGGCATCCAGATCCTGCTCAAAAATCAGGCTCCCGCCATTCCCCAGCTGGTAAAACTTGGTGTTGGCTGGCTCCATCTGAAAGTGAATTGGATGAGTAAGTTAGAGAGGTGAACAAGTGTGGCAAAATTTTATGTAGATTTATAAGGAAGAGCATGGCTTCTTATTTCAACAAGATCTCAAGGAGAAGAAAGTGGCTAAGTTTTTCAGAAATATTGACTTCATTTGTTTTTGAACTTAGGTTTTTCAGAACGTCCATTCTAACTAGGGTCTTCTAAGGTCAAACAATGGCTCTGATACCAACTTGTCAACACCCGGATTTTTAAGTCCAGATGCCTATTATGCCATTCATCGCAATCCCAGGAATAATGTTGTTGCGAGACATAACAGTTGATATCATAAGTCATCATTCATTACAAGCCATAATCGTCTTACGAAAGTAGATCACATGATCCAATATTACAACCATAATTGATCTATTGACCAACGAACATCACAAATATTACAAAGCGGAAGCGTAGTAGTAGTGGACTATCTAATTCCACAGGCCAACGCTTGACGTCAGAAGAACTCCTAGTTGTTGTAGCCGTCCTGCTGGCCGTCATCTTCGTACTGCTGCTCCTCTTCATAGTCTGGCCATTTGAATAGCCAGGGACACAGCCGTGAGTACTTCAAAGTACTCGCAAAGTAAATACTAGGGTAAGTAGCACTAATTTAATTAAAGGGGGTGCTAAGCTCAAAGTTTATTTGCATAAAGCCAATTTTAGTTCACAAACATTTAATAAAAGACTCCTCATTTGCTAGCTAACTCAAGTGGGAACATTAGTGTCATTCCCGCAACTCAGTTGTGATTCAAGTCAAGTCACCATTCATGTCACCCTTTTAGTCCGTAAAATATCTGACAACGGAACAGTATGGCCTTTCCAATCGCCCGTAATCGTGGACACGGCTATTCGAATAGGTTTACACTCTGCAGAGGTTGCACACTTGTGCCACAACATTTGATTACATCCGTCGGGGATACCCCGAATCATCGTAACTCGGTACGCGGATCATCAACCATAACCTTTCACTTATATATCCTAGTAGAGGCACCTCTCCCCATGAGCTTGGCCTCCCAGTGAAGACCAACCGTCAGCCTGGGAACTGCACAGGGCTTGGCCGGACATTCACCTCTTTTCACGTCATTTCACAACATTTCACTTAAACGGAGGCAGCCTCGGCATAACCCCTATGATGCTTGTTTAGAGGGAACCCATACTAAGACACATAAACTTCCAGTTAAGCCCTACCCATAATCAGGTATTGTGGGGGTACTTGTAAATTGGAAAGGTATCGCATCCAAACCCAACCGTCATTTTTATCAAGTTCACCAAGTCATTCAAGTCACATTCACCTTCAAAAATCATTCAAGTCACTTCACTTCACCAAGTTCCCATCTAGAGTAGTCAATTTTATTTGTTAGCACTAGCAACTAGTCATGAGGGGTGCTAACTAGCTTTGATTGCTCTAGGCTAAATTTGATACTCTTGTGCTACTCTAGACCAAGTGAATCATGAATCAAAAAGTAACTTTGATAAATAAAATTCAATAAAGCATGTAAAGTAAAAAACTTGGGATAGGACCATTAAGCATAAAGTAAAATATGGTGATGCCTTGCTCTTGTAGAGCTTTGCACTTTGCAAGTTTATTAGCTTGCCTTGGTTGGGGAATTGGTCAAAGTGATCTTCTTCTCCTTGTAAGTAGACCTCCTTCTCCTCTTGATACTCCTCTGTAGTGACCTCACTTTAAAAGTGCAAGTCCCTGTGCATTAGTGCTAGCCCCTGGATCGAACTGCTAGCACACACAGTTTAAGATGAAATACCAAGTAGCAAAGGTCTTCATTACAACCTAAGATCCAGCGAAAATAAAATAGTTCGATACAACTTGCATAGCTCAAGGGCTAGCATAAACATAAATCAGAGTTCAACATCAGACGGAAAGCAAATAGCATGGAGTCCCCTTCCTTCACGGATGCCACAGGCAAACATGTTGGGCAAAGACTCGTGATCCTAACATCTTCTTCAGCATCTAGGGATACCTGCAATATCAAACGTTGCAGCCCGAAGGAATCAATACATTTGGAATTGTATTGGCAAGGACACTTTTGTGGACTCAAAAGGCATCCTACACCTACGTGCACATCTGGCAGGTAGAGCTCAGGTTCCTTTTTGCATAAATCCAATTTTTCCCTATCATTTATCAAAACATTTTCTTTCAATCTAATTAATAGTAACATTGGTAAATCCCCAATGTACCAATTAACAGTAACATTGGTAAAGCCCCAATGTACCTTCCTACCCTTGTTCACCCATTCAAATTTTATTTAAGAAATTGGGATGAGGAGATCTTCGAACAAGGACTTGTCAGTTCGCTCAAGTTGTCCATAACCGGGGACACGGCTAAGTACTTAGATTTTACACTCTCGAGAGGTTGTACACCTTTACCCACCTGGCCAGGTCAATCCTTCTACCTCGATGCACATTTTGCTCAGAGGACAGGTGCAGACCGTGGCCGAGACCTCCTGTGTGTAATCACCCGAACCATTCCCTAAGGGCCACGTTACACCTACAGTATCCCTCTACCACCACCTGGCCCCTAGGATCCGGGTTCATACAACATACTTTGTCAAGCCAGAGCCATAGTAGCATGTGGTTGTACGGAAAGCAAATGAGCAAGATTTGTCTACAATCTCTTTAAGTCTGGGTGACTTTCCGCAAGTGTGCACTAGCACCAGGGTCTTGCCCCCTGATACAGCCACCCTCTCCATAACTCCACCATTCACCCAGATAATTCATTAAACTTAGTTGTTTTTCCTTAACCTCTATCAAAACCTTTTCCATGGCATAGCAGGTAACAACTAAATTTAATGGCGGCTAAGGGAGTCTAGGAGTGGTGTAGCTAAACTATTAGGATTTAATAGCAAGCAAAAAGCATAAATCCTAGACATATCTACTATAAAACACTACGGTGCAAGAATTAAAACTGGGACTTTTGGTGTGTGTCACTTGCCTTTTTCAACGGGAGGAGTTGCAATCTTCGCAGTCACAAAGTTGCAGCTGTCACAGTCGCAATCTACAAGCATACATACATAGCACCATAAACACAATGCACAACACAAATGCACAAACATAAACATGAGATGCATATGAGATTCACACAAGTGCACTCCATTTATTGTTCTCTGGTTTTCACTATATGCATGATGACATGATCAAGTTTTATGGTTGGTTAAATTATTGCGAACCTTCTATGTCGCACTAGCGAAGGGCAACTACCATTAAATGCAAAAGGTATTTTGGTATAGTAGATAGATGGTGATTTTGGTACTACTGGACAAAGGGTTCCATTTGCAAGCATGTGCAAAAGGAATCACTCGAAAAAGGTATGTGGATCTCATTTTATGGACACGGTACTCTAATAGGCATTTAAATATGGATGAATCTCAAACTTCTGTAAGTTCACATTTTATTGGTTCATAGTGTTCCTTATATTTTTAGGATTCCAGAGGTATAAAGTTTGTAATTTTTGGACAAGCGGAGCTCTGGTTATGAATTTTGCAAAGCGCGGACTATCGAATTGCTGTTAAAACAAACCTAGGGGGTGTCCCTGACACATGGCGCAATCCTAATGGCTGGTACCTCTTGGTCGCGGATCACTGCTCACAGCCGTTTGATCTTCATAAAACCTACGGCCGAGATCTGTTGACTAATTTGGAAGGAGAAATAAAGGAAAAAGGGGATTACTGACTGGACGCACGCGTGGCGACACGTGGCGCTGAGGTGGCGGCTGACGTGGCCGGCGGCGAGGTGAGCTCGCCGGCGGCGATGGTCGGCGGCGCTGCAGCGGTATCCGGTGGCAGCGAGGTGGCGGACGAGGGGCGGTGTGGCGAGGCGGACCTGGTGGTGCCGGCGGCGCGGCCTGGGGTGGCTCCTACCGGCGGCGATGGCCGGCTGGAGGAGCTCCGGCGAGGTGAACTCCGGCGAGGAATTGCTCAGCGGCCTGGCGGCGTGGGGGTTCGGAGAAAAGGGGAATGGAGAGAGGGCGACGCGGCCTTTTAAGGGGCGGGCTCGGCCGAGTGAGGGAGGGTGCGTGGGGAGGTGGACGAGGTGGGGAAGGTGGTGGCCGGCGCTGGAGTGTGCGTAAGCACGTACAGGAGGGAGATCGTGCAGCGCGTGGAGGTTGGGGACTAAGGATGGCAATTTTACCCACGGGTACGGGTACCCGCGGGTATCGTACCCGCATGGGCAGGGTATGGGTACAGTTTCATGCCCATAAGTAGTACCCATACCCTACCCGTTAAGTCATGGGTAGGGCACGGGTATAGCTTTGTACCCGTGGGTATACCCATACCCTGCCCGTTTATTGTTAATTTCTTACGTGACACGTCTACTTTTGTTTACTTATGAGTTACTATATGAGAATGGGATTTTCATATTTTTTAATTGTTACGTACTAAACAACTTGTTATCGAGTTGAGATACTTCATTTTTTTAATCGAATATGATATTGATAAACGTAAAATTGCGAGTGACTTGTGTACAATTTAACCTACCCACCGGGTACCTAATGGGTACGGGTACCCGCCGGGTATGGGTATGGGTAAACTTTTATACCCATGAACACGGGTATGGGTAAAAATTTGTACCCATCAACTATACGGATATGGGTATGGTATTGCTCTACCCTGCCCATACCCTATCCATTGCCATCCTTGTTGGGGACGACGCGGGGCGAGGGGATCGTGCGCGTGGGTGAGCTGGAGGCGACGACCAGGTGGGGGCGCGCGTGGGTGGGCTGTGGCGGCCAGCTGGGCCGTGGCTAGCCTGGGGGCGGCCCAAGGGGAGGGAGGAGAGAGGAGGGGCGCGGGGGAGGCCTGGCCGGCTGGGCCAGTTGGCCGACCGGTCGGCCCAGTTGGGTCGGCCGTCTTTTTTTTTCTTTTTTTTTCTATCTCTTTCTCGCATTTGAAAATGTATTTGAGGCACCAAAATAAATCGGAAAAATGCAAAAAAGATATTGGTGGAAACCTTGTGAGAAGGCCTTCACTATGAAACCATTTTTGAAACAAAATAAAATACTTTTGTAACCAAAGTTGGCGTAGACGCCTAAGTGGCTATCAGTGCCATTTAGGGTTCGGGGTTTTGAAATACAAAAATTGAATTCTCCCTAAATGCAAAATGTCATGATGCACATGTATGAAATGCATGCTTTTCAAATTTAAAAATTTGGGATGTTACATCCTCGGTACTAGCGTCTAAAAACGAATACGATACATACAATCACCATACCAAACTTAAACACTAGACTAAGCATACACATAAGTCACACAAACTTAGGCTAACATCACAACATTACTATTACGGTGGTTGACTTTGTTTTTCTTCTTTAATAAAAATAATTTCCTCTCATTATAAGTACTAATTAAGGTGTTTCTTTTAATTCCTTAGAGAAATAATTTCCTCTCATTATCTTGTTAAGATTTAATTTCCTCAATGAATAATATATGACCTAGGTTGACCAAAATCAACCTCTTCATATTCATCATTTTAGGAAAATGATTTAAATGAGGTGAAGCACCTCATGCAATTTAATACTAACATGGTAATGATTTAATATCATCAAACAATTCCACATGAGATTTAATAGACCAGGGTCTCTATCTCATTTGGAGTTACTAGAGGATGCCCTGCGCGTTGCTGCAGAAAATTAAGCATTACTTCAAAAAGATTATATTCAAACGACATATTATATATTTCATTATGAGGAGTGGAATTGTTATTTTTAGTTCACTCTGCATAGATGCATAATCAAGCCTCCAGAAAAATCCAGGAACATCTGATAATTGTCGTAGAATGTTTGTGCTATTCTAACGTGCTTTGTTCGTAGTAGAAAGCGAAATCACCATGCTAAGTGCGTTAAAAACGTTTGCTTGAGAAGCCATTACATCTAGTAGAAATGAGTGTAATACAGAAGATACCGATTTAGAAGGCATAATATATAAGATAAGCTAACTCAATTTTGTAAATATGAACACCAAAAATGATCAGCAATATAGCTCCCTATATAAGTCTTCTTCACAGAACACGTACCTATTCTGCCACTCTTCGTGAATATGATTGCAATGTAAACCTCTTTCTCTTCGTGAATACAAAATCCGTGCATTTAATAATACCAGAAACCGGTATTTCCTTTGCTAGAAAGAAAATAAGCTCAAACAAAGTTGCCTGGTCTGCTTGATGCACCTGCACTCGGACATGAACTGTGAGAAGCCAATCCAAAGCAGACGAATGATGTCATATGAAAATAAGGAGCTGCAAGAATTTAAAAATGTTACATATCACAAAGGAAATGTTATAATGACAGAATATTAAGATTTACTTGGAGCGCTGCATCTCAAATTGGGTCCGCGTACAGGCAATCCCAACGATGAGAGAGAGGGAGACTGACATCTTCAGGGGAGGGACATCAGCAGAAACATACGGCGTGAGGGGCTAGGCTGTGTTGTAGGCCATAATAGCCAAGTGAAGCAGCATGGTGGAGGAGAAGGCAGTCGCCTCATCGAAGGAGGGAGATGGCTGCACATCAAGGAGGATTGAGCAGTACTTATATGAGATTTAGGGGTAGAAGAATTCGAAGAGAGCTAGAGATTAGAAGGGAATGGGGCGCTGGAGCTATCAATTAATAATGCAACTTGCAATCAATGGGCGGAACTGTTTGTATTTCCTTGACAATCTGGTACCGCGGCGGCATGGGAGTACTCGTCCATGCATTAATACATACGGTGAGTGGAGAAGATAAATGGTGAAGAGAATTGTAGGAGACCAGAGTCAATATAGAAGATGAGCTCTCAATGGGAAAAAAACGATAGGCCACTTAGTGCAGTATACGTGGGGAGATAACTGACGTGGACCAATCAAAGGTTCGTTGATGTGGCATGTTTGCATGTTAAGGGAAATCAACTTAGTGGGTTGCTCCAATTTAGATATTATAGATTTGAGAAAAGATTTAAATGAGAGAAACACTCCCATACTATTTAATAATTAGATTTGGCACAATTTAGATGGACTAGAAATAGCCATAGAGCCATTTTTTAAACTAGACCATGATCATACAAACAACTGTGTGATGTTTTTGCATAATCTTACAGACAAAAATGAAATATGAGTTTTGAGAGTTGGAATCAACTCAAAAGCATGTTTGGTTGATTTTTAACAATTGTTTGAAGTTGAAAAAGGCCCTGACTTGTTTATTTTGTCACATTAATTCTACACCTAATCTAGGGTTGAGACCAGTGTAGTT
This sequence comes from Lolium rigidum, assembly GCF_022539505.1. NCBI lineage: Eukaryota > Viridiplantae > Streptophyta > Magnoliopsida > Poales > Poaceae > Lolium > Lolium rigidum. The sequence goes on from NC_061510.1 coordinate 340,747,280, forward strand.
GTGTAGATAATTTGCTCAGCTTTCCAAATATATAAAATTTGTTAAATTTGGCCAAGTAGATTTGTCCCTATTTAATTTTGAAAATGGCATCAGTTTGCAAATTGATTTAATCTGGAATTCGAAATTCAAACGAATTGGGCTGGCGGGAAACCTAAACGGGCTACTCAGAGGAAAAGAGGAAATGGGCCGGCCCAGCAGTGCGTCTAGCGCAGCGGGCCGCCTGAAAGCGTGGGGTCCACGCGTCAGCGGGTTTACATGCCGAAGCGGTAAGTTCTTTTCCGCGCCGTAGGATTAGACGCGGATCGGACGGACGACGATCATCGTCGTCTCCGACGAGAAATGGCCACGGGCGCGGCGACGGTGGGGGGTGGGAGGCTCACCGGCGGCGCGGCGAGGGTCGGCGACGAGCTGCGGAGAGGTTGTCGACGACGAGGAAGCAGATGGAAGCAGCGGCGTCTCCAACGGCGGCCTGAATTGATGGCGCCCTTCTCAGCACCTCCGCGGCTCCGATGATCAAATTGAGGGGCTACGGTGGAGAATCGAGCTAGAGAGGAGGTCGAGCAGGCTCAGTGAGATGAGGGAGGAATGGTGGTGTGCTGGAATTGAGAAGGGAGGGTCTCCTTTTATAGCGGCGAGGCGAGGCCGTGGGGCGGTGATGAAGTCATCCATGGCGACGCGGCTACAGCGACTCTGGAGCCCTGGCGATGATGCACGCGGGCAGGCGACGTCCTGGCGATGACGCAGGGCTTGATTGCGGGGAAAATGAGGCACTGGCGAGCGCGTGAGCTTGACGGGAGCTGGCAGTGCCGTGGCGGGTCTCGTCGATGGTGACGACGGCCACAGCTCTCCCGCGGTCGAACGGTCATGTCTGGGAGTCTCCTGGTGAATTTGCGCAGTCGCTGACGAGCGGAGAGGGCAAGTGGTGGCGTGGAGCGTCGGGCGACGTCATGCCCGTGCGTGCTCTGGCGCGCGTCGATGCACGCTCTGTCGTGCGCGCGCGTCACTGGGCACGTCGCGTTCTGGCTTCTACGGTGCACCAACGCGTCGATGCTCATGTCCAGCAGACTCAGGGGAGTGAGAGGAGATGGGATGACACGGTGGTGCAAGGCTGAGGTGACCAGAGAGAGGGGGTGGCATGGTGAGGACTTGCCATGCCACGGCATGGTCTTGTTTTGGTCATGGTGACCAAGGTCCAGTGCTGCAGAGGCTTGTACTGGTGCTGAGGGAGGTGGTGGAGTTCCAGAGCATCAGAGGTGGCCAGGGTTGGACTTGGTCCAAGGTAAAAATCAGTATGGGCACAATTTTGATCCCTGCCTGCAAGGTGTTTGACAATATGGCCGCAAGAAAATTAATTTTTAATTTTGGAAAGATTTTTGGTGGATTGTAAGCATATAATATTTGAAGTAGAATGGTGGTGGTGGTCAATTTGGTGTTGATTTGCAAAATCACAAAATGTATAAGATCTTCATTTTGCATTATGGTTGCAACTTTGCTTGATCACCATTTGACTTTGCGCAAGAATTTGCAGGGGTGGTTTTGGGCAAAGTTGTTCACCTTGATGTTGTCTTGGATGAGGTGCAAAGAGTTGGCAAAGTTTAGTTTGAAAATCTTCCAAACCAGGGGCTCAAAGATGGCATCAGGCTAAGATTGTCAATTTTGACCATATTGCATGTGAGTTGGAAATTCAATTTGTTTTCATTTTGATTTGAGTTTCTTTGATTCCAAAAGTGTTTATAAGTGTTTAGTAACCATTTCCAACCAATGGTGCAAGCCAAAATGGTCTAGGTTAAGAATTGGCAAAAATGGCATAAACCATATGTGTGTGGTTTTGTTTTTCTCATTTCTTTTCTTCTTTTATTTTTCCTTCTTCTTGGTTGAACAAGATTTCATAGATTAGGGTTTTAGTACAATGGTAATCACACAAGCAATCATCATGGCAAAAATGCACACTAACATAATAATTAAAGATGAGTTATATGCATAGTACTTGTATTATGAAAAAATAGAAAAAAAGAGGGAGTGAAAAATAATTAGAAATCCAAATGAATTAAAAAAATTAAGTCGAAATAGCCTTTAGTCCCGGTTCGTCTTACAAACCGGGGCTAAAGATCCTTCGCGCCGACGCATGCCAGCCGCCCACGTGGCGGGGCCTTTAGTCTCGGTTCGTAAGCAACCGGGACTAAAGGGGGGGGCCTTTAGTCGCGCATAATTAGTCCCGGTTGCGCAACCGGGATTAATGGCCCTTGCGAACCGGGACTAAAGCCCCTTTTTCTACTAGTGAGATGGACATTTCAATGTCACGGGAACCATTTTAACTGATCAGATAATGTTGGTTCATTATTCTTGAGCTGTCAGAAGCAATATGTGTATTCAAGTATGAACACGCACTATTTACGATCAGGATAATTGGCAAGTGTACAATAAGTCCAGCAATGGACAGCTGGAAAATCCACCAAAAGGTCTTGCCGTACATGCAAGACAATAAACTTTACATGCTTATTAACAAGATGTCTGCTTACCTAATATCGTCGGTTATTTAGACACTATTTTTGCGAGGTGTGTGGATATTAAGGTCTCCACATCATGTTAAATCCTCACCTTCGCCTGCGAAGTTATGTCGTGGAAAAGCTCCAAATTGATATTGATGGCATTAGTAATGATGCATTTTTATTATGTGGCATGTTAAGACGCTACTGAGAAGGTTGTATGTAAAAAAAAGGGCTTTCCGGAAATTGAAGTGGTTGACAAATACTTCCAAACCACTTAAAAACACGGTTACAAATGTAGCTTACAAGCGTTCAGCCACCTTAGAAACACGGTTACAAAATTTCACGTATCAAATGAGACCCACACTGTTTTAAGGATTTCAATAAAAATAACTTACTAACATGCATGTTGCACCTAACGATACCGGCTCAGTATGCGTAGCCGCTCAGCTACCACCACCATCGTTGGTCTTTGATCTACATCAAGGCTAAGGCATTTCACGGCCATACCTGCTAGACTATGAAGAAGCTCCAAATCTTTTGTTATTGCAATTTCTTTGTCAAAATAGTCAGTCGCTTTCTTCTGTTTTTTATGAGATTCAAGAAAGTTCTTTACCAAGCTATTATTGTCAGAATGTGTGGCCTTCCTGCCGCTAATAAGCTCCAGGATCACAACTCCAAAACTGTATACATCACTTTTTTCGGTGAGTAGACCTTCTTGTAGATATACTGGATCCATATAATTCATGTCGCCAATGACTGATCCAGTGTATTCCTTGTCTCTCGCAAGCAACCTAGATATGCCGAAGTCTGAAATCTTGGGTGTAAAGTTCTCGTCTAGGAGTATGTTTGCTGGTTTAACGTCACCATGCAGAATTCTAATGTTTGCTTGTGAGTGCATATAAGCTAGACCATCCGCTGACTGTGTAGCAATACTTAAACGTGCATCCAAGTTAAGAGCCACCTTATTACTCTTGTTGTGAAGAATGTCATGGAGGCTACCTTGGGAGATAAACTCGTAGACCAGCATGGGGGCATCAACTTCAAGGCAACAACCAATGAGCTTAACAATGTTCTTGTGGATGACTTGAGATTGGATGATGACTTCATTTGCAAATTGGTCCCTCTCTAGAACAGTACCATTAATCGGCTTCTTTATTGCAACTATTTTATCACCAAGAAGGCCCTTGTAAACTTCACCAAAGCCACCTTTTCCAATTAAGTTGCCATTCTTCAAAATTGGCTTAAGCTCCTCCTTCTTGAAAAGTTTAATGACATTTGCCCTCTCTAATGTAGGGCCGCCGTTCTTTATGAAGAATTCTTCCATCTTCTTTTTCTGATTGCGGAAAATAACCAGAAACGATATAATCACCGTGAGAAGAATGCCACCTATTGCACCTAGATGGACATGAAACAAAGTTAGTTTATCTCACATGATTTGCAATTACAATTCTAGTAGAAATATGCAGTATAAGAAGTAAATAGTTTCTTTTGCTCATCTACTAAAACTCTAAAATAAATTGCCACTTGACTTATTAGAATAAAAAAATGTCTATATACAGACCGGGAAGGGATTAGGACTAAGAGGAAATTAAGTGTCGAAAGACAAGGAAAGAATGTAGCTCTCAAATTACAGTCAGGTCATCTGATGGAAATTAAATAGTACTCCCTCCGTTCCTATTTAATTAACTTACAAATGAATTAAATCAAGTTCATTTTCTTCTCTCCCTCGCATCAACTAAAAAGGAACAGAGGGAGTACAACCGAGTGATTGAAATCCTTTGAAGCAATTATATAAATGCAGCTTGTATCCATCTAGACATCTGGAGGCAGCCTACATTATATATGTGTAACACATGATGTGTTTCTATGTTGACGATTAAAAATTGGCAGCAGGTGGATATAGATATTATAAGATATCGAAGAAAGTTTCTCTTGAAGACATAAATAATCGAAGGTTAATGATCGATTTAGGTGAGACCACATAAAATATTGCTTTGGACTGCAGGCCAGCCATTTTCGTGGTGACACCCAAAGGGTGTTGATTCTAGTAGAACATATCAAATCCCACTGGGTATGTTATGTAAGATTGGTCGTAGTGATCTTTACTATTATATTGTATTTGGTCGTAAATCATACAACGTGTTTGGTGAAGGAGATTGAGACCATCATGTCCATCCAATTATTTTCAACATCTCCGCTTTAATGTTCACCGTCGGATCAAAGCAAGTCAACTTGCTTTCCTTCGTTTACTACACAGCTCGCTAATTGCCAGATCAAAACGTATCATTGCTTCCTTAGTCCGTTATTACTACTCTATAAAATTATTATTTCTTTCCTTTTTTTTCTATATCTCTATCTGTATCTATCAACGAAAAAAATAGCGCGCTATTTTGACGTTATAGCGGCGCTATAGCGTATTTGGAGAGTGAACGCTACGCTATGCACATTTGGCTCGCTATGGCGCTAATCGCGTTATTAGCGGCGCTATGCACGCTATTTTTCATAGCGTTATAGCGGCGCTATTTTTATAACGTTGGAGCGGTCCTATTTTTTACAGGGAAATTGAGTAGCCGATTAGCTATTTTAGATCTTTTGGCCCACGAGCTTCTGAAATCCCCATTCTAACCGTAGCCATTCAACCCGTTGAAAACCACAGAAGCACATCGACAATTCTCACTCCTCCTCACACAACAGGTACATGTTGAAGAAGAAGAATCAACATCACAACGAGTAAAAGCTGTTGATGCAATCTGCCTAAGAAGAAGAAGTTGCTTCTAATTTTTCACTGTGATGAGCTGCAATATACGGTTCTTCTTCTGAATTAGATGATGACGGCATGAATTATCCATCTATTTCATCTCATTTTTATTAGTTACCACTCCTGCTATGTAGTTGGCTCTTGAATTGTTTGCATGTTGGCAGGTTAATTAGTTATGTACTTATCTACTTGTTGGGCTGATAAATCTTTGTCTTTCAGTGCCATCATAATTTTGTCAATTTGATTTGTTGATCGTTGTGATGTGGATAATTTTTGAGCTGCTGAAATTCTTAGTATGGATACTATATTTGTTATTTTTTAACTTTTTGTGAAACGCTATTTTGTAAAATAGGATGCTATTACCACGTTATAATCTTCATAGCATATTTTGGAAGGCCACGCTATTTTATTTAGCGCGTTATTTTTTTCCTTGGTATCTATACTACTTAATCTTTTAATATTATATTGTAGTTGGTCGTAAGTCGTTTTTTTTTCGAAAAGGGGGAAAAATCGCCCCAGCTTCTGCATCCAAAGGATGCACACGGCTTTTTATTAGATTATTCGCAAACCTTACAAGAAGAAATACAAAAAATCAACCTCGAAGCCAACTCACTAGACCTACAGTGGGATGAAGGGGGTGACAATACACCAACCGACATCATCCAAAAACCAAATGCCTTCCCAAACCGCCCAATAGCAGGTGAGAAGCACATCCAGTCAAGCAGACTCTCCGCGCATGCCAACGCACACGCCACAGAAGTTGCTCCCGCCGTCTTCCTCGACTCCATCTTCAAGAGAGATCATCGCATTAACCTTGCAAGACCTGCCGTCGATGCCACCATGACGCCAGACGGCCCCGCCATCCTGTACGCGTCCAGCTGTCCTCGCCCGTCTTCGACACCCCGCAGCTCCACGCCGCTGAGAATCATCAACGACAACGTGGTAGATGAACACCACACCACCAAGATCCACCTCCATCTAGCCGCTGCTCCAAAAACGATGCCCCAAGAGGTAGAACGACGCAGGGAGCGCCGTCATCGTTCGATCCTGGTTGGATCTAGAGTTTCCCCCGGAGCAGCACGAGTGAATAGCCGCAGCCTGCGACGACGATGCCTTCAAGAAGGAAACGACGCTTAACGCCGCCATCGCCCGCCAATCGAGGCACGGTTTTCACCGGCAGCCGCGAAACCCCAACTCGGCGAGAGCAAGCGAAAAGGCCAGCAACGATGATGCCTTCGCAAGGGAACGACGCCAAAAGCCGTCGCCATCATCGGCCAAGAACGAATTCAAGGCTCGGTTTTCACCGGTGGCCCCTTCGCCGCCATCTCGTTGTCGACTAGATCTTCATCGCCGGAGTAGACGGATCTCGTGATCCGCCACCCCGGCAACCAGCCGACCTCCTCCGGCGAAGGAGAAGGCCGCCTCCACCGTCGAACCCGAGGCTGCTGCCTCGGGCGACCTCGTGCCGCGGGAGAAACCGAAGACCACCTCCACGCGCCGGCGAGAGGCGGGAAAGGCTCAGAGCCGCCGCCCACCACTACCGGCGTGCCACCACCAGCCACCACCATCAGCCACCACCGGCGGGGAGAGCTGACGGGAGATAGGAGGACCGCGGCGCAGGCCGCCGCCCAGCCATCACGCGACCGGCCGTGGCGTCGAGAAGGGGGCTAGGTCGTCGTCCCCAGCGCGGAAAGAGGGATGGCCGCCGCCGCCGCCACACCCCGCGGCCTTTGGCCGGCGGCGCCACCGGCGGCGGCGGCGGGAGGCGGCTAGGTTAGGGGGGGGGGGTGCGGGAGGCGGCTAGGTTGGTCGTAAGTCGTATAACGCGTTTGGTGAGGGAGATTGAGACCATCATATTCATCCAATTATTTTCAACATCTCCGCTTCAACGTTCACCGTCGGATCAAAGCAAGTTAACTTGCTTTCCTTCGTTTACTACACATCTCGCTGATTACCAGATCAAAACGTATCACTGCTTTCCTAATCCATTATTACTACTCTATAAAGTTATTATTTCTTTCCTTCTTTTTCTTTATCTCTATCTGTATCTGTACTACTTTAAAGTACAAGGAATTTATTCCGTCATCAGGTTGTACCTCGTTGGCTTCGTCCTTCGCTCGTCCAACCCCGCTGGTCTGTCGTTTCGAGAAGCCCATTAAATTCTCCCCTTCTCTCAATTGCGCTCCTCTTTGTCTATCCTCGCACGCCCGGTTCCGACGCCGACGCTGACCTCTCGGACGCCCACCTTGCCCCATTCTTCGGTACCCTCCGTCGCCAGGACCGCCCAGCGCCCATGCCCCACTCACCTGGACGGAGTGGACGCCGCCGCCGCCTCCCTATCTCGCCCGCCTGGATGCGGCCGCAAACCCCATTTCGCTTGATGTGATGCCGCTGCCATCCCTTGCTGCCCTCCTGGACGCAGCCATCATTCTCCCCACCTCTCCCCCTCAGAAGCAACTGCAAACCCCATCTCACACACGCCTGGATACCGCCGCCCCCCAGCTCGCTGACCAAGCGCACACAACCCAGCCCCGATGCACGCTGCCGGTGCAGACCCAAGCTTCTCACGCTGGTTCGTTTCCGTGTCCTCACGCACTGTCCTCATCACGGCGACCTCCACACAGACATATCAATCGATTGATGCTTGTGCTCGGGTCAGGGGCTGGCAAAGGATTATGGGCATGTTTGGTTGGTGCCCAAGCGTGCCCTGCCAAAATTTTGGCAACCTATAAGATATTGGCTCTTGTTTGGCCAAAATTTTGGTTGCCAATGAAAAGTTGCCCACTTACCTCATGTTTCCCTCACAGTTCTTGCCAAAATTTTGGCCAACCCTGGGCCAAGAAATCCTTATCCAATTATTTGGCTAGCCAACGGTTGGCAAAATTTGGTAGGGCAAAAGATGGCATGAACCAGACATACCCTATGTGCCCCCAACGTGATGTAGCTGTGTCGGTCAGCCGCGTACAGACCAGGATCAACACCCGCACCGTCCTGCCACCATCTCCGTCAGCTGCTCGGCGTTATGCATTTCGGAGGTCGATTTTTTCATGTTCAAAGTTTCTTGGTTCTCTGAAGTCTTGAGTTTTTTTTTACAGGGTGAGTTGATATTGATGCAGGCCAAGCAGGTGCCCTGGAAATCTGGAATCCTAGACCAACGATCGATCTTGCATGGTACAACCGAGTCTTGTTCATAGTTCTTTGTAGAATATTTGGTTTGTGTTTATTTAAATTTACTGAAATGATTGTAGTGAGTTTGCTGACAATTTTGGGGTTGATTTTGAGTAGTAGTAGTGGTGGCATCTTTTGTGAAACTTTAGGTACAAATTGTTCATGGCCCTGCATAGATTGTCATGAACCTGGATAATTAGCTTGTTCAATAGTTATTAATAGGTGCGAAGTGTTCTATTCCAGCAGCCAGTCCACCTCCTCTGCCAATGATTTCACCACCTCTGAATGTGGAACATCAAGCTCTGCGGAAAATGGCTAAGGGGATAGCATGGACGAGTCCAATCTGCAGCTTCCATTGCAGGGAATGCATAAGGAAGGTGTGGTCACAGTCTCAGAAATTCATGGTGGAGAAGTATGTGTAGTGCTTGTCATGTTTCATGAAGTTGTAGAAATGTGTTCTTAACCATTTTTCTGTTTTTCTGGTGCAGTGTAAAGCCAAGGACAGTTCCTGGAGTAATGGTAAAAGCTAATCAACTTCTGTAACAAGGTATAACATGAATCTTGTTTACCTTCTAGGCTCTCATGCCATAGTTAGTATGAATAGACTAAATTTCTGTACTCCGAGTACTTGCTACTATTTGAAATAATCTCGCCAGGCTCACATCTGTGTGTAATACTGAAAATTTAGAGCTAATTAGAATAGTAGAGGGCAGAGCCATGATGTGTTAGATTTTAATTTTTGGATAGCTGCAGCTGATTCTTGTTCCCTCCATTCATAATTGTATTTAGTTTAGAAAATAGCAGTAGATGTCAACAATCAGCGTTGGACATTAGCTGGAAAAAACATAAGCTAGCAAGATAGTTTTTTATATTGTTCCACTCTGTAGAAACCTGAAACACAAGATAAATAGTTCATACATTTGATACAAAAATGTAGGCACACCTAAGCATGGAAAAATTGTAGGAAGCGGGAAGGAGATTTTGTCACTTCACAAACCAAAAGGACACTAAGAATGAAAAAATTGTGTGTGGCTTCTCCCCTCGCGTATCAGAACTAACTATCCTTTTTCTTGCCCCACATCAATATTCCTACAATAATCCACCCGGGAAGCTTGTTTTTCACGTACGCGAATTCTTTTATTATTATATTTAACTTGCAAATCGTGGGAAGCATCCATCTTGATGTTGTTTTGGAGTGAAGTACTCAAAATTCAGTGTTTTTGCTAAGGCAAAATTTAGTCTTTCTTCTCATTCCTTCTCTGATATTTGTAGTATCATTCACTGGTCCAAAGTAACTAATTAGGTAATTTGAGCACAGTCTTGCAGAAAGGCGAATTCAAATAAATCTTATGCATTTGATTGATCTTATTACATGTTTCTTGGAAGAGTCTCTACATGGAACTAATGCACAAGCACAACAATGTGAGTATGAAATGAATCTTGAAAGAAGTGTAGTTTTTCAAGCTGTAGGAGAGTATATATATACATCTAAACTTTCATATAACTGTCAGACTACTTAAAAATTCAGTTATAATTCCATTGTTGTTAATGGAATTGGGGCCTCAGTTCTATTTCAGCTCATATTTCAATTCCAGTTGCTACTTGTTACTGCTGCTACGTTCTGCGGAGATGCGGGTGGTCTAGGCGGCTGGGATCCAGACGGCAGTGGCAGCGGTGCTTCCTATGCCGCAGGTGAGGCTTCGCTGGTCTGATCTGTTTCGTCGCTGTTGTTTGTGCTCTGCTTCTTCATGTTGTTCTTGACCTTTTCTGTTTCGAGCTTGGATATTATTCTGGGTAAAATGTGCTAATTTGATCTGATGTTCCTTCTTGTACATAGTTTTTCCATTGGGCAGTATGCCTTAGGAAAGGAGACACATGAGGGGCTCGAAATTGGTTGCTCGGAGGTTGATGGTGTTCATGGCAATGGTGGTGGATTCAGCAGGGAAGAAGATGGGTTGTACAATCTCTCTGCGGAGGTGCCGATACTTTGATTTTATTAACCCAGGAGGTAAAAATCATGAACCATTGATATAAATTTTCAGTGAGGAGATATACATTACAAACTTCCACTATTATCTGCAATAGGTGATTTGTACCGTTTATGGAATTTAGTGTTCTACACTCCGTAAATCCATCCGCTGTAACTTGTAACCAACTACTTGCATTCATCACAGTTACAACATAACTTATTTCATGATTTATTATATCCTAGCAGGATGAACCTACCAAACTCTATTTCTCTTAACTTGTAACATCTTATGTTCAGTTAGCGTGACTTGTTACTGATTGTAGGATATTGTATACATGTGATGGTGTATCTTATCTGATTTTGGAAACAAGTATGAACTCCTTGTATAATCTCACAATGTTGTCCTTATTTAGTGGCTATCCATTTTAGGTCATTTTTTGACAATTACTCCCTCAGTTCTCTTTTACTTATAGGAAAAATTAGACAAATTAATAGTGCATTTATTAGTACTACTTAAATTGGTAAACAACCAATCAAACATACACTGAAAATAGTGACATCCAATAGATAAAGAAGGCCCACTTCATTTTCCGTATTCTTCTTCACTAAAAGCTAGAATGTAGAGTATTTGAGAACAATTTTTAATCCTAAAATACAGAGTATTTCAAAACGGAGGGAGTATTTCACTAGTAGAAAAGAGGGCTTTGGTTTTTTGCTCCAAAGAGCATTAGCACCGGATTTGGCATGAATCGGTGCTAAAGGGGTCATTTAACACCGGTTCGTGCGGTCTGGACGTCCAGGGGACCAGCCGCAGCATTAGCACCGGTTCGTGCGGGACCTTTAGCACCGGTTCGTGCCATAAATCGGTGCTAAAGTGTTGGCGTCAGCCACGAACCCTTTAGAAAATTCAAAAAATAAAATCTTTTTAGATTCATGTATGTTACGCAATCTAGTATTAGGGAAAATTAATAAATTTGAATGTCGATTTTTTTTGCATAAAAGTTTAGAAAAAGGTTAAATGGCATTAACTTTTGCCTACGCTGTCGGAAAAAACGTATAATATATCAAAATGATCGTGGGAAAAAGTTACATCCGAATTTACCCGGGTTTACCCGGTTAGCCAATTTTTAGATTCTCAAATTCCATATTAAAATATGAAAGCAGGAAGATTTTAGTTTTTTGCTAGAAATTTAGGATTTTATATTTTTTGTTTTTTTAAATTAAAATTAATAATTGCATCCTGCATAAAGATTACCATTACTTTTCAGGTTTAGCAAATTATAAAATTATAAAATTTTCAGGTTTTAGTTTTGGCAAAAAAATAATTTAAAATTTAAAATAATACAAATTATAAAGTTAATGTTTATTTATTTATTCGAGATTATTATTATATCATTACTTTTGTTTATTAAAAGAATTATTTGAAATTCAAAAAATAAAGAAATATGACATCGACCAACATGTTAATAGGATTGATATGATACTAGTATCACATACATGTGCGCGAAGCACTTGGATGCGGGATGTAAAGAAACTTGGAAGTTAAGCGTGCTAGTGCTAGTGCTAGAGTAGTGGGAGGATGGGTGACCGAGCGGGAAGTTTGAGCACAAGTAAGTAATTTGACTAGAGATAAATGTAGTTAGAGACTAAACTTGTGAAATAACTAAAATATTAAAAATTCTGAAAAAAGAAAAAAAAAGAGGAAAATAATTTGACTTTTTTTTACGGTAGCGGGGTTCTACCACGGCAGCGTTTTGGGGCATTTTCCTACCGCGGCAGACCCTTTAGCACCTGTACGTATTTCCTCTCGCTCGGGCGCTCTGGAGCCGCCACGCCGTGCCCCTTTAGCACCGGTTCGTATGCTAAAGGTGGGGCCTTTAGCACTGGATACTTAGCACCGGCTGGCCATCCAGCGCATATGGTCATTACAAATCGGTGCTAAAGGCCCGTTTTTCACTACTCCCTCCGTCTCAGATTAACAGGCGCGCACGTAGTTTAAAAAATTGCATTGACCATTATTTTAGTTAATAAAATATAAAATATATGTCACGAAAATTATATCATTGGAAAGCTTTTTTGCATACGAATCTAATGATATAGATTTTGTAGACATAAAAGTTATATTCTATTGACCAAATCAATGGTCAAAGTTTGTCTAGAACTGCGTGCATGCCTGTTAAACCGAGACGGAGGTAGTAGTGTTTATTTTGTGCTAATTTGATCATGGGAAATATGCCCTGCTTGTTTGCTGCACTAGAGCAACCAGACATGTTCTGGATGGTTTGATGTGACATGGTCACATGGATCATGCTATCGTGCGGTTCTCTGCTTTGAGGCACCCACCTAATAGGGTGAGGGAGGTGGTGTGGGTGGGTTGTGGCACTCTGGTGCTCTCTTGTAATTGTTTTGCTTCTTCTTCTATAAAGATAAGGCACGTGTTTCGCGTGTTCTCGAAAAAAAAAAGCACCCACCTAATCTCGTGTTCAGAACTGGAATGCTCCATAAAAATAGGTTTCCTGGCCATGGTGTTTTCTGCACCATTAGTACTTGTTCTATGCTCCACTCAAGGTAACGGGGTTTAGATGATACAATCACACATGCCCCAACATCCTTGCCCCTCGGAGAATTAGATTAAATACTTGTCGCCAGGTGATTCTTTCAGCATTCGTACCTTTGGCTTAAGCTGACGCGTGCTTGCTTTAGTTAACAGTAGTCTGAACTGTTGGTGTCAAAGATGGGGTAAATTGTTGATTTTTTATTATTATAAAGCTTCAATTAAATGGTTCGTGCGATTCAGATATGTGGAGGATTTAGAGCGCAACCGCAGCAACACCGGTGAGTCACCAGATTATTAATTCATCGCTCCTCTTTTCCTTCAGATTTTGTTTCTGACCCCTCCACAAAGAAAAATCCATTACGCCATCAGCTGCTTTCTATGGGCATTGTAGTGCTTGGGTGCTATATAGAACCCTAATTCTTGTATATTGTATTCCATGATCCTTTGGGGTATATATAGAGGTACAATGAGGGGAAAAGACTTGGACTACAAGAAGATCTAATCCTAGTCTAATCTCAACCGTACATGTCTTCTAACATCCCCCCTCAATCGTAGCGGGAGTGAAGCGAACGCTTGCGACTGGAGAAGTCACGCGCTCCCATCGCTTCTCCTCCTTGTCATCATCGGCGTCCCCTTCTAGTTCCTTCTCTTCCCTCCCACAGTCACAGCGGGAGTGTCGTGAGCGCAAGTGATGACGCGGACGTTGATGACTTGAGTTCTTGAGTTGCCGTAGACGTTTTGTTGATGTCGATGTCGAGGTAGCTGAGTGTGATATAGCCGTGGTCGAGGTATGGTTAATGTCGTAGTCGTCATATATGGTGTAGCCGTTTTTGGTCGTAGGGTTTTAGGTCGTAGCGCGGCGGCGGCAGCGGGGTTTTGTGTCATTCTGCAGCGGCAGCAGCGGTTCTGCAGCAGCGGCGGGTTTTTGTGTCGTAGCGCGGCGGCGGCAGCGGATCTGCGGCGGCGGCGGGTTTTTGTGTCGTAGCGCGGCGGCGGCAGCGGATCTGCGGCGGCGGCAGGTTTTTGTCGTCGTGCGGCGGCGGCAACGGTTCTCGGCGGCGGCGGCTAAAAGCGGCGGCAGCATGTTGTAGGGTTTTGGTTGTAGGCGACGGCAGCGTTGACAAAGATATCGATGAAGACCATGTGTAGACCTTGACGATGTAGTTGGTTATGTAGAGCTCGACGTAGATCTTGGTGCAGTCGTACAGCTTGATTGTACATGTTCGGATCGGTGATTTCCGGTGCGGTGTGCTGATGAAGCCCGCTGATGTTGGCTCGGTGAGACAGCGGTGCCGCGTGCGTGCAGCCAGTCTATGTGTCGTCAAGCGAGTCAATCTTGGCGGCCTACCGTGCGAGGAGTTGATGCAGATCGATCTCTCCTGAGCTGATCCTGAGGCGCATGCTGCATACATACATGTAGCTAGCAGTACCTGAGATCTGATGGTGCATGACTGCATGGCGAGGTTGAAGCCCATGTGCACGCTTGGATGCATGGAGTGATACGATTGCTGCACACGTCGTTGACGAGAACTGTGCATGTACGTCTGAATCTTGGAGTAGATGGCGCCGACTCAAGTGTCAGGCGCTGCGCGTGTGCAGATCTTGCCTTGCACCGCTTTTCGTGTGGATTTTCACCGGAGGATGATAGGATCTAGAGATTTATTTGGTGGCTAACTGGATCTAACTAAAGAATTGGAGAATTTCGAATTTGGATCTAAACTAAACTAAGAACCGATCTAATCTTTGATTTTAATCGGGTGCCGCATCCCCGAGGAGAGATCTCCCCGGGGGCGGCGCTATGCGGAAGTGGTGGGAGGACCTAGGATCTGCGCTGTGAGGCTAACCGCTCTGATACCATATTTGAAAATATAGAACCCTAATACTTGTATATTGTATTCCATGACCCTTTGGGGGTATATATAGAGATACAATGAGGGGAGAAGACTTGGACTACAAGAAGATCTAATCCTAGTCTAATCTCAGCCGTATATGTCTTCTAACACTATTCTCTGGAGCTTTTTCAGTTACAATGTCATGGCCAAGAGGTAAGGGTCATATTTCTCTCCTACCCATATATCCTTCCTCTTATGGAGAGATCCGGCGACAAGCAATGGACTTAGGGGCATGGCAGGTGCTGGTGCATCGATAACAAATACGAGGGGGAGACGACATAACTTTGAGGGAAGTCCCAGGGCAACGGAGGACCGGCGGAAGTCAGTATTTGGGAAGGCAGTGGAGCGACGTGGCTACGAGTGGTGGTTGTAGGCGGGTCCGGCCGACGGTGGATGCATGGTGGACTGGATTTGAGGTGGTGGCGCTCCCTTCTCTATCCTCTCAAACGGTGGAATGAGTGACATTATTCTACCCATATATCCTTCCTCTGGGAAGAAAAGGGACACACGGGCTTGTGGAATTTTTATCCTGCCTGTGTCCTCTCAAACGGTGGAATGAGCGACATTCTTCTACCAATATATCCTTCCTCTGAGAAGAAAAGGAACACATGGGCTAGCGGAATTTTTATCATGCCCACAACAACACGTGAAATCGTATCCCCCACCAATTTACTTGCGCTCAATCCATCTTCTTGACCACCCCATCAGCATTTGTTCGTACCACGATATTTACTATACACACTCAGTACACCATGATTTATTATAATTTTTTCAATATATTTGCAAAACATTTCAATTTACAACATTATGGTTTTCATGTGTATTATTTTAATATTTTTTATAGATCTTTCGCGTGCATCATGTTTACATGTAGGATGAGATAAAATATTTAAGAGAACCATTGCAACGCACGGGTATTTAACTAGTTAGTATCATATGTCAATATCATATTTTCAGGTATATGTTCCGTGATACAATATCTACCTATTATACCACAATTATCCCTCTTATTAGACACGTCAGCTTTTTTGCATAAATAAAATAATTGATACTGCCTATAATACCTCCACCATGATTAATCTAATATGCACTTACACGCCTTTTGGACAGAAAGAAAAACAAACAAAAATTCGAAGAGTGCACTAGTACTTACCCACAACCCCCTTTGCTGCTGGAGGGAATACATCTATGCAGGCTTTTGCTTTGCCGTCCCATTTCATCCCGTGGTTGCATGGACACTCATAGCCTCCCTCGGTGTTGCTGCATGTACTACCCTCGTAGCAGGGGTAGAGTTCATTGTGTTCGCACTCGTTGATGTCTGCAGTAAATAAATAAATCAGAGGGTCGTCAATTATTTGAGACTGCTCATAGTGGGGGTAACATAGCTAGTAACATCACACATCTCAAGATATTTTGGTGACATGGCATGCTAATAAATGAAGAAAGAGAGTGAGGTGGTAACTAGGTATGTTACCATAACATCACACACGTCAAGGTAAGATGAGTCTACAACATAATAAATGATATAATGCATGGCACCACATATAAGTTACTATCCACTATGGAAGTAGTAACCTAGACTAGTAATGTTACTAGTCTAAGTTACTCCCCACTATGACCAGCCTGAAGATATGAAAAGTATGTGCAGCTGACTCATGGTAAGTAACATCAAATGAGCAGCTTGTCGAAACAAGTAAAGAGTCCAACAATGAGTACAATACCTTTGCATCCGTCAGTGATGTAAGGGTTGCCATGGAAACCCTGCAGGCAGTGACAGACATAGCCGTTTGTTGCGTTGGCGCAATAGCTGAGGTTGCTGATGCAAGCGTAGCCTTCAGGTGGCTGCTGGCCCGCCTGCACAGCTGGGCAATACCACTGATCAGTAATGTTGACAATGGCGAAATTGAAGACGAAGGGTACACTCCTGGAGAACTTGGTGTCGTAGCCATGGATGTCCGACAAAGAGAGGTTGTACCAAGAGCTTTCGGCCACCATGCCGTAGTAGCACTGATATAATTGGCTGGAATGACCAAAACCCGTGTCACCGAACACGACCCCAAAATTGTCGAGGTCCATCGGGTCGTACAAATTCGCACGACAGCAGTCTGAACCGTTGCACATGCGACTGTCCGCAATTGTGCGGCAGCTGGCCAATGAACCCCCATGCGACCATCCGCCCTGCAGCAGTGATATTTCTATTGACGCTGGTCCGATGCCGATGAGAGAGTTCCGCGTCTTTGACAGGGTTAACCCGACATCCAAGTAGGTGTACCGCTGACTGAAATTATGTTCCCTGAAGCAAGCGTAGCTAACATCTGAGTAAGCCCTTGCCTCATTCGTGTCAAGGGAGATGTCTATGAGCTCCACCGGTCCTCCGCCTCCATCGAGGTAAGAGATCGGGGACGACCCATGGAATGATCCGCGCGATGAGGATTGTCCCTTCAGTTCCCTGAGGAAGGCGCGCGGCGGGGTGAAGGAGTGGTTGCAGACGACCTCGAAGCCCTCGCGGAAGCAGTCGGGCTTCCCCATGCCGAACGGGTAGGGGATGCTTATGTTGCCGCACTTGTCGGGACAACCAGCAGGCGGCACATGTACTTCGCCGGAAGAAGAAGATGCGGCTGCAAGGACATTGAGGAGTATCAGGAATGGGACAACAGGCGCCATGAATTGCTTGCTTGCGAATTAGCACGAGGATGTGGTTAGCTCAGGTAGCTAGCTAGGGTGGTGAAGTGGTGATACTGCTTGTAGCCGGCCGGTCGGTGGGGTTATAACGATGATCGACTCGACTAATAGCCGTGTTTTTTTTACTACATGTTAGACCATTTCCAAAATAAACTACTACTGTTCCCCACACATCTCTAGCTAGCCTAACATGCGGCAAACAAATTTGGAGTAACATGGACTCGTACTTTGTGGCCTGGACAGCTCATTTTGTACTACCAATGTTATTATAAATACGTACGAGCATCTTTAGCTGGCGGTCAAGGATTGAGGGCTCCTTTAATTTATAGGATCTGTGTAGTATAATTGTATAGGATTTGGATCCTATGAAAAAAAATCTGCATATATTGTTTGATTTGTAGGAACATATCAGAAACTCAATTCGGCTCCCGGGTGCGTATGATCCCTCTACCATAAAAACATATTTTTAAGTGTTAAAAAAATTTGACAAAAAATTTACATGTACATCTCCATAATATATGTGTATTCGTCAAGTTTCACGAAAAAATGATATTTTTTGTAGTATAAGCCAAAAAAAGAAAATTTATCTTGTGACAAGTTTTTGTTTCAGCACAGAATTTTGTCTTTTTTACACACGCCACATGACATGTCGATTTTTCATGAAACGACTTTGTGAGCGCGTAGCACATGAAGATGTACGTGCGAAATTTTTGTTTCAATTTTTTTTACATTTTAAATGTATCAAACATGTAATTCAAAATAAAGGGAGCATACGACTCCCATGTGCCAAAACATCACTCTATATAGGAATCTTGTAGTGCAAAAAAATGAAGGCATACTTCATGAAAAATTCCTTTGCTACAATCAAACATAATTCATCTTTCCAAATGATTCAAATAGGCATGATATCTTATTCCTATGTCTTTTCTATTTCTACGTTTTTCATATCTATGAATAAAAAGAGCCCTAATTAGCTTTGGTGCACCACATCAACACTGTCAGCGCCCTTGACAAGTCGGGCCCGCTCAATGATCCGACCACACTAGCTGCAACCGCGGGGCATCCAACCTGCGCATGCAATGGATTGAAGAAGATCACCCTTGCGATGACGCAGATATGAACTTGTTTTCTATATGGCTACAACCATCAATGGTCGTATTACAAGATTTTGGCACGCGCCTTGGTTTGAGGGAGAAAAGCGAAGGACGTTACGCCATCTATCTTTGCAATATCTAAGCGAAAAAACTTCAACATGAATAGAGACAATAGCATAAATCATGCACATTTGCGTGAAATTTTCGAAAAACTTCGACTTTACGTCATGTAGCAAAAATCTACCACTTTACTGCATTTTGATTTTGCAATGTGCACTAAAAGTGAAATTAATCTCGTTTGGCAGTGCTTCTGATAGCGGGTCCCGCTTGTAAGGCTGGCGTTGCATAATGTGTCTATGTATTTTTGCGAAAAACACCTTCATATATCATATCTTCTTATTTTGTGTCCCTTTCTATTTCTCCACATATTTTCATAGATTTTTTAATTCTTTGCTCTCATTTGTGAGCTAGCTACGGGCAGGAGCGGGCAAGCTCGAGGAGGCGCACGTGCGCGTGGTCCAACCATCTTCCCGGAGCGAGAGGGCCTCGGCGGTGAGAACTGGCGAGGGCGTGGACGAGCTCATGGTGGGTGAGGGAACACGTGTCTTTGGCCATCTCGCGCAGGCGAGTTTCAAGCACCGCGTGACAAGGGTTTAACTTGTCAATGCCCACAAGTTGTAGACTAGGATTGCGCAGAAAGTAGTGGGCAAATAGATCTCGAAGGTTCAGCCGAAAAGGCGCTCGACTATGAAAACTAGGGTTTATGTTGACAATGATTCGATCCCCTCTTTCTCTCTCAGCTCCCCTTTATATAGGAGGTGGAGCCAATGCTTTCGTACCGTTCAAGTTACAAAGTCCGGGAGGTTATACGAGTCCTTCCCGTATTATTAGAAGACTCTATTCCTAATCCATACCTACTTTCCATATCGACGCTTATTGGGCTTCCGGCCTTCATAATCTTCAGGCCGTGGGCCTCCAGCCATCCTCGGGTACTTTATTCGGCAGGTCCTTTCGGGATGCCTATGTCAGTAGCCCACGAGATTTTGCTTGAATTGTAGAGTCGAGTAAAATCTACATCGTAAAGTCCATCCATAAATTCTTCAAATCACTATAACACCTTGTTCCAAAATATTTATATTGTGTGTAGGGATAATGGTAGATGGGGCTGGTTCATCTGACGGATCAGGTACCAGTTAACTGCTCTTGTAGCAAACCCGCAAAAACCTACTTCAAGGTCAATCCCTGCACTAGACCTCGGTATACTGGCGTAATTCGACATGTGTCGCTTAAGGTCTTACCACGACCCGAATTCCAGTCATATTTTATCGAGTACCTAACGCGTCCGCAAGGATTTTTCTTCGCGTCTGTTGACATGGATAAAGTAGTAGAGCGCATTCGGGTGCGATACCACGCCGCACAGGACGGATCCTTGGACTTACCTTCGTAAAATATTACGGCATTCTGAGATTTTACAGCGGCGGATGCGCTCTGAGGATATATTGTCGAGTGCCTTTTTTGACTGCTGAAATGGCATATTTATTCGAGTCATATGATGACATAATATCTTGACCTCCCGATGAGACTATATTTCGAGTTCTATATAACTCGAAAATGTGCGATGACATTTCTCATATTTCATCGGGTGCGCGACCAGCGCTCCCGATGGGAGTAGCCCCCGAGGCTACAGCCAAGTATTTGCACTTGGTTGTAGGCTCAGCTTTTCCTATTTTTTACCAACTCTGTATTTTTCCTTTTCACCTTATCCTCTTATCAGAAGTATGAACAATATTTCTGATAAGAATAGCCCCCGGACATATGAACAAATGTCTGTATTTGATTGGCTCCCGAAGTTTCTCGTTGGAACACTTAAAATTTTCCTGTCGCTATATTTGATAAAATCACTCGAAGTTTTCTTTGGAATGACGCCATGAATTGCTTGCTTGCGAATTAGCACGAGGATGTGGTTAGCTCAGGTAGCTAGCTAGGGTGGTGAAATGGTGATACTGCTTGTAGCCGGCCGGTCGGTGGGGTTATAACGACGATCGACTCGACTAGTAGCTGTGTTTTTTTACTACTACATGTTAGACCATTTCCAAAATAAACTAGTACTATTCCCCATCGTATCTCTAGCTAGCCTAACATGCGACAAACAAATTTGGAGTAACATGGACTTGTACTTTGTCGTTTATTTTCTTAGCCTGGACAGCTTATTTTGTACTACCAATGTTATTATAAATACGTATGAGCATCTTTAGCTAGAGGTCAAGGATCGAGGGCTCCTTTAATTTATAGGACCTGTGTAGTATAATTGTATATGATTTGGATCCTATGGGAAAAAATCTGCATATATTGTTTGATTTGTAGGAACATATTCTATATGAAGCAATTATATAGGAATCTTGTAGTGCAAAAAAATGAACTCATACTTCATGAAAAATTCCTTTGCTACAATCAAATATAATTCATCTTTCCAAATGATTCAAATAGGCACGATATCTTATTCCTATGTCTTTTCTCACTGGTAGAAAAAGGGGCTTTAGTCCCGGTTCGCAACTGCCATTAGTCGCGGTTGCGCAACCGGGACCAATTAAGCGCGACTAAAGGCCCCCCTTTAGTCGCGGTTGCTTACGAACCGCGACTAAAGGCACATCCACGTGGGCGCTAGGCGACCGTCGGGGCGGAGGACCTTTAGTCGCGGTTCTCCTGGCCAACCGCGACTAAAGGCCTCCGCAGGTTTAGGGTTTTAGCCCCCCCTAAATCTGGTTTCTTTTTAGTTTGTATTGTTTTATTTCTTTTATATTTTATTTTGTGTTTTATTTTAATTTTGAAGAAGTTTTAGTACACATATTCTACGGTACTATATACATGCATATGAATGTACAATTTCAAGCAAATTTGAAATTAGAAACAAGAAGAATTCAAGAGGAATATACAATATATATTCAATATCGGATGACCATATACAATTTTGAACAAGTTTCCATACATAATTTACGGCATCAGAAGTTCTACGTCCTCGTAATAGTGTTCTTCTTTAGGATGGAGGACTTCCCTCATGAACCATCCTACTAGTTCCTCTTGAATTGGTCGGAAGCGAGCTTCTGGACTAAGCGTCTTCCGGAAGTTATTCCTCTTGACGTTGTTATCCGACGGCGTCCGCTCAGAGGTGTATCTCCGGATGAACTCACAAACATAGTATCCACATAGATTGGTCCCCGGTGGCTGAATATCCCCAGTCAGTGACCTTCTAAATTCTAGCTCTTTTTTGAATTCACCGACCATTTCATCTGTGAACCGTCTCCAAACCCTACGAGGCAAAGAAAATTAAATGAACAAGAGAGTTATTAGTTACTTGATATTAGGAAATGAACGAAAGAGGCCGATCGATATAGAGCGCAAATGAATGAAAATAATTTACTTTTGCATCATTCTTCTCATGTCGACCCAAAGCTTTGGATCCATATTCAGAGAGTCGATGATGAGAACTGTGGAGGTGTGAAATTGAATTACTAGCAGAATCCAGTGGAACCTGCGGACACGATACATGCACAGTCATGCATAACTCATCGATTAGCCACATACCATGCATGGAGTAAACAAAAGAGAATGTGCTCAAGACAGAAACACTCACACAAAATGGTAAGGAAATAGAATATCACTTTTGAGTTGCTGCTTTGTAAGAAAAAGCCACAGGTCTTGCTCCACGTCGGCGGGGTGTTTTTCTAACACATATCCATTAAAGATTTGTGGGTCAATGAACCCAACATCATGGATGTTCCTTATTCTGCATTCCCTAATCTTCATTCTGCATAATAGCATACACAACAATATAGTTAGGACTATATTAATTTACCTATATATATATATATATATATATATATATATATATATATATATATATATATATATATAGGACATATTCATACTACACCCGGGTGTAGTTACACCCACGTGTGTTTCTCATAATGTAGAGAGTATCTATCATACCGGATAGTATGTACATGTAGTATGAAGTATATAAAACTATTTTGGAAGTATATATACTACTTTGCAGGCAGTATGTACATTTTTTTACGTAGACTCATTTTATACGTATACATATGCATGTATTTCGGATATATAGTGCAAACTATGGGTTCACTTGCATTTTTTTCACAAAACTTTATTTGGAGTATGTTAGATATAATATACGAACATACTGAAACCGATAAAGTATCATAGATACTTCCGTATGGTAGTATATTAGACATGGGTGTAACTACACCCAGGGGTAGGAAGTATTTATAGTGCAGACAATGAACGAGATGGGGTAGAAATAAATCACTTACAGAACGTAGCAACTGATGATAGATTTGTCGAGCTCGCGCAGATTGAACAGCTGGAACAATTCACTCAGATGAACTGTTACATAGTAATGTTTGAAGTGATGCTCATGTCTAACTTCCGCATAAATATATTCTTTGCCGGCGTTAGTTTTTATGTAACCCTTGTACCAACGTAGCAGATTTTTCATTTGTGGAGGTAGATCCTCTTCTCGCGCAGGCTCGACGAGAGGCCCATTCGGCACATATGTAATTACTACCTCACTCATTGGCGCCTCCTCAAGGCCTAACACTGCACGAAGAGTCATACCGATCTGGGCCGCTTGTTCTCTGGCACCCGTTACAGTCATTCCCTATGCTGCCGCAGCTGCTATGATTGTGGGGTCCATTAGTTCAGCATCCGGACCGGCGGCTTTCACTATGAGCGGGGGGATCGATTGTTTACTTTGTTCCCCGAGCTGGGCAACTCGTTTCCCGCTTTTTTACTTTCTAATTCTTTCTCGGCCTCCTCCAAGGCTTTCTTCTCCTGCTTCTCCGCCAAGTCTTTCTTCTCCTTCAACATGAGTGCTTGCCTACGAAGTTCACGTGCATAGTCGTCAGGCATATTCTTCGCGGCTTGGGATGGTGTGCTCAAAAATGACTTAGCCCACTTCTTTTCCTTCTCAGAAAATACTGGCTTGGGCTCAGGCTCTCTTTTCGCCTTCATATCCGCCTTCCATTTCTCATAATCAGCAGTCGCGGCCAAGTTGGTTTGCTCTTCACTTAGTTCCCAAGGCCTTGGGAGGAGAGGCTTCAGTGATGGCTCCGGTAAATTTGTGGTCTTAGGTACATAAGGGTCCGGGTTAATAGTCCAGGAGGAGGTTTCCTTGCTGTCCGCCTGTTCCGCTTCTTCGCCGGAGGTGGATTGGGGGGCGGCGTCTGATCATCCGCTGGACGAGGACTGGGGGGCGGCGGCTGATCACCCGCCGAAGGTTGTGGATTGGGGGGCGGCGTCGGCTGACGTGAAGGAGGTGTAGGTGAACCACCACCACCACCACCACCGCCACCACCACCACCGGAGGGGGGTGGACTTGTTAGCCTTGGCGCCTCGCCTGGAAACACTATGTACTTCTTTTTCCATAGAATGAACTGGTGCTTGACATCTCCAAGTATTCTCTACCCTTCGGGTGTAGCAATGTCAATCTCCAGCTCCTCAAACCCTTGGACTATTTCTTCCACCGTGACACGAGCATAGCCATCTTCAATGGGGTTATTGTGGTGGAGTGCTCCAGGTGTACAGGGTAAAGCACTGCCGCTAGCTACCTTCGTGGAACATATGCCCCCCACTGGAAAATGCAGATCACATTCTTTCATCTCCTTTACATCATCCACGGGGTAGTGAGGCTCCGGTGCACGAATCTCGATCGTCGGTGCATTAGCACCAGCCGAGGTAGCACCAGCCGGGGCCAGCAAGGGTGCATTAGCACCAGGCGGGGCTTCCGTGGAAGCCACACTGCTTCTCCGCTGCTGGCTACCGAGATTTTCATGCGGCCCTGCAGCAGCCGATCTTTCTTTTGCTAGTTCATACACCATCTGCTTCACCTCATGGAGTTCCGATGCCAACTTTCCCATAAAATCTGCATCCCGATCCGTCTTTCTCTTACGGCTTCTGTAACCGTACGGGTCATTGTCCTGGGAAAACCCGACGGACCACGGAATGGCGCATTTGCCTCGTACACGTCCTCCGTGTTCAGGATTCCCGATGGCTTTTGTCAGCGCATCATTCTCTCTATTGAACTTGATCTTCCCCTCTTGAGCATTCCTCATTGCGTCAATAAGGGCTTGGGTGGGTTTAAACGCTTTCTTCCGGTGAACACACACCCCTGTCTCCGGGTCTAGCGATCCCCCATGCCCGTACCACTAGCTTTTGGCCCTTGGGTCCCATCCCTCTGTACCTAGAGGGATTCCTCGCGCCCTCAGGTCGTTCTCCATCTTCTCCCACTTAGGCTCCGAAAGGCGGTACCCTCCTGGCCCCATAATATGATTGTACTCTTTCTTAGCCGCATTTTTCGTTTTTTTTTGATATTTCAATGAACTGCTCCGATTTCTTTTGCCTCACAAATTCTGGCCAATCACCTTTCAGTTTCTCATATTGTCCTTTGAAATCCGGAGTCTTGTTCTTGTTGACATAGTCACGGGCTAGATTTTGCTTGAATTTCCGGAATGCGTCGGCCATCTTATGAAGAGCGAACTGTTTGACTAGCCTCCTCCTCTCACGTCCACCCGGAATCTCGTTACCGAATTCATTGAATTTGTTGTATTCCGGAGGTAGAACGAAATGTTCCATAAGCTTTTTCCAGCAATCTTTTTTTGTTCTCTTGTCGACAAAACTGAAACCAAGACGTGCCTTCTTTGGCTCATTCCACTCCTGGAAGGTGATCGGGACGTTGTCTCTAACAACGGCTCCGCATTGGTTGATAAACTTGGTGGGGTGCTTTTGGGGCTCCAACGGCTTGCCGGTTGCACTGACAACCTCGATGGTATATGTTTCTCCTTGTTTCAGCATCTTGGTTGCGCCACGCTTTGACGACGTACTCGATTGTTTCGACGATCCGGCCGAGGGCTAAAATAAGAAAGAGAGTCGCGCGCGTTAGTACACATATTTATTCAAATCAGTAAGTTTGTATCACCAGAGGCTCAATGTATATATATACCTCGCTGGAGGTGGTTGCTACTTGCAATTGAAGATCGTTGTTTATCGACGGTTGACCTCCATCGACAATGTTCGTTCCTTCGTCATCACCTCGCTGACGACCTTCATCTTCACCGTCAAGGTTCAGATAAGAAGAGACATCCTCTTCTTCATCTTGTTCGGTCGGCACATAAAGAACATCTCCGTTTATGAGGCCCATTATATGTTCTTCAGCTTCCGGATCATAGTTGGCCATAATCGGGTCAGCTCTATCGTCCGCCATATGTCAGTCCTGAAAACATGTAGTAAAAACTAATTATATTAAGTAAAGAAGGGGGGCGGTGGCGGTGGAGAAAGGGGGGCGGTGGCGGTGGTGAAAGGGTGGTGGCGGTGGCAGTGGCGAAAGGGTGGTGGCGGTGGCGAAAGGACGGTGGCGAAAGGGGGCGGTGGTGAAAGGGCGGTGGCGCCGATGGTGAAAGGGCGCGGTGGCGGTGGTGGTGGTGAAATGGCGGTGGCGCCGGTGGGAAAGGGCGCGGTGGCGGTGGCGGTGGCGCCGGTGGTGAAAGGGCGCGGTGGCGGTGGCGAAAGGGCGGTAGTGCACCGCCCCCTCACCGCCCCCTCCGATCCTCTCTCTCTCGTAAAAGAAAACAAAAAAACCCCGGCCCGCGCATATACGGAGGGGGCGGGGAGGGGGCCCCCTCTCGCCGCCCCATCCGTATACACGTGGGGTCGATCGGTGCCCCCTCCGTAACATTGTTTTGTTAATAGCGTAATTATAATTAACATAGCTCACATCAAGTTTTACTTTTTTTGTTAATTATCAAGTTTTACGTTTTGTTTTGTTAATTATCAAGTTTTACGGGTTTTTTTGTTAATTATCAAGTTTTAAGTTATTTTACCGTTTTTGTTAAACTAATTAACTAGTTAAAATTACAAAGAACAAAAAAACACAAAAAAAGGAAAAAAATACGGCCCTCTCTCTCCTTTCTCATCTCTGTGGCCTGGCGGCCGGTGCCCCTCTCCCGTGCGGACGCGGCGCGTCTGAAGGCGCGTGCGGAGGCGCGTGCGGGCGGCGCGGATCGATTAGCGCGTTTGGGCCGGGACACACGGCGGCCGCCGGCCGGCGCGCGCGGCGAGAGATCGAGACGACGACGTACGGAGGCGGCGAGGCGAGGCGACAGACGACGACGGTGGCGAGGCGAGGCGACAGACGACGGCGGCGAGGCGAGCATCGGCGGTTTCGAGACAGGAGGAAGAAGAAGTGAAAAACGCGCCAGGGCCGCGCGCGCAATTTATAGCCAGGGGCCTTTAGTCGCGGTTGGTGTGGCCAACCGCGACTAATGGGCCGCGACTAAAGGTCTTTTCGGCGAATTCCAGCGGTTCCGCCGAGACATCCTTTAGTCGCGGTTGGCCAGGCCAACCGCGACTAAATGTATTTTTTAAAATTCTTTTAATTTCTGAATCTTCAAAATACAAATAATATATGAAAAAATTCAAAAAAATAAAACTAATTCGTTTCAAAATATTAAAAATACAAATAATATATCGAAAAATTAAGAAAAATAAAACTAGTTCATTTCAAAATCTTAAAAATACAAATAATATATCAAAAAATTCAGAAAAATAAAACTAATTCATTTCAAAATCTTAAAAATACAAATAATATATCAAAAAATTCAGAAAAATAAAACTAATTCATTTCAAAATCTTAAAAATACAAATAATACATCAAAAAATTCTGAAAAATAAATTTCTTCCCGCCTCTGTCTTCCCGCCCCCCTCTTCCCACCAGTTCTGCCCGGCCGCCTCTGTCCTTCCACCCCCTCTTCCCGCCAGTTCTTCCCGCATCTGTGTTTCCGCCCCCCTCTTCCCACCAGTTTTCCCCGGCCGCCTCTGTCTTCCCGCCCCCCTCTTCCCGCCAGTTGTTCCGAAGATGCCGTAGGGCGTGTGCACCAACGACATCTTCGAGAAGCTGCGCCACGGGAGATTTTCCAACCATTTACCCAACACTGTTAGAGGAGATGGAGTCTTTCACGGGCTTGCAGGAAAATTTTCCCGAGGAGCAACTTCCGAAGATGTCGTAGGGCGTGTGCACCGACGACATCTTCGAGAAGCTGCACCACGGGAGATTTTCCAACCCTTAACCCAACACTGTTAGAGGAGATGGAGTCTTTCACGGGATTGCAGGAAAATTTTCCCGAGGAGCAACTTCCGAAGATGTTGTAGGGCGTGTGCACCGACGACATCTTCGAGAAGCTGCGCCACGGGAGATTTTCCAACCCTTTACTCCATCCATGGGGATGAAACTCTCCCTACCTGCTAGGTTGGCTTGTTGGTCTGCTTGCCAAGGCGTATCGATGCTCCTTTTATAGGCACGGCGCCGCTTCTGCTTTGTCTTGTTCCTCCGACAGGCCGTCGTGCGCTACATGCTTTATCTCATCGAGCAGTGCGTCCACCCACGCGTCGTGCTGACAGCTTTAGTCATGGTTGCACCCTCCAGCCGGGACTAAAGCTTACCCAAATGTCCTTATCCCACCGACAATTTTCTTAGATGACACAAAACCACCTTTAGTACCGGTTGCACCCACCAGCCGGGACTAAAGGTTAGATGACCAGCTCTGGATTCCTCTTCTTCCCGCCATTTCTTCCTTGTCTTCCCGCCTCTTTCTTCCCGCCACTTTCTTCCCGCCTCCTGTCTTCCCGCTCCCATTTTTCCCGCCATTTCTCACTACATATATGTAGCCCGGCTTGGCCAACATTATCACATCTCTACAATCTCTCATCACTCTCTCATGGCTTCCACCGTACCCACTCTAACCTACCAGCAGGTGGAGGAGCTTTGCGCCTCGAACTACCCTGGCCCACCGGGCTACCGCGTCCCCGTCTGCTGGAGCCTAAGCGCCGGAGGTGTGCCGGTCCCTCCCGTCCCTCAGGGTACTGCGCGCCGGGCGGCCATCACGAACCACTACTACCTCGACCTCACGCCGGAGCAGCGGATGAATCCCCGCTGGCATCCCGATAACCAGCATACTTGGGATGCCTTCTTCATCAATCGGAGTGAGAGGGCGCTCGCCAGGTATGAAGAGGATGGTCTGCCTCCTGGGAACTTCCACGAGGCCGGCCGTCGGCTATGGTGGTACGGCCGGACTCTGCAGAGCGTCATGGACTACATCACGGCCGGCGATATCCCCCGCCTGCGCTACCCTCAGTTCGAGCCACGAGCGCCGCTTGACGACAGCGACGACGGCAGCGATGACGACGGCGGCAACTTAGAAGGCGAAAACTACCAGTACAATGGCGGCGACTATGAAGACTACGAGTATGCATATTATACGCCTAGGCAGGAGTATGACTAAATCACTCCAAATTTCATGTATCATCAGTGGTATCTCGAATCAATCGAATCATTCGAAAATGGACACCAAACACATCACGAATAATATAATTCACATGATCCATTCAACAAAGCTTGGTACAATAAATTATTACACATCATTTCTTCCCTTGTGTCCCTGCTTGCTTACGATTGTGCCGTATCCATGGAGCATCCTCATCATTTAACTTAATGCTTGGGTCGGTGTTCACTTTGAAGGGCGGAATTTCACCAAACATATTATAATCTTATGACATGTCTGTCTTGTCCTCCACTCCCACGATGTTTCTTTTCCCTGAAAGAACAATGTGGCGCTTTGGATCATCGCATGATGTACTGATTGTTTTCTTATCTTTCCGTTTCCTCGGTTTGCTACTCATGTCCTTCACATAGAAAACCCGAGCGACATCTTTGGCTAGGACGAATGGTTCGTCAAGGTAACCAAGATTGTTGAAATCCACCATTGTCATTCCGTATTGCTGGTCCACCTTTACCCCACCTCCTGTTAGCTTGAACCATTTGCACCGGAACAAAGGGACCTTAAAGGAGGGTCCATAGGCAAGTTCCCATATCTCCTCTATGTAACCATAATATGTGAATTTTTGCCCATTCTCGGTTGCTGCATCAAAGCGGACACCACTGTTTTGGTTGGTGCTCTTTTTATCTTGGGCGATCGTGTAAAATATATTCCCATTTATCTCGTACCCTTGGAAAATCGTTATAGTCGAAGATGGTGTCTTGGCCAACATGTACAGCTGATCTCCAACATCATTGTCATTCATTAAATGTTTTCTCAACCAACTGCCGAAAGTCTCCATGTGGGCCTTTCTAATCCAGGATTCAGGCTTCCCCGGGTTGTCCGAGCGTAAAATATTCTTGTGTTTCTCAAAGTACGTAGCCACCAAGATGGAATTGGTCAGAACTGTGTGGTGTGCTTCAGTCATAGAATGGCCGTCCATACATATCGTTGATTTCCTTCCGATCGTTCCTTTTCCACTTAGTCTCCCCTCGTGCCGCGATCGAGGAAGACCAATCGGCTTAAGGTCAGGAACAAAGTCAACACAAAACTCAATTACCTCCTCATTTCCATAGCCCTTGGCAATGCTTCCTTCTGGCCTAGCACGGTTACGAACATATTTCTTTAATACTCCCATGAACCTCTCAAAGGGGAACATATTGTGTAGAAATACAGGACCGAGGATAGAAATCTCTTCGACTAGGTGAACCAGGAGGTGCGTCATAATATTGAAGAAGGATGGCGGGAACACCAACTCGAAACTGACAAGACATTGGACCACATCGTTCTGTAGCCGTGGTAGATCTTCTGGATTGATTACCTTCCGAGAGATTGCATTGAGGAATGCACATAGCTTCACAATGGCTACTCGAACATTTTCCGGTAGGAGCCCCCTCAAAGCAATCGGAAGCAATTGCGTCATAATCACGTGGTAGTCGTGAGACTTCAGGTTTTGGAACTTTTTGTCCGCCATGCTTATTAGTCCCTTTATATTCGACGAGAATCCAGATGGGACATTCATACTACTCAGGCATTCAAAAAAGATGAACTTCTCTTCTCTGGTAAGAGCATAGCTGGCACGACCTTGAAACCATTCCGGATGCCGGTCATCAGGGTCTTTCAAACGTTGCTGGTCCTGCCGTGCTTCCTTTGTATCATTTGTCTTCCCATACACGCCCAAGAAGCTTAGCAGGTTCACGCAAATATTCTTCGTAACATGCATCACGTCGATTGCAGAGCGGACATCTAGGACTTTCCAATATTCTAGCTCCCAAAATATAGATTTCTTCTTCCACATGTGTGCGTGCCCGTCAGCTCCCTGCGGAACTGATTGTCCGCCAAGACCCTTTCCAAATATGACATTCAAATCCTTGACCATATCAAATACCTCCGCACCAGTACATTCTGCAGGCTTCAGTCGGTGATCTGCCTTGCCGTTGAAATGCTTGCCTTTCTTTCTTATGTTATGATATCGGTGAAGAAATCGACGATGCCCCAGGTACACGTTCTTCTTACAATTTGGCAAATACACACTTTCAGTCTCATGTAAGCAGTGCGTGCATGCATTGTATCCCGTATTTGTCTGTCCCGAAAGGTTACTAAGAGCAGGTCAATCGTTGATGGTTACGAAAAGCAACGCTCGTAGGTCAAATTCCTCTTCTTTGTGCTCATCCCACACACGTACACCAGGTCTGCCCCACAACTGTAAAAGTTCATCAACTAATGGCCTTAGGTACACATCGATGTCGTTGCTCGGGTTGCTTCGGACCTTGGATGAGCACCGGCATCATAATGAACTTTCGCTTCATGCACAACCAAGAAGGAAGGTTGTAGATGCATAGAGTCACGTGCCAGTGCTATGGCTGGAGCTCGCTCGCCAAAAGGATTCATGCCATCCGTACTTAGACCAAATCTTATGTTCCTTGCGTCAGCTGCAAAATCTTTAAACTCTCTGTCGATCTTTCTCCATTGCGTTCCATCTGCGGGGTGTCTCAACTCCCCGTCCGACCTACGGTCCTCTTTGTGTCATCGCAACAACTTGGCATGCTCTTTGTTCCTGAACAGACGTTTCAACCGTGGTATTATAGGAGCATACCACAGCACCTTGGCGGGAACCCTCTTCCTGGGTTTCTCGCCCTCAACATCGTCACCAGGGTCATCGCCTCTGATCTTATAACGCAATGCGGTGCATACTGGGCATTCATTCAAATTCTCGTATTCACCGCGGTAGAGGATGCGATCGTTAATGCATGCATGTATCTTCAGAACCTCTAAACCTAGAGGGCAGACAACCTTCTTTGCTTCGTACGTACTGGCGGGCAACTCGTTATTCTTTGGAAACATATGCTTCATCATTTTCAGCAAATTTTCAAATCCCGAGTCAGATAGACCTTCATGTGCCTTCCATTTCAGCAAATCCAGTGTGCAGCCCAGCTTTTTCAGACCATTATCGCATCCGTGGTACAGTGACTTTTTGTGATCCTCTAACATGCGATCCAAATTCTTTCTCTCTTTTTCAGTTTCGCAGCCTCTCCGTGCATCAGCAATGGTCCGACCAAGATCATCAGCGGGCTCATCACGTGCCTCTTCTTCACCTTCCCCTTCACCTTCCCCACTGATACGTCCAAAACGTATCTACTTTCCCGAGCACTTTTGCTATTGTTTTGCCTCTAATTTGTGTATTTTGGATACAACTAACACGGACTAACGCTGTTTTCAGCAGAATTGCCCTCGTGTCTTATTTTTGTGCAGAAAATCAACTTTCAGGAAAATCTCTGGAAATAATTGCAATGGGCCTATTTTCACAGAAGACTTACGGAGCCAGAAGACGAGACGGAGGGGGGCCACGAGGTGCGCACACCACATGGCGGCGCGGTGGGCCCCTGGGCCACGCCGCCATATGGGGACGCCACCTCGGCCAGCCCCCGATGCTCCCCTCTGGACTACTTAAAGTCCTCGACATAAAAACGCACGGGGGTTCGACCAATCTGCCAGAAGACATCCAGAACTCCGCCGCCATCGAAAACTCCACTTTCGGGATCAGAAACTCCGTTCTAGCACCCTGCCGGGACGGGGAATTGGAGGAGATCATCGCCATCATCGCCACCGACGCCTCTCCATCAACCATCCATGCTTCCCCCATCCATGTGTGAGTAAATCCCCGCTGTAGGCTGAAGGGGATGGTAGGGATTGGATGAGATTGTCCATGTAATAGCCATAAGATTGTTAGGGCATGGTGCCTAGTATCCGTTGTTGGTACTTTCAT
Source organism: Lolium rigidum (assembly GCF_022539505.1). NCBI lineage: Eukaryota > Viridiplantae > Streptophyta > Magnoliopsida > Poales > Poaceae > Lolium > Lolium rigidum. Next base: position 340,780,037 of record NC_061510.1, read on the forward strand.
GATATTGTTGCAACTTGTTATGCTTAATGCTTGTCACTAGGGCCCGAGTGCCATGATTTCAGATCTGAACATGTTATTGATTCATGATGATATTCATTGTTTTATGATCTTACCTGCAAGTTGTATACACATATTGCTGTCCGGAACCCGAGGCCCCAAAGTGACGAAATTGGGACAACCGGAGGGGGAGGCTGTGATATGAGGATCACATGTGTTCACGGAGTGTTAATGCTTTGCTCGGTACTCTATTAAAAGGAGTACCTTAATTACCAGTAGTTTCCCTAGAGGCCCGGCTGCCACCGGCTGGTAGGACAAAAGATGTTGTGCAAGTTTCTCATTGCGAGCACGTACGACTATATACAGAACAATGCCTATGGTTATTTAGTACTTGGATACTGTTTTATTATTATCTGCAAATGCCTTGTCTTGATTATTACATGAGTTATCTTATCCATGCAGCGCCCGTTCATCCATCCCTATGCCTACAATATTTTAATCCTGTTGTTTACAATAATCACTACTGCTGTCTTTATTACACTGCTGCTTATATTTCACTACTGCTACTGCTATAAAACTGTTGCTACTGATAAACTACTGCGAGCAAGTCTGTTTCCAGGTGCAGCTGAATTGACAACTCCGCTGTTAAGGCTTACAAATATTCTTTGGCTCCCCTTGTGTCGAATCAATAAATTGGGTTTTACTTCCCTCGAAGACTGTTGCGGTCCCCTATACTTGTGGGTCATCAAGACTATTTTCTGGCGCCGTTGCCGGGGAGCATAGGTTTATTTGCAAGTTCACCTGAATTGATATTGTTCGCTGCAAATCCTCCATGGGTAAATCTCGCGATGCTAAAGTCGCCATATTACCATCCACTACAAGAAAAGGTACAACTCTGAGTACCTCTGCTGCTCTTGATTCACCATCTGTGATAAGTCAACTTGTTTCACCACCACAAGCTTCACATGTTGGTACTTCTGCTGAATCTGAAAATTCCTCTTATAATCTTGATGATGCTTCTACTGTGCTTGATGATAATGGTTCATTAGGTCCTTTTCTAGATGCTACAATTGCTAGGTCTAGACAAATTGAAAATACTGAAATTCCTAATGAAAACACTGTTACACCTGTTAATCCACCTAAGTCTGTTGAATACTCTAGTGATGATCTTGATGAAGATTATGTGGAACTTGATGATGATTTTATTGATAAATGTAATGCTACTACAGGTGCAAGTAACTTTAAAAAGCTTCTTGCACAACATGCCGTTAGATATAAATTGTCTCCTGATTCTAAATTTGCCACATCTCCTATAAACATTAAGGATAAGGATTATGATTTCTCTCTTGATTTATCTCATATATCTATTGTTGAGAAAACACCTTTTTGTGGTACTGAAAAAGAAAGTGCTGTAGAGCACATGAATGAGATTTCTACTTTGAGTAGCTTGTTTTCTGATGATATCAAGAAGCGTCCTTATTTTGTTGCTAAAATTTTTCCTTTCTCATTAAAGGATGATGCTAAAACTTGGTATAATAGTTTACCTCCTGATTCTATTGATAGTCCAAGTGGTTTGCTTGATGTTTTCTTTCGAAAATATTTTCCTGCTAGTGCTCAACATATTGCTTTCCAGAAAATTTATAGTTTTGACCAGGAAGATGGAGAGAAATTGCCTGAAGCTTGGGCAAGATTTTGCTCTCTTCTTAGAGCTCGGCCTGGACATGATTTGGAAAAGCATGACTTACTTGATATATTTTATAGTGGACTAACCATTAAGTCTAGAGCATACCTGGATAGTTGTGCTGGTTGTGTTTTCAGGAAAAGAACTCCAGACGAAGCTGAAGAATTAATGGCTAGGATAAGCCGAAATCATGATGATTGGACTACACCTGAACCAACCCCAACACCAATATTGAAGAAGAGGGGTATGATTGAATTAAATGATGAAGATATGAGGGAAGCCAAGAAATCTCTTAAAGAGAAAGGTATTAAATCTGAAGATGTGAAGAATTTACCTCCCATAGAAGATTTATGTAAGATAACTCCCCCTTCAGCCGCAATTGAGGTACATTCTCTCCAACGCTTTGATAAAGAAGACATTCCCTACTCAAAACCTCTTGATCAATGTTTAGATGAATTTGATAATTATGTTGTTAAGCAAGATAATTTTAATATGAGAGTAGAGAATCATTTAATGGAAAATTCTCAAGCTATTACTAAATTGCATGATATTGTGGAGAGAACCTCCAATGATGTTAAGATGCTTGTTAAACATTTTCATATGGTTCAAACTCAAATTGATCAACTCACTAAAGTGCAAAATGACTTGTTAAAAAATACTTCTAAAGAAAAACATGCTTATGAAGTAACAACTAGAGGTGGTGTTTCTACTCAGGATCCTCTATATCCTGAGGGGCATCCCAAAAGGGTTGAACAAGATTCTCAACGAACTAAAGAAACTAGTGCTCCGTCTAAGAAAAAGAAGAAGAAACATAAAACTGTTGTAGAATCTTCTGAACCTGTTAATGATCCTATGCTGAAACTGAAAGTGGTAATGAACATGATAAAGATAATACTTGATATACACTTTCTGCGCCTAGCTGAAAGGCGTTAAAGAAAAGCGCTTATGGGAGACAATCCACCCATGATTCGTACGAGGTGTACGATCATATGGTGGTCCTGCTTGATCGATATAAAGCTAAAATGACCTACGACGATTTGGGGTTTTCACCACATAATCGGAACATCCTACGCGTGATTGAGCCTGGCGGCCACGCACGGTGATCATAAACCGACCCTAGACAAGGCCTAAAAACCAACATGAAGTTGATCCCCGGATCCTTCAACCCGTTTGTAAGGCCTAACTATGCAGATATTAAACTAATCCTTGAAGAACAAGGAGCAATCATAACGGATCGTATCTACTAAATAATGATCAAGCGAGGTGCCGCCCTTACACCTAAGATAGGTGTAAGGGCGGCTAGACGTCTAAGGGTTGCACGGACGAAAGCATATGATACGATGAAACAATGCTAACCCTAACACATCTATGATAACTACGTTGCTCGCCATCAACAAGGCTTCAAGCACGAGCAACGCATGAACAGCGAATAAACGTGTACTGCCTAGATTGCAAGATGCGATCTAGGCAGCATGATGCTTACCCGGAAGAAACCCTCGAAACAAGGGAGTTGGCGATGCGCCTAGATTGGTTTGTGGTGAACGTGATTGTTGTCTTTCTTAATAACCCTAGATACATATTTATAGTCCGTAGACTTTCTAACGTGGGAATAATCCCAACCGTGCACGAGTTAAATTCTATCTAATCGACACGTATCCTACTATATTTACAGATACACGGGAAAACTAGCCCAAACTTTGTATACAAGGCCGATTCATGTATTTCTTCCAGATATATTCTTCAAGCCCATCTTAATCGCGGCCCACCTCTGATCCGGTCAAATTCTGGTGATAACACATGCCCCCCTGGTTTTGGAAATGACAATTCCAAAATCACTCTGTTTTTTCTTCGTGGGGTCATGTCGTGGCAGAGCAGAACCGCCGCAGTACCCATCATCATGATGCCTTGCCTCCTCAACTTCTCCGCGTGACCTGGCAAAAGTTTTTTCTTTGGGCACCACTTCCTCGGAAACTTCTGTGGTATTGAATTTCCACTATATCCCCACTTATTTAACCGCTCCAAACAGTTCGCTACTTCATCCCCTTGCTCTGTTCTGGCCATCGGCACCAAAAAACCCCAATCTCAGAGCAATGTCTTCCTCCTCTTCCTCCTCCGCCTCGTCGGATCTCTCCTCAAAATCCTTCTCCTCCTCCTCCTCCTCCCGCGAACCCACGCCAGAGTGGGATCCGGTGGCGGCCCAGATGGCGGCGCACAACGAGCACGCCCCAGAGGAGTGGGACCAGGAGGACCACGCCTCCTCCGTCTGGTCCGAGGACGACAAGTCCTTGACCAGCGGAGATGAAGACCTCCAGTTCCTCGCTGATGGGGAACTGGAATCGGAGAGCGAGGACGACTCGTTCTCCTGGGACGATTACACCTTCTCCGAGGAAGAGGAGGAGGAGGAAGACGATGACGACGACTCCCTCGAGGGTTACCCGCCGGCGAAGCGCCTCCGCACCTGGTGGGACGACGACGACAGCGATGATGACGAGGAGGACGAAGCTCCCGTAGAGGGCTACGGGAGCAGCGACGAAGAGCCCGCCGGCAGCAGCGCTGGCGAGAGCTCCGAGGACGACGACGAGGGCAGCGACGGCCCGTAGGCTAGGGTCTACTAGTATAGGCCTAGTAGTAGTAGCAGATTGGTCAATAGACCTTTCTTTTGTTCTTCCTCCCTTGAGCAATCGGCTCTTTCTTTGTAAGAAATCCTACTATTAATCAGGAAAATATTCCCCTATTAATTTTGCTTTCTTGTCAATTTTGCTGATTGTCGAACGAAGTCGCTGTTCAAAGAGCCAATGGCAGGGCATCGGCCTGCACTATAAACGCGATTTGAGGCCAAACAGTTGCCTATCCCTACGGTCAAATAGGTCCAGTCCATGTCCAAACCATCCTCCAACCTTAAACGCTCAGATTCAACTCTACTGGGAGATTCATCTCAGATATCATGATCTCTGGTCTGAAACCGATCTGTTAACCTGTTCAATTGAACTTGTTCCTCTAGAGTCGATAGCAATGTATCGGCTTTTATTATTCTGAAGTCGATGTCCGTGCATCGGCTGTACTAGTATACTGTTGTCTTCGCATATTTTCTCAAGTCGATGTCTGTGCATCGGCTGTGATTTGCATGTACAATTTTTTTTTTACTGGCCGATTTAAAATCGGTCCCCATATCTCACTGCCCATCATCCCACATGCTTGGGAAATACTTCTTGAGATGCTGGCCATTGACGGCCACCGGGAACTTCACACCATCTAACTGTTCAAGCATGTAGGCATTTCCCTTCAAAACCTGGACAACTTTGTAAGGACCGTGCCAATTAGGAGACCATTTGCCATATGCTTTATCCTTGGTTCCTAATGGCAACACGGCTTCCCATACTAAATCACCAACTTGAAACTCCTTTGGTCTCACCTTCTTATTGTATGCACGAGCTACCCTGGCTTTGTTCTCTTTAATCTTCTCCAACGACCAAAGTCTAAGGTCCGTTGCATCCTCAATAGTGTCACTCATCAGGGCTGCATATTCTTCAGCTGTCAGGTCATTCTGAAACGTGACACGTCTAGATCCAGCCGTAATTTCCCAAGGTAATACGGCTTCCTGCCCATAGACAAGCTGGTATGGCGAAGTCTTTATAGCTCCATGACATGACATGTGATAAGCCCACAAAGCTTCTGACAATGTCTCATGCCACACCCTAGGGTTCTCGTCAACCTTCCTCTTAATCAGCTTGATCAGGCTTTGATTGGATGCTTCAGCTTGCCCGTTGGCTTGAGCATAGTATGGAGATGATCGGATCAGCTTAATCCCCATGTCATCGCAGAACTTTCTGAATTCTTTAGAAACAAAAACCGAACCTCCATCGATCGTGATGGTTTGGGGAATCCCGAACCTATGAATGACATGTTCTTTGACAAATTGGATAACATCTTCCGACTTTACTTTCTTCATAGGAACGGCCTCCACCCACTTGGTGAAGTAATCTGTAATGGCCAGAATCCACTCGCGGCCTTTGCTCGACGCAGGATGGATTTTGCCGATCATATCCATGCCCCAACCTCGAAATGGCCAAGGCTTAATGATGGGGTTCATCGCTGATGCGGGTACCATCTGAATTTTTCCGAACATCTGACACGCTTGGCATCCCTTGTAGTACTTGAAGCAGTCCTCAAGCATGGTGGGCCAATAAAACCCTGATCGCCTAATTAACCACTTCATCTTATGAGCCGATTGGTGAGTTCCACAGGTGCCTTCATGCACCTCATGTAAGAGCCGATTAGACTCAGTTGGTCCCAAGCATTTGAGTAGCAACCCTTCCAACGTCCTGTAGAACATGTCGTCTCCTATAAGGACATATTTCATAGCCTTGTATCTTATCCGTTTAGGTGCCCCCGAGCCGAATCCTTCAAGTAGTTGAAGATATCGGCTCTCCGGTCATCCTGTTCCAGGAATTGCACCTGAACTTCCGACCCGTCTGGTATGTCCTTGTATCCTGACGCCATTTGTGCGAGGTCATTGGCGTCGGTATTCTGAGACCTCGGGACCCAATTGAAATTGATGTACCGAAAATGTGTCATCAACTCACGACATTCCATCCAATATGGAAAAAGTGACTCACTCTCGCACTTGTATTCGTCCGTGAGCTGGGAGATCACCAACTTCGAGTCTCCAAAAAGCTCCACTGCCTCTGCCCCGGCTTCCAAAAGCAACTCCATTCCCTTGCGCACTGCCTCGTACTCAGCGACATTGTTGGTGCAAGGGGTATATAGCCTGATGGCGAAAGAATACGTTGCCCCCCGAGGCGACACGAGCAGAATGCCGATGCCACAACCATCATCACAAGCCGATCCATCGAAGAACATGGCCCATGCACGTACAGATAGTGCTGCTATATTAGTATTAATTCGTTCAGCTATAAGATCGGCCAACGCTTGTCCCTTGACTGCTTTCGCAGGCTGATACTAAAGATCAAACTCCGACAATGCAAACATCCGCTTACCAAGTCGGCCTTTCAAAACAGGAGCCGACAGCATGTGCTTGACAACGTCTGACTTGCATATGACGATGATCTCTGCCGTCAAAAGGATATGATGAAGCTTGGTGCAGGTGAAGAACAGGCAGAGGCATAGCTTCTCGACCTCAGGGTACCTTGTCTCTGCGTCCAACATCCTCCTGCTGAGGTAGAAAACGACATTTTCAACACCCTCATAGAGTTGCACCACCACCGAAGCGATGGACGTGTCAGCTACTGATAAGTAGATATAGAACGGCCTGTCTTGTTGGGGTGGGACTAGCACAGCCGGCGTTGTTAGATACCGCTTAATCTCGTCAAACGCCTGCTGCTGTTCTGCCCCCCAGTGAAACTCGTCATCAGATTTAATCTTCACCAACGCCATGAACGGCTCAATTCGTCCTGACAGGTTAGAGATGAATCGTCGGACGAAGTTGATCTTGCCGATAAGACTTTGGAGCTCCTTCTTCGTGGTGGGCGGCTGCATGGTACGCACTGCCTCTTAACTTTTCAGGCCGATCTCAATTCCTCGTTCATGAACCAGAAAACCTAGGAACTGACCGGCCGTCACACCAAAGGCACACTTCTTTGGATTCATTCTCAGTCCGAACTTCCGAGTTCGGTCTAAGATGCGTCGCAAATCATCCAAGTGTCCCTCCATGGAGACAGATTTGACCACCACGTCATCGATGTAGATTTCCACCAACTTGCCGATCAGATCATGAAATATATAATTCATGGCTCTTTGGTACGTTGCACCAACATTCTTCAACCCAAAGGTCATGACTACATATTCAAACAGGCCCACTGACCCTGGTACTCTGAATGCGGTCTTGTGTATATCTTCTGGAGCCATGAAGATTTGGTTATAGCCGTCGTTGCCATCCATGAAGCTCAACACCTTGTGGCCAGCAGCTGCATTGATCAACGTTTCTGCCACAGGCATCGGATATTCATCTTTTGGAGTGGCTCTGTTGAGGTCTCGGAAATCTATGGCTACACGCCATCGGCCGTCCTTCTTCTCTACGAGTACGATATCGGAGATCCATTCAGCATACCTGCATGGCCTGATGAACCCGGCGGCCAACCTCTTCTCGATCTCTTTCTTGACCTCTTCCAGAATTTCGGCCTTCATCTGACGTGCTCGTTGTTGGAACGGCCGAAATCCTTTCTTGAGGGGGAGCCGATGCTCGATGATGCTCCTGTCTAACCCAGGCATCTCTGTGTAATCCCATGCAAAGCAATCTGGATATTCTTTTAACAGAGCTATCATTTGACTCCTGAGATGTGGATCTAACTTCTTGCTGATAAAAGTCGGTCGTGGCTTATCCCCAGGACCGATGTCGACTTCTTCTAGCTCATCAGCCGATGTAAACCCATACCCTAGCTTTCCTCACCTGTGAGATCGACACTGAATACAGGGAAAACATATGGTAAGGATAATATGGGCCGATTGCTGAAATCGGCCTTCATTTTTATTGTAACCAAGATTTTTGGGAAGTGCCGGAGCCGATCGCGTGGAATGGCTTCCTCTTCGTCCTTGTTATGAGAGCAGCTGCCCTCGTCTCTGTCCTTACCAGGGTGGTGCCCAGGTCCTACCATGTTGATGTTGAACGAGAAACCTGGCCGGCACCTCCCGAGGTAAGTGCACTCCACCATGTTAACGGCGGGGAAGGGGTGTGTGTCGACTTTCATGGCGTACCGGCTGAAAATTAGACGCCCTTGTTCTATCGCCATTTGGATCTCGCCGACGCCACACCCTGCAGTCGTTGGTGGTATGGGTGAACGTGTTATGCCACTTGCGGTATGGCTTTCCGTTCAGCTCCTGCGCCGTGGGGATTCTCGTGGCCTTCGGGTACCTTTAGTCGCTTCTCCTTAAGTAAGAGGTCGAAAATTTTCGCAGCCTTGGTCACGTCGAAGTCAAACCCTCTTGGAGGACCTTGTGGCTTAACCCATTTGCAGGACACGGGGCTTGCCCCCCGAGTCCATTCAGCCACTGCTACCTCTTGATCTCCCGCAGAGCCTTCATCTTCATTTGCCTCAACCAGGACCACCGCACGCTCGAATTTGTCCTGGTACACCTCTGGGTGGCGCTGTTCATATAACGACAGCTTCTGCACCATATGCGCCAGCGAAGGGTAGTCTGCTTGGGAAGCCACATCCTTGATTGGTGATGCGAGACCCACCACCGCCAACTCGACTGCTTCTTTTTCAGTCACACGAGCCGAATAGCATCGGTTCCTAACGGTCCTGAAGCGCTGGATGTATTCCGACAATGTTTCTCCGCGCTTCGTCGTACTTGTGCTAGATCGGCAATGCCAGCCTCGGAAGCCTCCGAGTGATACCGCATGTGGAACTGTTCTTCCAACCGCTTCCAAGTCCGGATTGAGTCCGGTGGCAGCGATGTGTACCACCCGAAAGCCGATCCTGTGAGGGACCGTGCGAAGAACCTCACGCGTAGCTCATCTGATGCCGAGATCGTGCCCAGCTGTGCCAAATATCGGCTCACATGCTCGATTGAGCTGGAGCCATCTGATCCACTAAACTTGGAGAATTCAGGGAGCCGATATTTGGGTGGTAGTGGGATCAAATCGTACTCGTTGGGGTACGGCTTGGAATAGCCGATTGCCCTCCTTTTCGGCACCATGCCGAACCAGTCTCTCAAGATTGCACCGATCTGATCCGCGGTGCTCGGGCTGCAGGAGTCGAACTCCGAAGATTCGCCGGAGTGGCATACTTAGCCAGCCATGCTTGCTTCTCAAGCTCCGAGCCAACTGCAGGAGTTGAGCTCCGGAGGTTCGTCGGAGTGGCATACTTAGCTAGCCACGTCCGCTTCTCAAGATCTGTTCCCGAAGTCCCTCCTGCCGTTCCGAAGTCCCCGCTGTTGCGGTCTCGGTTTGTGAGTGCCCGAGTCATCGCCGTCCGGCACGTATGTGCACGTGTATCCGTGAGGGATCTCCTTAGGCGCCTCATACAAGAACTGGTAATCACTAGGGTCACCACCGATCTTGTAGACGACGTATGCCGGTGAACTCGGCACTTCTGGTGCTGCCAACGCGATCGGCAGCGGTGGTCGGGACTGGAGTGGTGTCTCTCCTTGGAGAGTCCCTAGAGCTGGTCCTGACGGAGAATGCTGATGCCTCATAATTTCCTGGATCACCCGGAGGGCGACACGCTCCAAAGTGTTCACCAGGCTCTCAGAATGGCGGTGCAGCGAATGAGCCACCATGAAATTAATCTCCTGACGCAGAGACCTGGTGCGTTCTTCTGACGGGGCAGACAGGTCCACTCCATCGAGCGCGCCTTCGGGTGAGAACCCCTTCCACCTGATGCCGTGTGAGCGGGTTCTCCGGAAAGAGCCGATGAGGTCGGCTTCGAGGATCGCTTTGACCTCGTCATACTTCTTCTTGAGCTCCTCGGCCGGGTCTTCGTACGTGACCGGAGTTCCTTCCGCCATCTCGGATGTAGATGGCGATGCGGTTGATGTGGAAGACTGTCCCACCGGGCGTGCCGAATGTGTTGCGGTCGAAACCCACCGGCGAGCAGCGACGGGCAACACGAGAGAGCCGGGATGCTCCCGGGACTCGCGGCTGGCCCCGGTCCCTCGAGCGACGGCCCGCAAAGACTCGGCACGCACGTCCGATGCTGGTGCAAGGGCGTGCCACCCGACCTATACCTGGTCAGGAAGGTGATGGATTTGCTTCGCTTAGTTTCCTGCATGGCATACACGTAAACATTAAATACGAGCCTCGGTCGGCTCTCAGGTTGTCCTGTGGATCGGCTCAAGGAGCTGATCCACCCATGATTCGTACGAGGTGTACGATCATATGGTGGTCCTGCTTGATCGATATAAAGCTAAAACGACCTACGACGATTTGGGGTTTTCACCACATAATCGGAACATCCTACGCGTGATTGAGTCTGGCGGCCACGCACGGTGATCATAAACCGACCCTAGACAAGGCCTAAAAACCAACATGAAGTTGATCCCCGGAACATCTTGTCTAGGGCTAGCAAACTACACCCTACGTGCCACAGGATCCTTCAACCCGTTTGTAAGGCCTAACTATGCAGATATTAAACTAATCCTTGAAGAACAAGGAGCAATCATAACGGATCGGATCTACTAAATAATGATCAAGCGAGGTGCCGCCCTTACACCTAAGATAGGTGTAAGGGTGGCTAGACGTCTAAGGATTTGCACGGACGAAAGCATATGATACGATGAAACAATGCTAACCCTAACACATCTATGATAACTACGTTGCTCGCCATCAACAAGGCTTCAGCACGAGCAACGCATGAACAGCGAATAAACGTGTACTGCCTAGATCGCAAGATGCGATCTAGGCAGCATGATGCTTACCCGTAAGAAACCCTCGAAACAAGGGAGTTGGCGATGCGCCTAGATTGGTTTGTGGTGAACGTGATTGTTGTCTTTCTTAATAACCCTAGATACATATTTATAGTCCGTAGACTTTCTAACGTGGGAATAATCCCAACCGTGCACGAGTTAAATTCTATCTAATCGACACGTATCCTACTATATTTACAGATACACGGGCAAACTAGCCCAAACTTTGTATACAAGGCCGATTCATGTATTTCTTCCAGATATATTCTTCAAGCCCATCTTAATCGCGGCCCACCTCTGATCCGGTCAAATTCTGGTGATAACTGCTATACACATGCAGTTTATAGACAGCAATATACAAGTTATATACACATCAACATTCAGATATAATATAAATATCATGTACATTGCACAGACATAACATAGACATCATCATCACATTACTTAGAGCCCGATCGAGATACATATATAGTGGCAAGTGTCTAATGTTTTGCATAAAACTCTTAATTCATACAAAATTCACAATTTCGAGATACAAAGTAGTCTTCATCCGGTTCCTCCTTTGCTCCCTCATCTCTACCCACCAGGCTCGCTTGCATTGGGGTCTTCATCCAGTTCCTACTATGATGAAAATGGAAGAGAGTGAGACCAACATGTCCGATGCACAAGAGAAATGGAATAAATGCCTCATACATTGTTGGTCAACACAAATATTAACATTCAGGGATGGCGTAAGTGAGACCAAGTCCGATGCACAAGAGATTGATATTTGTGCTATCTTACCAGGCTCACTTACGCCACCCCCGAGTGTACGGTGACCAAACATTTTAATAATCGGCATTTTGAAAATCTCAAAGCAAATGGAATGAAAAAATGGAATAAGTGCCTCATACATTGTTGGTCAACACAAATACTATGGTCAGAAACCATAGTTGCAGTATACACCGCAGTATACTTTGCAGAAGGGCCCGCTTTCCCCGGCCGCCGTTCCGTGAACGGGTGCTTGACGACACAACAACGCCGATCTGCCTCTCCGGCGCAGAACCACGGCAGTACCTCGCCGTCCAGTGAACGAGTCCTTGATGCAAAGATCGTGCCGGCCTGCCCAGCATTATGCCGGGCCGTGTTGCCGCGCTTCAGGCCGTGTGTCCCGCGCCTGCATCGTTCGCCTTCTTGCCCGGTGAACCAATAGACTGATCGTTGGAATAAGGAAACCGATGACGGCCGGTCGCAAGATTAAATTGCGATCGGCCGTCATCGACTTCCTTATTCCAACGATTAGTCTATTCGTTCACCGGGCAAAAAGGCGAAGAGTGCAGGGCGCGTGAGACACGGCCTGAAGCGCGGCAACAGGGGTCGGCATGATGCTAGGGAGGCTGGCACCGTCTTTGCATTAAGGACTCGTTCACGTACTGGACGGCGAGAGAAGAAAAGTGGTGATGCGCCGGAGAGGCAGGTCGGCGTTGTTGTCTCGTCAAAGACTCGTTCACGGAACGGCGGCCGTGGAAAGGGGGGCCCGTCTACAAAGTATATTGCGGCGTATAGGTGACCAAACATTCTAATCATCGGCACTAAAATGGAAGAAAGAGCCAAGTGGTATCTCAACTAGATATCATATGCCTCATACTTTGTTGGTCGAAAGAAATATTAACATTCCGGGATGGGGTCGGTGAGGCCGGGTAGGATGCACAAGAGATTGATATTTGTGCCATCGCACCGGGCTCACTCGGCCCCACCCCGCAGTGTACAAGTGACCAAACAATTTAATCATCGGCACTAAAATGGAAGAAAGGCCAATGCAATTAAGAAGTAGCTAGTATGAACTAAATGGAATGCCTCATACTTTGTTGGTCGAAACAAATATTAACATCCGGGGATGGAGTAAGTGAGGCTGGGTAGGAGGCACAAAATATTGATATTTGTGCCATCACACCAGGCTCACTTGCTCCACCCCCGAGTGTACGAGTGATCGACCAACCATCTAATCATCGGCAAGTACAAAAACACCAACAAACCAAGCAACCATGGTGACATAAGTCAAGATGCTCAAACACACATAGCATGCATGGAGCAGATGCTCCAAAGGGATTATTCATCACTTGGTATATAGACCAAGTGATGCTCGGAAAAAGAGAGGCCAATCAAGAACCAAGTAAATCCAAGTAAGTGATAGATATGCCTAAACAAGCAACAACACATAGCATATCCCAGCTAACCAGATGAGACAAGTCTTGGTAGCCAACTGAATCACCTAGCACCACCTAGCCTTTTAAAACCATCAGAATCAGTCCTTTTTCTTCAAAGGATACCACAGTGGCATTCATTTACATGATCCCCTACTATGGATATCTCTATTTTCATCAAAGCCAACAAGAAAAGGATACCACAATGGCATTCATTTACATGATTCCCTAATGTGAATATCTCTATTTTAGTATACCATCATAAGCATTCCATTTAAATCACACATTTTAGTATATGTTCTTATCCAAGTTTTTGCCTCAGCCTTTGCATCATTGGCTGAGCCAAGACATCAAGCATCTGGCCAGGGAGCATTCTTTCTTTTTAGGGAACTATATGAACTATATGCACATGATCCAGTAAGCATCCCCACTAATCGAGCATTATAAGCATAGTAGCATACCATAAGCTCACAAGAATCCATCAAGTAAATCTTCACAAGGATACCACAGTAGCATAGTAGCATACCATAAGCTAACAAGAATCCATCATTTTCTTCACAAGGATACCACAAGTAGCATACCATAGTAGCATTTCATGCATTTAAATGAACCAAGTAGCATCAAAACCAACCAAATGTCCAACTAGCAAGCAATACCAAGTGAGCAAGTCCTCATTACCTTGTACAGGTTCGGACATGGATTTATTTCCAACAAAGGATGGAAATCAAATTAACATCATTGAATTAAATTGAATCATTACCATCACATGGTTCATCAATAACAAGTGGCAGTAAACCTCCACAAACAACAGGTACATATGATCCAGTAAGCCACACAGGCATAGCAAGTGATATAAGTTGACAATAACCAACACCAATATGTAGTAGCAACATAGAAGTGTCACTGATATAGAACACTCCAATAAGCATCACTAGCTCACCAGTTAATGGTAAGCAAGTACAGAGAGGCATGACAATTTCTATTGCTTAAGACAAGCAACAACAAGGATTAGCAGCATAACAATATACTAACCACTAGCAATCCAGGCTCCAAATGGAACCTTTGGAGCAGATATATATAGAGCCAATATAGCATGTCATCGGTAGGCTGGTGTTCATATGAACACCATATGAAGCAAAACGATTAGGGGCAATGCATCCAGAGCAACAGCAGCAATGCATCCAGCAGCAATGCATCCAGAGCAGCAATGCATCCAGAGCATTTCGTCGAGCACGTTGTGCTCGCGCGGGGGAGGAAGAGGGAGGGGAGGGGAGGGAGCTCACCGACGACGACGACAGTTGTGCAGGAGCTTACCGACGAGGGAGGTCGCGGTGGCTCCTCCACCTTGACGCGGCGGCGGCTCCTCCACCTTGACGCCGCGCCGGCCCCTCCTCCTCCACGCTGCAACGGCTTGTGCTGCTGGTGGCGGGGATGGGTGGAGCATGGCGGCATGCGGCCCTTGCGGAGGAAGGCAGCGGCGGCGGCGACGGCGACGGCAGCGCTCGCCATGGAAGGCGGCGGCGCGGGGAGAGGGGAGAGGGGAGAGAGTGGTATACGGGCGAGGGAGGGGTACGGCCATGTTATACGACACATTATTTCTATGGCGCACCGAGGCCAGTGCGCCACAGAACACGTTATTTATGTGGCGCACCGAGGCCAGTGCGCCACAGAATACGTTATTTCTGTGGCGCACCAAGTGCAGTGCGCCGTAGAAAAAATAAAACCAATGATTGGGCGTGAAACGGTGTGGGCCCCACCACGTTTTTGTGGCGCAGTGTTCCATGGTGCGCCACAAAATTAAGCTCTTTCTGTGGCGCACCGTTCCTGGTGCGCCACAAAATAAAATTCTGTGGCGCATTCTTAAGGGTGCGCCACAGAACTAAGCTCCACCTATAAGGGTTTTCCTACTAGTGAAGGCCTAGGGATCATACTTTCACTAGTGGACACTCTCAACAATGATCACATAAATAAATAACTTCTCTTCACTTGTGCTACTTCAAACACTCTCTTGTTGGATAACAAACACCATTCATTGTGTAGGGCTACAAGAGCACCCTCAAGCCGGAGTAAACAAGCTCCACAACTTCATAAAGGAATCACACACGATGCGCACACTGTCACCGTCACACCATGGAGTGAATCCGGAGATCATATTAAAGTAACCTCTAGAGTGCATAGTAATAGTTAACTTCATAATCTACAAGAGATCACAATCATAACCTACGCCAAGTACTACATGATGCACACACTGTCAACATTACATCATGGAGGAGGAATAGACTACTTTAATAACATCACTAGAGTAGCACATAGATTAATAGTGATACAAAGCTCATGATCACATAAAGATCACACCATGGGAGAGAGAGATGAACCACATAGCTACCGGTAGAGCCCTCAGCCTCGGGGAGAACTACTCCCTCCTCATCATGGGAGACGAGCAACGGCGATGAAGATGGCGGTGGTGTCGATGGAGATGACTCCGGGGGCAATTCCCGTCCCGGCGGCGTGCCGGAACGGAGACTTCGTCCCCGAAACGGAGTTTCGCGATGGCGGCGGCGTCCCTGGAGTCTTTCTGGAGTTTCGTCAATTGGTGTCGGGTTTTTAGGTCACGAGGGATAATATAGGCGAAGAGGCGGCGCGAGGGGTGCCTGGGGGGCCCACCCCATAGGGTGGCGCGCCCTGATGTCTACGGGTGCTTCTATTCTTGTAGACAGTGTTGGGCCTCCAAGAGCAGAGGCTTGTAGAACAGCAGCAAGTTTCCCTTAAGTGGATCACCCAAGGTTTATCGAACTCAGGGAGGAAGAGGTCAAAGATATCCCTCTCATGCAACCCTGCAACCACAAAGCAAGAAGTCTCTTGTGTCCCCAACACACCTAATAGGTGCACTAGTTCGGCGAAGAGATAGTGAAATACAAGTGGTATGAATAAGTATGAGCAGTAGTACCGGCACTAGAAAAGTGCTTGCTGGCGTGTGGTTGATGGTGGTAATATTGCAGGAAGTACAGATGCAGTAAAACAGTAAACAAGCAGCGATAGCAGTATTTAGGAACAAGGCCTAGGGATCATACTTTCACTAGTGGACACTCTCAACATTGATCACATAACAGAATAAATAGATAAATGCTAGACTCTACACTCTCTTGTTGGATGATGAACACCACTAATCGTGTAGGATTACACGAACCCTCAATGCCGGAGTTAACAAGCTCCACAATATTCAATGTTCATGTTTAAATAACCTTAGAGTGCATGACAGATCAACATAACCAAACCAAGTACTAACATAGCATGCACACTCGTCACCTTCACACTACGAAAGGAGGCATAGATCACATCAATACCATCATAGCAATAGTTAACTTCATAATCTACAAGAGATCACAATCATAGCCTACGCCAAGTACTACACGATGCACACACTCGTCACCATTACACCGTGCAGGAGGAATAAACTACTTTAATAACATCACTAGAGTAGCACACGGATAAATTGTGATACAAAACACATTGCAATCATAAAGAGATATAAATAAGCACTTCACTATGCCATTCATAACGAGTGAATAAGTATTCTGTGAAATATAGCCTAAGAGACCCACACGGTGCACACACTCGTCACCTTTACACACGTGGGACAAGGAGTCTCCGGAGATCACATAAGTAAAACCCACTTGACTAGCATAATGACATCTAGATTACAAGCATCATCATATGAATCTCAATCATGTAAGGCAGCTCATGAGATTATTGTATTGAAGTACATAGGAGAGAGATGAACCACATAGCTACCGGTACAGCCCTTAGCCTCGATGGAGAACTACTCCCTCCTCATGGGAGACAAGCAGCGTTGATGAAGATGGCGGTGGTGTCGATGGAGGAGCCTTCCGGGGCACTTCCCCGTCCCGGCGGCGTGCCGGAACAGAGACTCCTGTCCCCCAGATCTTGGCTTCGCGATGGCGGCGGCTCTGGAAGGTTTCTCGTACCGTGGCTTTTCCGTATCGTGTTTTAGGTCAGGGACCTTTATATAGGCGAAGAGGCGGAGTCGGGGAGGCGACGAGGCGGTGACACACTAGGGGGCGCCCCCCCCCTAGGCCGCGCCGCCCTGTCATCTGGGGGCCCAGTGGCCCCCCCCGGCGACTCTCGGGTGTTCCGGAAGCTTCGTGGAAAAATAGGATGCCGGGTCTTGATTTCATCCGATTCCGAGAATATTTCCTTACTAGGATTTCCGGAACCAAAAACAGCAGAAAACGAGAACCGGCCCTTCGGCATCTCGTCAATAGGTTAGTTCCGAAAACGCATAATAATGACATAAAGTATGCATAAAACATGTAGATATCATCAATAATGTGGCATGGAACATAAGAAATTATCGATACGTCGGAGACGTATCAGCATCCCCAAGCTTAGTTCTCGCTCGTCCCGAGCAGTGTAAACGATAACAAAGATAATTTCCGGTGTGACATGCCATCATAACCTTGATCATACTATTTTAAGCATATGTAATGAATGCAGCGATCAAAACAATGGTAATGACATGAGTAAACAAATGAATCATAAAGCAAAGACTTTTCATGAATAGTACTTTCAAGACAAGCATCAATAAGTCTTGCATAAGAGTTAACTCATAAAGCAATAAATCAAAGTAAAGGCATTGAAGCAACACAATGGAAGATTAAGTTTCAGCGGTTGCTTTCAACTTATAACATGTATATCTCATGGATATTGTCAATGCAAAGCAATATAACAAGTGCAATATGCAAGTATGTAGGAATCAATGCACAGTTCACACAAGTGTTTGCTTCTTGAGGTGGAGAGAAATAGGTGAAGTGACTCAACATAAAAGGTAAAAGAATGGCCCTTCGCAGAGGGAAGCATTGATTGCTATATTTGTGCTAGAGCTTTGGTTTTTGAAAACGTAAAGAGAGCATAAAAGTAAAGTTTTGAGAGGTGTTTGTTGTTGTCAACGAATGGTAGTGGGCACTCTAACCCCCTGTTGGCGTCAGAAACCCACCGGCGGGTAGTGACTGGCAACACAGTAGAGCCGGGAACAACTAGGGCTGCGGCTGGCCCCAGTCCCTCAGAGCGACGGCCCGCAAAGCCTCCTGGTCACACGTCCGATGCTATCGCAAGGGCGTGCCACCTGACCTATACCTGGTCAGGAAGGTGTTGGATGATGCCTCGCTTAGTTTCCTCGCATGGCATACACGTAAACGTTAAATACGAGCCTCGATCGGCTCTCGGGTTATCCCGTGAATCGGCTCAAAGAGCCGATCCACCCATGATTCGTACAAGGTGTCCGAATATATGGTGGTCCTGCTTGATCAAGATAAAGTTAAAACGATCTACGACGATTTAGGGTTTTCACCGCATAATCGGATCATCCTACTCACGACTGGGCCTCGCGCTCGCGCACGGTGACCGTAAGCCGATCCTAGATAGGGCCTAAAAACCAACACGAGGTTGATCCCCGGAACATCCTGTCTAGGGCTAGCAAACTCCACCCTACACGCCGCTGGATCCTCCAACCCTTTGTAAGGCCTAACTATTGCGGATGTTAAACTAATCCTTGATGAACAAGGAGCAACCGTAACGGATCGGATCTACTAAACTATGATCAAGCGGGTGCCGCCCCTACACCTAAGATAGGTGTAAGGGCGGCTAGATGCATAAGGGTTGCACTACGACAAGCATATGATACAAAGAACAATGCTAACCCTAACACATCTAAGATAACTACGTTGCTCGCCATCAAAAAGGCTTCAGCACGAGCAACGCATGAACAACGTGGGTAGGCTTGTGCTGCCTAGATCGCAAGATGCGATCTAGGCAGCATGGTGCTTACCGGAGAAACCCTCGAGACGAAGGAGTTGGCGATGCGCCGAGATTTGTTTGTGTTGAACGTTGGTTGTTGTTTATTCCATAAACCCTAGATACATATTTATAGTCCAGGGGACTTTCTAATTCGGGCGTGCACCTAACCGTGCACGGGTAAAACTCTAACTCCTAACCGATACGTAATCTAATATGTTACAGATACACGGGCAATTAGCCCAACTTGGTACACAAGGCCGATTCACGTATTTCTTCCATGTATATTCTTCAAGTCCATCTTGATCGCGGCCCACCTCTGACTCGGTCAAATTCTGGTGATAACACATGCCCCCCTGGTTTTGGAAATGACATTTCCAAAATCATTACGCTTTCTTTCGTCGGGTCATGTCGTGGCAGAGCAGAAACCGCCGCAGAATCCTCATCATGATGCCTTGCCCCCTCCACTTCTCCACGTGGCCGCAAAATTTTCCTGTTGGGCAACATCTCCTCGGAAACTGCTGTGGCATTGAATCTCCCTCATATCCCTTTTATTTAACCGTTCTAAACAGCTTGCTCCTCCTTCGTCCTCCTCGCATTAGCACCAAAAACCCTCTGTGCCACCATGTCTTCTTCCGCCTCCTCCTCCTCCGAGCTTTCCTACGGGTCCTCCTCCTCCCGCGAGACGCCGCCGGAAATCCGTGCCCCAGAAGAATGGGACGAGGAAAGCCACGCCTCCTCCATCTGGTCCGAGGACGACAAGTCCTTGACCAGCGGGGATGAAGATCTTCAGTTCCTCGCCGACGGGGAACTGGAGTCAGAAAGCGAGGACGAACGGTTCCCCTGGGACGGCTGCCTCACCTCTGAAGAAGAGGAAGAGGAAGACGACGACGACGACGACGACTCCCTCGAGGGCTACCCGCCGGCGAAACGCCTCCGCATGTGGTGGGACGACGACAGCAGCGACGATGAAGACGGGGATGAAGCTCCCGTAGAGGGCTATGGGAGTAGCGACGAGGAGCCCATCGGCAGCAGTGCCGATGAGAGTTCCGAGAATGCCGACGAGGGCAGCGATGGCCCATAGATTAGGATCTACTAGTGTAGGCCTAGCAGTAGTAGATTGGTCAATAGACCCTTCTTTTGTTCTTCCTTCTTTGAGCAATCGGCTCTTTCTTTGTAAGAACTCCTGTTTATGAATGAAGAAGTTTCCCCAATTTGAATTTGCCGATTTCTTCTAAACCGATTCTCAATGAGCCGATGGCAACGCATCGGTCTCTCATAATCCGCCCTTCCTTTCTTCGACCACAGGTTGACTGCAATCTTGGTCAAAACTCAAAAAGCCGATGTCAGCGCATCAAGTTTTCATGAACTATCCTTCATCCTTTCGAACAATGAATTTGAGTTCCGCCAGATCACCACCCTTGACGAAAATCGCGGCGCAGGACTAGCCGATGGCCACCCAATCGGCTTTCAAAAACAGAGCATCCACCAAGCCAGCTGCCCCCCGAGTCTCAGTTAAGGCGAAACAGAGACAAGGGCATGCCATTCAGACAAATGGACCTGGGCTAGATCATGTCTGAGAGAACTATCATGCAGAGCCAGCCGATTCCCAACAAAATCGGCTCTCCAGAGCAGAGAACCTTCAGGGTGAGCTGCCCCCCGAGCTTCTTCAGTCCGCTTCTTTGTCTTTGCAGGCCAGATCGGCTCCTTTCCTTCGGTGGATCTGAGGCAACCCACCCTTGGCCTGATCTGCACATCCATGCTGCTCTCGGCATTGTTTTTGAAGAGAGGATCTGAGCCATTAAACCACTCCATTGAGGAGTTCTTCCATTAAAGTCTCTCTTCGTGGCCCAGTTCCTGCTCCATTGATCCTCTGATCATAACAGTTATATCCTTAAGTCGATGGCCATGCATCGGCTGTGCTTAAATTTTTTTTGAATTTTTACGGCCGATTTATGTGTCGGCCCCCATACCTCAATACCCATCATCAAAGAATATCTTGGGCTGTCTGGGCACTTGCAAGACATTCCTACCGCATATCCTCGTGTTTCATCCACCTAGGTCCCCCCGAGCCGATTCTGTCAAGAGAATTGATGGTATCGGCTCTTCAGGTATCCCCTGTTGGGTTAAATGCTGAACCCAGGCAGAATGGATGGTGAGGATAATCTTGGCCGATTGCTGGAATCGGCCTCCACGTTGCTTGCTCGATGAAGGTTTGTAAGGTTCCTCCATAAACTTTTGGGGCCGATCACAAGGATCAGCCTCGCCACGTTTGCTCATTGATTTGTCCCAGCCTACATGGTTAGGCCAGTGGATAAAACCAGCCCAATCTCCGACTTTATCATGTTGGTGCGCTTGCTGTCGTCCACCTCGAGTGCATCGTGTAATCATGGAGCACTAAGCTTCGTCGGAAGGACGAGCACCATGTTTGTGTCAGCCGATGTTTCATCATCGGCTTTCCTTTGCTTGGGGCGCCACTCCATTTTCCGTGGACGACCCTCTTCATCCAGGGTTCGCTGAACTTTCGCAGCCAGATCAGGTCGTGCCTTCCTCAGTGTATGCAAGTATAGCCTTTCGGCTTCCTCCAGGCCGCGCAATCGCTGAACCCTGCGCTTCTGGGAACGGCTGAGCCCATCAGGGCACCACCTTGGCCGGTGGTACCTGTCTTCTTCTTCCCCCTCGTCTTCTGAATCCTCGAGATCTTCCAACCGAGGGGACTCAGCGCGTTTGCTTTGTGGCGGGAGAGGCCCTAGGCGCTTGAACACGGACACGTTGGCTGTCTCCTTCTTCTTCTGGTTGCATTCTGGGCAATTGCCGATTGTGGGCAATCGGCTCATTCCTGAATCCCAGCAGTGTCTGAAGAAGGGACAGTCCCAGTGCTCGTCCTCGTCGTCTCGCTCCCCTGACTTTTCCTTGGCACAGCGCTCGTGCTCCTCCTCATCGTGATCGTGCCGACGATGTCTTCTGGCTTCTCTGGCCAGACGATCTCTTTCATCATCATCGCCGTATCGCCGGCGTTGGTCATACCGACTCACATACTTGTTGAGGAGGTGATCGAAGAGAGGTCGCCGATATCTTATGTTCTTCACTTCTCCCTCTGTGACGTAGCGCTTGCCGTCTTGGCGGAGCCGATCGCGTGGAGCGGCTTCCTCTGAATCTTTGCTATGAGAGCAGCTGCCCTCGTCTCCATCTTTGCCAGAGTGGTGCCCAGGTCCTACCATGTTGATGCTGAACGAGGATCCTGGCTGGCAACCTTCGTGGTAAGTGTATTCCACCATATTAATGGCGGGGAAGGGGTGTGTGTCGACCTTCATGGCGTATCGGTTGAAAATTAACCGTCCATTTTCTATCGCCATTTGGATCTGCTGCCGCCACACCCTGCAGTCGTTAGTGGTGTGGGTGAACGTGTTATGCCATTTGCAGTATGGCTTTCCATTCAGCTCTTGCACCGTGGGGATCTTGTGGCCTTCGGGTACCTTTATATGCTTCTCCGTGAGTAAGAGATCGAAAATCTGCTCAGTTTTGGTCACGTCGAAGTCGAACCCTTTTGGAGGGCCTTGTGGCTTAACCCATTTGCGGGACACGGGGCCCGCCGCTCGAGTCCATTCAGCCACTGCTACCTCTCGATCTCCCGCAGCACCTTCATCCTCGTCTCGCCTCAACCAGGGCTACCGCACGCTTGAATTTGTCCCGGTAAACATCCGGGTGGCGCTGTTCATATGCTGACAGCTTCTGCACCATGTGCGCCAATGAAGGGTAGTCTCCTTGGGAGGCCACGTCCTTGATCGATGATGAGAGACCCACCACCGCCAACTCGACTGCTTCTTTTTCACTTACGTGAACCGAATAGCATCGGTTCCTAATGGTCCTGAAGCGCTGGATGTATTCTGACACTGTCTCCCCGCGCTTCTGTCGTACTTGTGCTAGATCGGCAATGCCAGCCTCGGAAGCCTCTGAGTGATACTGCTCATGGAACTGCTCTTCCAACTGCTTCCAAGTCCGGATGGAGTTCGGTGGCAGCGATGTGTACCACCCGAAAGCCGATCCTGTGAGGGACTGCGCGAAGAACCTCACACGCAACTCGTCTGATGCTGAGATCGTGCCCAGCTGTGCCAAATATCGGCTCACATGCTCGATGGAGCTGGAACCATCTGATCCACTAAACTTTGTGAAGTCCGGGAGCCGATATTTGGGTGGTAGCGGGATCAGTTCGTAGTCGTTGGGGTACGGCTTGGTATAGCCGAACGTCTTCCTTTTCGGCATCATGCCGAACTGATCTTTCGAATTGTACAAATCTGATCCGCGGTGATGGCTGAAGGTGTCGAACCCCGAAGATTCGCCGGGGTGGCATACTTGACCAGCCATGCTTGCTTTTCCGGTTCTAAGCCAACCGCAGGAGCTGGGCTCGGAGGTTTGTCGGAGTGGCGTACTTAGCTAACCACGTTTGCTTCTCAAGATCGGCTCCCGACGTTCCTCCTGCTGTTCCAGAGGCCCCTGCTGTTGCAACCTGGTTCGAGAGTGCCCAGGTATTGCAGTCCGGTACGTATGCGCACGCGTATCCGTGCGGGATCTCCTTGGGCGCCTCGGGTAGGAATTGGTAGTCACTAGGATCACCACCAATCTTGTAGACGACGTATGCCGATGAGTTCGGCACTTCCGGTGCTGCCCATGCGAACGGCAGCGGAGGATGGGACTCGGAGTGGCATCTCTCCTTTGTAAGTCCCTAGAGCTGGTCCCGACGGAGAATACCGATGGCTCATGATTTCCTGGACCACGCGCAGAGCGACACGCTCCAAAGTGTTTACCAGTGCTCTCGAGTGGCGGTGCAGCGAATGAGCCACCATGTAGTTGATCTCCCGACGCAGCGACCTAGTGCGTTCTTCCGACGGGGCGGACAGGTCCACTCCATCGAGTGCGCCTTCGGTGAGAACCCCTTCCACCTCGACGCCATGGGAGCGGGTTCTGTGGAAAGAGCCGATGAGTTCGGCTTCGAGGACCGCCTTGATCTCGTCATGCTTCTTCTTGAGCTCGTCGGTCGATCCTCATACTTGACCGGAGTGCTTTCCGCCATCTCGGATGTAGATGGCGATGCGGTGGATGTCGAAGATAGTCCCACCGGGCGTGCCGAATGTGTTGGCGTCGAAACCCACCGGCGGGTAGTGACCGGCAACACAGGAGAGCCGGGAACAACTAGGGCTGCGGCCGGCCCTGGCCCCTCGTAGCGACGGCCCGCAAAGCCTCCCGGTCACACGTCCGATGCTATCGCAAGGGCGTGCCACCTGACCTATACCTGGTCGAGAAGGTGTTGGATGATGCCTCGCTTAGTTTCCTCGCATGGCATACACGTAAACGTTAAATACGAGCCTCGATCGGCTCTCAAGTTATCCTCGTGAATCGGCTCAAAGAGCCGATCCACCCATGATTCGTACAAGGTGTCCGAATATATGGTGGTCCTGCTTGATCAAGATAAAGTTAAAACGATCTACGACGATTTAGGGTTTTCACCGCATAATCGGATCATCCTACCCACGATCGGGCCTCGCGCTCGCGTACGGTGACCGTAAGCCGATCCTAGATAGGGCCTAAAAACCAACACGAGGTTGATCCCCGAACATCCTGTCTAGGGCTAGCAAACTCCACCCTACACGCCGCTGGATCCTCCAACCCTTTGTAAGGCCTAACTATTGCGGATGTTAAACTAATCCTTGATGAACAAGGAGCAACCGTAACGGATCGGATCTACTAAACTATGATCAAGCGGGGTGCCGCCCTACACCTAAGATAGGTGTAAGGGCGGCTAGATGCATAAGGGTTGCACTACGACAAGCATATGATACGAAGAACAATGCTAACCCTAACACATCTAAGATAACTACGTTGCTCGCCATCAAAAAGGCTTCAGCACGAGCAACGCATGAACAACGTGGGTAGGCTTAGTGCTGCCTAGATCGCAAGATGCGATCTAGGCAGCATGGTGCTTACCGGAGAAACCCTCGAGACGAAGGAGTTGGTGATGCGCCGAGATTTGTTTGTGTTGAACGTTGGTTGTTGTTTATTCCATAAACCCTAGATACATATTTATAGTCCAGGGGACTTTCTAATTCGGGCGTGCACCTAACCGTGCACGGGTAAAACTCTAACTCCTAACCGATACGTAATCTAATATGTTACGTATACACGGGCAATTAGCCCAACTTGGTACACAAGGCCGATTCACGTATTTCTTCCATGTATATTCTTCAAGTCCATCTTGATCGCGGCCCACCTCTGACTCGGTCAAATTCTGGTGATAACACCCCCTTGCCAGACAAACCTTCAAAGAGCGGCTCCCATGAATTATTTTTATTTTTGGGTGGCACTCCTTCCAACCTTTCTTTCACAAACCATGGCTAACCGAATCCTCGGGTGCCTGCCAACAATCTCATACCATGAAGGAGTGCCTTTTTATTTTAGTTTTATTATGATGACACTCCTCCCCACCTTTGCTTTCTCAAGCCATGGCTAACCGAATCCTTCGGGTGCCGTCCAACAATCACATACCATGGAGGAGTGTCTATTTAGGTTAATTAATTTGGGACTGGGAATCCCATTGCCAGCTCTTTTTGCAAAATTATTGGATAAGCGGATGAAGCCACTAGTCCATTGGTGAAAGTTGCCCAAAAAGAATGAAAGATAAACACCACATACTTCCTCATGAGCTATAAAACATTGACACAAATCAGAGGTGATAAATTTTGAATTATTTAAAGGTAGCACTCAAGCAATTTACTTTGGAATGGCGGAGAAATACCATGTAGTAGGTAGGTATGGTGGACACAAATGGCATAGTGGTTGGCTCAAGGATTTTGGATGCATGAGAAGTATTCCCTCTCGATACAAGGCTTAGGCTAGCAAGGTTATTTGAAACAAACACAAGGATGAACCGGTGCAGACAAAACTCACATAAAAGACATATTGAAAACATTATAAGACTCTACACCGTCTTCCTTGTTATTTCAAAACTCAATACTAGAAATTATCTAGACTTTAGAGAGACCAAATATGCAAACCAAATTTTAGCAAGCTCTATGTATTTCTTCATTAATAGGTGCAAAGTATATGATGCAAGAGCTTAAGCATGAGCACAACAATTGCCAAGTATCACATTATCCAAGACATTTTATCAATTACTACATGTAGCATTTCCCGTTTCCAACCATAAGCTAACAAGAATCCATCATTTTCTTCACAAGGATACCACAGTAGCATACCATAGTAGCATTTCATGCATTTAAATGAACCAGTAGCATCAAAACCAACCAAATGTCCAACTAGCAAGCAATACCAAGTGAGCAAGTCCTCATTACCTTGTACAGGTTCAGACATGGATTTATTTCCAACAAAGGATGGAAATCAAATTAACATCATTGAATTAAATTGAATCATTACCATCACATGGTTCATCAATAACAAGTGGCAGTAAACCTCCACAAACAACAGGTACATATGATCCAAGTAAGCCACACAGGCATAGCAAGTGATATAAGTTGACAATAACCAACACCAATATGTAGTAGCAACATAGAAGTGTCACTGATATAGAACACTCCAATAAGCATCACTAGCTCACCAGTTAATGGTAAGCAAGTACAGAGAGGCATGACAATTTCTATTGCTTAAGACAAGCAACAACAAGGATTAGCAGCATAACAATATACTAACCACTAGCAATCCAGGCTCCAAATGGAACCTTTGGAGCAGATATATATAGAGCCAATATAGCATGTCACTGGTAGCTGGTGTTCATATGAACACCATATGAAGCAAAACGATTAGGGGCAATGCATCCAGAGCAACAGCAGCAATGCATCCAGCAGCAATGCATCCAGAGCAGCAATGCATCCAGAGCATTTCGTCGAGCACGTTGTGCTCGCGCGGGGAGGAAGAGGGAGGGGAGGGGAGGGAGCTCACCGACGACGACGGCACGGCTGTGCAGAGAGCTTACCGACGAGGGAGGTCGCGGTGGCTCCTCCACCTTGACGCGGCGGCGGCTCCTCCACCTTGACGCGCGCCGGCCCCTCCTCCTCCACGCTGCAACGGCTTGTGCCTGCTGGTGGCGGGGATGGGTGGAGCATGGCGGCATGCGGCCCTTGCGGAGGAAGGCAGCGGCGGCGGCGACGGCGACGGCAGCGCTCGCCATGGAAGGCGGCGGCGCGGGGAGAGGGGAGAGGGAGAGAGTGGTATACGGGCGAGGGAGGGGTACGGCCATGTTATACGACACATTATTTCTATGGCGCACCGAGGCCGGTGCGCCACGTAACACGTTATTTATGTGGCGCACCGAGGCCGGTGCGCCACGGAATACGTTATTTCTGTGGCGCACCAAGTGCAGTGCGCCGTAGAAAAAATAAAACCAATGATTGGGCGTGAAACGGTGTGGGCCCCACCACGTTTTTGTGGCGCAGTGTTCCATGGTGCGCCACAAAATTAAGCTCTTTCTGTGGCGCACCGTTCCTGGTGCGCCACAAAATAAAATTCTGTGGCGCATTCTTAAGGGTGCGCCACAGAACTAAGCTCCACCTATAAGGGTTTTCCTACTAGTGAAGGCCTAGGGATCATACTTTCACTAGTGGACACTCTCAACAATGATCACATAAATAAATAACTTCTCTTCACTTGTGCTACTTCAAACACTCTCTTGTTGGATAACAAACACCATTCATTGTGTAGGGCTACAAGAGCACCCTCAAGCCGGAGTAAACAAGCTCCACAACTTCATAAAGGAATCACACACGATGCGCACACTCGTCACTCGTCACACCATGGAGTGAATCCGGAGATCATATTAAAGTAACCTCTAGAGTGCATAGTAATAGTTAACTTCATAATCTACAAGAGATCACAATCATAACCTACGCCAAGTACTACATGATGCACACACTGTCAACATTACATCATGGAGGAGGAATAGACTACTTTAATAACATCACTAGAGTAGCACATAGATTAATAGTGATACAAAGCTCATGATCACATAAAGATCACACCATGGGAGAGAGAGATGAACCACATAGCTACCGGTAGAGCCCTCAGCCTCGGGGGAGAACTACTCCCTCCTCATCATGGGAGACAGCAACGGTGATGAAGATGGCGGTGGTGTCGATGGAGATGACTCCGGGGGCAATTCCCCGTCCCGGCGGCGTGCCGGAACAGAGACTTCTGTCCCCCGAAACGGAGTTTCGTGATGGCGGCGGCGTCCCCGGAGTCTTTCCGGAGTTTCGTCAATTGGTGTCGGGTTTTAGGTCACGAGGGATAATATAGGCGAAGAGGCGGCGCGAGGGGTGCTCGGGGGCCCACCCCATAGGGTGGCGCGCCACGATGTCTACGGGTGCTTCTATTCTTGTAGACAGTGTTGGGCCTCCAAGAGCAGAGGCTTGTAGAACAGCAGCAAGTTTCCCTTAAGTGGATCACCCAAGGTTTATCGAACTCGTGGAGGAAGAGGTCAAAGATATCCCTCTCATGCAACCCCGCAACCACAAAGCAAGAAGTCTCTTGTGTCCCCAACACACCTAATAGGTGCACTAGTTCGGCGAAGAGATAGTGAAATACAAGTGGTATGAATAAGTATGAGCAGTAGTAACCGGCACTAGAAAAGTGCTTGCTCGGCGTGTGGTTGATGGTGGTAATATTGCAGGAAGTACAGATGCAATAAAACAAGAAACAAGCAGCGATAGCAAGTATTTAGGAACAAGGCCTAGGGATCATACTTTCACTAGTGGACACTCTCAACATTGATCACATAACAGAATAAATAGATAAATGCTAGACTCTACACTCTCTTGTTGGATGATGAACACCACTAACTCTGTAGGATTACACGAACCCTCAATGCCGGAGTTAACAAGCTCCACAATATTCAATGTTCATGTTTAAATAACCTTAGAGTGCACGACAGATCAACATAACCAAACCAAGTACTAACATAGCATGCACACTGGTCACCTTCACACTACGAAAGGAGGCATAGATCACATCAATACCATCATAGCAATAGTTAACTTCATAATCTACAAGAGATCACAATCATAGCCTACGCCAAGTACTACACGATGCACACACTCGTCACCATTACACCGTGCGTGGAGGAATAAACTACTTTAATAACATCACTAGAGTAGCACACAGTATAAATTGTGATACAAAACACATTGCAATCATAAAGAGATATAAATAAGCACTTCACTATGCCATTCATAACAGTTGAATAAGTATTCTGTGAAATATAGCCTAAGAGACCCACACGGTGCACACACTCGTCACCTTTACACACGTGGGACAAGGAGTCTCCTGGAGATCACATAAGTAAAACCCACTTGACTAGCATAATGACATCTAGATTACAAGCATCATCATATGAATCTCAATCATGTAAGGCAGCTCATGAGATTATTGTATTGAAGTACATAGGAGAGAGATGAACCACATAGCTACCGGTACAGCCCTTAGCCTCGATGGAGAACTACTCCCTCCTCATGGGAGACAAGCAGCGTTGATGAAGATGGCGGTGGTGTCGATGGAGGAGCCTTCCGGGGCACTTCCCCGTCCCGGCGGCGTGCCGGAACAGAGACTCCTGTCCCCGGATCTTGGCTTCGCGATGGCGGCGGCTCCGGAAGGTTTCTCGTACCGTGGCTTTTCCGTATCGTGTTTTAGGTCGGGGACCTTTATATAGGCGAAGAGGCGGAGTCGGGGAGGCGACGAGGCGGTGACACACTAGGGGCGCGCCCCCTAGGGCCGCGCCGCCCTGTCATCCGGGGGCCCGGTGGCCCCCTCCGGCGACTCTCGGGTGTTCCGGAAGCTTCGTGGAAAAATAGGATGCTGGGTCGTTGATTTCATCCGATTCCGAGAATATTTCCTTACTAGGATTTCTGGAACCAAAAACAGCAGTAAAACGAGAACCGGCCCTTCGGCATCTCGTCAATAGGTTAGTTCCGAAAACGCATAATAATGACATAAAGTATGCATAAAACATGTAGATATCATCAATAATGTGGCATGGAACATAAGAAATTATCGATACGTCGGAGACGTATCAGCATCCCCAAGCTTAGTTCCTGCTCGTCCCGAGCAGGTAAACGATAACAAAGATAATTTCTGGTGTGACATGCCATCATAACCTTGATCATACTATTTTAAGCATATGTAATGAATGCAGCGATCAAAACAATGGTAATGACATGAGTAAACAAATGAATCATAAAGCAAAGACTTTTCATGAATAGTACTTTCAAGACAAGCATCAATAAGTCTTGCATAAGAGTTAACTCATAAAGCAATAAATCAAAGTAAAGGCATTGAAGCAACACAATGGAAGATTAAGTTTCAGCGGTTGCTTTCAACTTATAACATGTATATCTCATGGATATTGTCAATGCAAAGCAATATAACAAGTGCAATATGCAAGTATGTAGGAATCAATGCACAGTTCACACAAGTGTTTGCTTCTTGAGGTGGAGAGAAATAGGTGAAGTGACTCAACATAAAAGGTAAAAGAATGGCCCTTCGCAGAGGGAAGCATTGATTGCTATATTTGTGCTAGAGCTTTGGTTTTTGAAAACGTAAAGAGAGCATAAAAGTAAAGTTTTGAGAGGTGTTTGTTGTTGTCAACGAATGGTAGTGGGCACTCTAACCCCCTGTTGGCGTCGAAACCCACCGGCGGGTAGTGACCGGCAACACAGGTAGAGCCGGGAACAACTAGGGCTGCGGCTGGCCCCGGTCCCTCGGAGCGACGGCCCGCAAAGCCTCCCGGTCACACGTCCGATGCTATCGCAAGGGCGTGCCACCTGACCTATACCTGGTCGGGAAGGTGTTGGATGATGCCTCGCTTAGTTTCCTGCATGGCATACACGTAAACGTTAAATACGAGCCTCGATCGGCTCTCGGGTTATCCCGTGAATCGGCTCAAAGAGCCGATCCACCCATGATTCGTACAAGGTGTCCGAATATATGGTGGTCCTGCTTGATCAAGATAAAGTTAAAACGATCTACGACGATTTAGGGTTTTCACCGCATAATCGGATCATCCTACTCACGACTGGGCCTCGCGCTCGCGTACGGTGACCGTAAGCCGATCCTAGATAGGGCCTAAAAACCAACACGAGGTTGATCCCCGGAACATCCTGTCTAGGGCTAGCAAACTCCACCCTACACGCCGCTGGATCCTCCAACCCTTTGTAAGGCCTAACTATTGCGGATGTTAAACTAATCCTTGATGAACAAGGAGCAACCGTAACGGATCGGATCTACTAAACTATGATCAAGCGGGGTGCCGCCCCTACACCTAAGATAGGTGTAAGGGCGGCTAGATGCATAAGGGTTGCACTACGACAAGCATATGATACAAAGAACAATGCTAACCCTAACACATCTAAGATAACTACGTTGCTCGCCATCAAAAAGGCTTCAGCACGAGCAACGCATGAACAACGTGGGTAGGCTTGTGCTGCCTAGATCGCAAGATGCGATCTAGGCAGCATGGTGCTTACCGGAGAAACCCTCGAGACGAAGGAGTTGGCGATGCGCCGAGATTTGTTTGTGTTGAACGTTGGTTGTTGTTTATTCCATAAACCCTAGATACATATTTATAGTCCAGGGGACTTTCTAATTCGGGCGTGCACCTAACCGTGCACGGGTAAAACTCTAACTCCTAACCGATACGTAATCTAATATGTTACAGATACACGGGCAATTAGCCCAACTTGGTACACAAGGCCGATTCACGTATTTCTTCCATGTATATTCTTCAAGTCCATCTTGATCGCGGCCCACCTCTGACTCGGTCAAATTCTGGTGATAACACATGCCCCCCTGGTTTTGGAAATGACATTTCCAAAATCATTACGCTTTTCTTTCGTCGGGTCATGTCGTGGTAGAGCAGAAACCGCCGCAGAATCCTCATCATGATGCCTTGCCCCCTCCACTTCTCCACGTGGCCGCAAAATTTTCCTGTTGGGCAACATCTCCTCGGAAACTGCTGTGGCATTGAATCTCCCTCATATCCCTTTTATTTAACCGTTCTAAACAGCTTGCTCCTCCTTCGTCCTCCTCGCATTAGCACCAAAAAACCTCTCGTGCCGCCATGTCTTCTTCCGCCTCCTCCTCCTCCGAGCTTTCCTACGGGTCCTCCTCCTCCCGCGAGACGCCGCCGGAAATCCGTGCCCCGAGAAGAATGGGACGAGGAAAGCCACGCCTCCTCCATCCGGTCCGAGGACGACAAGTCCTTGACCAGCGGGGATGAAGATCTTCAGTTCCTCGCCGACGGGAACTCGGAGTCGAAAGCGAGGACGAACGGTTCCCCTGGGACGGCTGCCTCACCTCTGAAGAAGAGGAAGAGGAAGACGACGACGACGACGACGACTCCCTCGAGGGCTACCCGCCGGCGAAACGCCTCCGCATGTGGTGGGACGACGACAGCAGCGACGATGAAGACGGGGATGAAGCTCCCGTAGAGGGCTATGGGAGTAGCGACGAGGAGCCCATCGGCAGCAGTGCCGATGAGAGTTCCGAGAATGCCGACGAGGGCAGCGATGGCCCATAGATTAGGATCTACTAGTGTAGGCCTAGCAGTAGTAGATTGGTCAATAGACCCTTCTTTTGTTCTTCCTTCTTTGAGCAATCGGCTCTTTCTTTGTAAGAACTCCTGTTTATGAATGAAGAAGTTTCCCCAATTTGAATTTGCCGATTTCTTCTAAACCGATTCTCAATGAGCCGATGGCAACGCATCGGTCTCTCATAATCCGCCCTTCCTTTCTTCGACCACAGGTTGACTGCAATCTTGGTCAAAACTCAAAAAGCCGATGTCGGCGCATCAAGTCTTCATGAACTATCCTTCATCCTTTCGAACAATGAATTTGAGTTCCGCCAGATCACCACCCTTGACGAAAATCGCGGCGCAGGACTAGCCGATGGCCACCCAATCGGCTTTCAAAAACAGAGCATCCACCAAGCCAGCTGCCCCCCGAGTCTCAGTTAAGGCGAAACAGAGACAAGGGCATGCCATTCAGACAAATGGACCTGGGCTAGATCATGTCTGAGAGAACTATCATGCGAGCCAGCCGATTCCCAACAAAATCGGCTCTCCGGAGCGAGAGAACCTTCGGGGTGAGCTGCCCCTCGAGCTTCTTCAGTCCGCTTCTTTGTCTTTGCATGCCGGATCGGCTCCTTTCCTTCGGTGGATCCGAGGCAACCCACCCTTGGCCTGATCTGCACATCCATGCTCGCTCTCGGCATTGTTTTTGAAGAGAGGATCCGAGCCATTAAACCACTCCATTGAGGAGTTCTTCCATTAAAGTCTCTCTTCGTGGCCCAGCTTCTCGCTCCATTGATCCTCCGATCATAACGAGTTATATCCTTAAGTCGATGGCCATGCATCGGCCGTGCTTAAATTTTTTTGAATTTTTACGGCCGATTTATGTGTCGGCCCCCATACCTCAATACCCATCATCAAAGAATATCTTGGGCTGCTGGGCACTTGCAAGACATTCCTACCGCATATCCTCGTGTTTCATCCACCTAGGTGCCCCCGAGCCGATTCTCGTCAAGAGAATTGATGGTATCGGCTCTTCGGTATCCCCTGTTGGGTTAAATGCTGAACCCAGGCAGAATGGATGGTGAGGATAATCTTGGCCGATTGCTGGAATCGGCCTCCACGTTGCTTGCTCGATGAAGGTTTGTAAGGTTCCTCCATAAACTTTTGGGGCCGATCACAAGGATCAGCCTCGCCACGTTTGCTCATTGATTTGTCCCAGCTACATGGTTAGGCCAGTGGATAAAACCAGCCCAATCTCTGACTTTATCATGTTGGTGCGCTTGCTGTCGTCCACCTCGAGTGCATCGTGTAATCATGGAGCACTAAGCTTCGTCGGAAGGACGAGCACCATGTTTGTGTCAGCCGATGTTTCATCATCGGCTTTCCTTTGCTTGGGGCGCCACTCCATTTTCCGTGGACGACCCTCTTCATCCAGGGTTCGCTGAACTTTCGCAGCCAGATCAGGTCGTGCCTTCCTCAGTGTATGCAAGTATAGCCTTTCGGCTTCCTCCAGGCCGCGCAATCGCTGAACCCCGCGCTTTTGGGAACGGGCTGAGCCCATCGGGGCACCACCTTGGCCGGTGGTACCTGTCTTCTTCTTCCCCCTCGTCTTCTGAATCCTCGAGATCTTCCAACCGAGGGGACTCAGCGCGTTTGCTTTGTGGCGGGAGAGGCCCTAGGCGCTTGAACACGGACACGTTGGCTGTCTCCTTCTTCTTCCGGTTGCATTCTGGGCAATTGCCGATTGTGGGCAATCGGCTCATTCCTGAATCCCAGCAGTGTCTGAAAAAGGGACAGTCCCAGTGCCTGTCCTCGTCGTCTCGCTCCCCTGACTTTTCCTTGGCACAGCGCTCGTGCTCCTCCTCATCGTGATCGTGCCGACGATGTCTTCTGGCTTCTCTGGCCAGACGATCTCTTTCATCATCATCGCCGTATCGCCGGCGTTGGTCATACTGACTCACATACTTGTTGAGGAGGTGATCAAAGAGAGGTCGCTGATATCTTATGTTCTTCACTTCTCCCTCTGTGACGTAGCGCTTGCCGTCTTGGCGGAGCCGATCGCGTGGAGCGGCTTCCTCTGAATCTTTGCTATGAGAGCAGCTGCCCTCGTCTCCATCTTTGCCAGAGTGGTGCCCAGGTCCTACCATGTTGATGCTGAACGAGGATCCTGGCTGGCAACCTTCGGGGTAAGTGCATTCCACCATGTTCACGGCGGGGAAGGGGTGTGTGTCGACCTTCATGGCGTACTGGTTGAAAATTAACCGTCCATTTTCTATCGCCATTTGGATCTGCTGCCGCCACACCCTGCAGTCGTTAGTGGTGTGGGTGAACGTGTTATGCCATTTGCAGTATGGCTTTCCATTCAGCTCTTGCACCGTGGGGATCTTGTGGCCTTCGGGTACCTTTATATGCTTCTCCGTGAGTAAGAGATCGAAAATCTGCTCAGTTTTGGTCACGTCGAAGTCGAACCCTTTTGGAGGGCCTTGTGGCTTAACCCATTTGCAGGACACGGGGCCCGCCGCTCGAGTCCATTCAGCCACCGCTACCTCTCGATCTCCCGCAGCACCTTCATCCTCGTCCGCCTCAACCAGGGCTACCGCACGCTTGAATTTGTCCCGGTAAACATCCGGGTGGCGCTGTTCATATGCCGACAGCCTTCGCACCATGTGCGCCAATGAAGGGTAGTCTGCTTGGGAGGCCACGTCCTTGATCGATGATGAGAGACCCACCACCGCCAACTCGACTTCTTCTTTTTCACTTACGTGAACCGAATAGCATCGGTTCCTAATGGTCCTGAAGCGCTGGATGTATTCTGACACTGTCTCCCCGCGCTTCGGTCGTACTTGTGCTAGATCGGCAATGCCAGCCTCGGAAGTCTCTGAGTGATACTGCTCATGGAACTGCTCTTCCAACCGCTTCCAAGTCCGGATGGAGTTCGGTGGCAGCGATGTGTACCACCCGAAAGCCGATCCTGTGAGGGACTGCGCGAAGAACCTCACACACAACTCGTCTGATGCTGAGATCGTGCCCAGCTGTGCCAAATATCGGCTCACATGCTCGATGGAGCTGGAACCATCTGATCCACTAAACTTTGTGAAGTCCGGGAGCCGATATTTGGGTGGTAGCGGGATCAGTTCGTAGTCGTTGGGGTACGGCTTGGTATAGCCGAACGTCTTCCTTTTCGGCATCATGCCGAACTGATCTTTCAGAATTGTACAAATCTGATCCGCGGTGATGGCTGAAGGTGTCGAACCCTGAAGATTCGCCGGGGTGGCATACTTGACCAGCCATGCTTGCTTTTCCGGTTCTAAGCCAACTGCAGGAGCTGGGCTCTGGAGGTTTGTCGGAGTGGCGTACTTAGCTAACCACGTTTGCTTCTCAAGATCGGCTCCCGACGTTCCTCCCGCCGTTCCGGAGGCCCTCGCTGTTGCAACCTGGTTCGAGAGTGCCCAGGTATTGCAGTCCGGTACGTATGCGCACGCGTATCCGTGCGGGATCTCCTTGGGCGCCTCGGGTAGGAATTGGTAGTCACTAGGATCACCACCAATCTTGTAGACGACGTATGCCGATGAGTTCGGCACTTCTGGTGCTGCCCATGCGAACGGCAGCGGAGGATGGGACTGGAGTGGCATCTCTCCTTTGTAAGTCCCCAGAGCTGGTCCCGACGGAGAATACCGATGGCTCATGATTTCCTGGACCACGCGCAGAGCGACACGCTCCAAAGTGTTTACCAGGCTCTCAGAGTGGCGGTGCAGCGAATGAGCCACCATGTAGTTGATCTCCTGACGCAGCGACCTAGTGCGTTCTTCTGACGGGGCGGACAGGTCCACTCCATCGAGTGCGCCTTCAGGTGAGAACCCCTTCCACCTGACGCCATGGGAGCGGGTTCTGTGGAAAGAGCCGATGAGTTCGGCTTCGAGAACCGCCTTGATCTCGTCATGCTTCTTCTTGAGCTCGTCGGTCAGATCCTCATACTTGACCGGAGTGCTTTCCGCCATCTCGGATGTAGATGGCGATGCGGTGGATGTCGAAGATAGTCCCACCGGGCGTGCCAGAATGTGTTGGCGTCAGAAACCCACCGGCGGGTAGTGACTGGCAACACAGTAGAGCCGGGAACAACTAGGGCTGCGGCTGGCCCCAGTCCCTCAGAGCGACGGCCCGCAAAGCCTCCTGGTCACACGTCCGATGCTATCGCAAGGGCGTGCCACCTGACCTATACCTGGTCGGGAAGGTGTTGGATGATGCCTCGCTTAGTTTCCTGCATGGCATACACGTAAACGTTAAATACGAGCCTCGATCGGCTCTCGGGTTATCTCGTGAATCGGCTCAAAGAGCCGATCCACCCATGATTCGTACAAGGTGTCCGAATATATGGTGGTCCTGCTTGATCAAGATAAAGTTAAAACGATCTACGACGATTTAGGGTTTTCACCGCATAATCGGATCATCCTACCCACGATCGGGCCTCGCGCTCGCGTACGGTGACCGTAAGCCGATCCTAGATAGGGCCTAAAAACCAACACGAGGTTGATCCCCGAACATCCCGTCTAGGGCTAGCAAACTCCACCCTACACGCCGCTGGATCCTCCAACCCTTTGTAAGGCCTAACTATTGCGGATGTTAAACTAATCCTTGATGAACAAGGAGCAACCGTAACGGATCGGATCTACTAAACTATGATCAAGCGGGGTGCCGCCCCTACACCTAAGATAGGTGTAAGGGCGGCTAGATGCATAAGGGTTGCACTACGACGAGCATATGATACGAAGAACAATGCTAACCCTAACACATCTAAGATAACTACGTTGCTCGCCATCAAAAAGGCTTCAGCACGAGCAACGCATGAACAACGTGGGTAGGCTTGTGCTGCCTAGATCGCAAGATGCGATCTAGGCAGCATGGTGCTTACCGGAGAAACCCTCGAGACGAAGGAGTTGGTGATGCGCCGAGATTTGTTTGTGTTGAACGTTGGTTGTTGTTTATTCCATAAACCCTAGATACATATTTATAGTCCAGGGGACTTTCTAATTCGGGCGTGCACCTAACCGTGCACGGGTAAAACTCTAACTCCTAACCGATACGTAATCTAATATGTTACAGATACACGGGCAATTAGCCCAACTTGGTACACAAGGCCGATTCACGTATTTCTTCCATGTATATTCTTCAAGTCCATCTTGATCGCGGCCCACCTCTGACTCGGTCAAATTCGGTGATAACACCCCCTTGCCGGACAAACCTTCAAAGAGCGGCTCCCATGAATTATTTTTATTTTTGGGTGGCACTCCTTCCAACCTTTCTTTCACAAACCATGGCTAACCGAATCCTCGGGTGCCTCGCCAACAATCTCATACCATGAAGGAGTGCCTTTTTATTTTAGTTTTATTATGATGACACTCCTCCCCACCTTTGCTTTCTCAAGCCATGGCTAACCGAATCCTTCGGGTGCCGTCCAACAATCACATACCATGGAGGAGTGTCTATTTAGGTTAATTAATTTGGGACTGGGAATCCCATTGCCGGCTCTTTTTGCAAAATTATTGGATAAGCGGATGAAGCCACTAGTCCATTGGTGAAAGTTGCCCAAAAAGAATGAAAGATAAACACCACATACTTCCTCATGAGCTATAAAACATTGACACAAATCAGAGGTGATAAATTTTGAATTATTTAAAGGTAGCACTCAAGCAATTTACTTTGGAATGGCGGAGAAATACCATGTAGTAGGTAGGTATGGTGGACACAAATGGCATAGTGGTTGGCTCAAGGATTTTGGATGCATGAGAAGTATTCCCTCTCGATACAAGGCTTAGGCTAGCAAGGTTATTTGAAACAAACACAAGGATGAACCGGTGCAGCAAAACTCACATAAAAGACATATTGAAAACATTATAAGACTCTACACCGTCTTCCTTGTTATTTCAAAACTCAATACTAGAAATTATCTAGACTTTAGAGAGACCAAATATGCAAACCAAATTTTAGCAAGCTCTATGTATTTCTTCATTAATAGGTGCAAAGTATATGATGCAAGAGCTTAAGCATGAGCACAACAATTGCCAAGTATCACATTATCCAAGACATTTTATCAATTACTACATGTAGCATTTCCCGTTTCCAACCATATAACAATTAACGAAGCAGTTTCAACCTTCGCCATGAACATTAAAAGCTACGAACACATGTGTTCATATGAACCAGCGGAGCGTGTCTCTCTCCCACACAAGCATGTATTTATTCAGAGAATGAAAATAACAAAACAAAAACAAAAATAAAAGCACAAAGACGCTCCAAGTAAAGTACATAAGATGTGACCGAATAAAAATATAGTTTCAAGAGAAGAAACCTGATAAGTTGTCGATGAAGAAGGGGATGCCTTGGGCATCCCCAAGCTTAGACGCTTGAGTCTTCTTGAAATATGCAG
The DNA here is from genome assembly GCF_022539505.1 of Lolium rigidum. NCBI lineage: Eukaryota > Viridiplantae > Streptophyta > Magnoliopsida > Poales > Poaceae > Lolium > Lolium rigidum. The sequence continues at coordinate 340,819,060 of NC_061510.1, forward strand.
GGATGAACCACGGGGGCATCCCCAAGCTTAGACTCTTCACTCTTCTTGATCATAGTATATCATCCTCCTCTCTTGACCCTTGAAAACTTCCTCCACACCAAACTCAAAGCAAACTCATTAGAGGGTTAGTGCATAATCAAAAACTCACATGTTCGGAGGTGACACAATCATTCTTAACACTTCTGGACATTGCTCAAAGCTACTGGAAGTTAATGGAGCAAAGAAATCCATCCAACATAGCAAAAGAAGCAATGCGAAATAAAAGGCAGAATCTGTCAAAACAGAACAGTCCGTAAAGTCGAATTTTATTGAGGCACCAGACTTCTCAAATGAAAATGCTCAAATTGAATGAAAGTTGCGTACTTATCTGAGGATCACTCACGTAAATTGGCAAAATTTTCTGAGTTACCTACAGAGAATTAGGCCCAGATTCGTGACAGCAAGAAATCTGTTTCTGCGCAGTAATCCAAATCTAGTATGAACCTTACTATCAAAGACTTTACTTGGCACAACAATGCGATAAAAATAAGATAAGGAGAGGTTGCTACAGTAGTAACAACTTCCAAGACACAAATATAAAATAAAAGTACTGTAGCAAAATAAACACATGGGTTATGTCCCAAGAAGTTCTTTCTTTATAGCCATTAAGATGGGCTCAGCAGTTTTAATGATGCACTCGCAAGAGATAGTATTTGAAGCAAAAGAGAGCATCAAAAAGAAAATTCAAAACACATTTAAGCCTAACATGCTTCCTATGCATAGGAATCTTGTAAATAAACAAGTTCATGAAGAGCAAAGTAACAAGCATAGGAAGATAAAACAAGTGTAGCTTCAAAAATTTCAGCACATAGAGAGGTGTTTTAGTAACATGAAAATTTCTACAACCATATTTTCCTCTCTCATAATAACTTTCAGTAGCAACATGAGCAAACTCAACAATATAACTATCACATAAAGCATTCTTATCATGAGTCTCATGCATAAATTTATTACTCTCCACATAGGCATAATCAATTTTATTAGTAATAGTGGGAGCAAATTCAACAAAGTAGCTATCATTATTATTCTCATCATCAAATATAGGAGGCATATTGTAATCAAATTTATCCTCCATAACAGGCGGTACTAAAAGACCAATATCATTATAATCATCATATATGGGAGGCAAAGTATCATCAAAGTAAATTTTCTCCTCAATGCTTGGGGGACTAAAAATATCATGCTCATCAAAACCAGCTTCCCCAAGCTTAGAACTTTCTATATCATTAGCAACAATGGTATTCAAAGTGTTCATACTAATATGTTCCATGGGTTTTTAAATTTTCGCATCAAACCATCCATGTCTTAAATCAGGAAATAGAATAAGAAGCTCATTGTTGTCCATTATGCCAAACTAGTGTAAACAAGAAACAAAAAGATGCAATTGCAGGATCTAAAGGAAATAGCTTTGAGCACACACACAACGGCAACAGAAAAGTACTTTACCTGGGACCGGAGTATGAGAGCCTTTTACCTTTCCTCCCCGGCAACGACGCCAGAAAAGTGGCTAGTTGCCGGGGTCCGGTGTGTGTGTGCCGTTTACCTTTCCTCCCCGGCAACGGCGCCAGAAAACAGCTTGATGTCTATGGGTGCTTCTACTCTTGTAGACAGTGTTGGGCCTCCAAGAGCAGAGGTTTGTAGAACAGCAACAAGTTTCCCTTAAGTGGATCACCCAAGGTTTATCGAACTTAGGGAGGAAGAGGTCAAAGATATCCCTCTCATGCAACCCTGCAACCACAAAGCAAGAAGTCTCTTGTGTCCCCAACACACCTAATAGGTGCACTAGTTCGGCAAAGAGATAGTGAAATACAAGTGGTATGAATAAGTATGAGCAGTAGTACCGGTGTCGTCGTGGTGAACGAGCAGATGCCATAGGATGGCTTAAGTTGGGGCCGAATGGACGTATGAGGATTCGGGGGAGGGTTTGCGATTAGATGGGAAGAACTTCCGGATGCTTTCCTCAAGAACACAACCAAAGGCTGGTATACAAGAAGAGAGACAAGAGGAAGAACTCTTTACTAGATCGCTAGCTTCATTGATCTCAACATGGTTACAAGTTTCTCAGTACACTGATCTCTCTATGGTCTCGCGCTTGTAGGAGGCAGTACCCCCTCTCCTTATATAGGGAAGAGGGTGGCTTACACTGGAAGAAACCCTAATGGCATCTTTGACTAGACAAACTACTTTACAAAGCTACTTTAATCATAGATGACACCGGAGTCCTCTTTAATCGGGGCGCTGACGTCCTCCGGCTTCTTTGACCGTCACTCTTCTCTTTATCGTCAGCCCTTCGTCAAAAGTTACTTTGCTTAGCTCATCTTTGTCTTCTAGCTCTGGAGAGAATCTTTGACCGGTCCTGCCGACAGGCTCTCCCTTCCGGTATCTTCTTTACCGGGTTCCGGTATACCCCTCTTGGGGATACCGGCTTAGCTCCACTTAGCTAAACTCTTAACCTCAGGTTCCGGTATAAACATTAAACCGGTATCTTGATGGCACGAGCCATCCGGTTTGGCATGCCTTTGGCATACCGGGGGTCATCCCCCAACATTAGTCCCCGAAGCTGGTATAGTCTGGTGGATCCTATCCAACAGACCATGCCAGGTTCTTATGTCTTTGATACCGGTTTGATTCATCCGGCGTCACGCTCGGATCCGGCATCTTTGCCCGGATCCTCCTCATCTTTTCTTTGCAAGTCATACCCCGGTATCTTATCTTCCGGTATCTTAACCATTAAACGCTTCCTCGGCGAAGTCGAGAATATCTCGGGCCCCGCGCCTGACAGAGACATGCGCACTGTGGCTGACGCGCCAGTGTCAGTTGTCATTTCGCTTCGACTCCCGCGCGCTCATTTAATGCACCGCAGCGGATCCCACTAGCCGTTCCAGATCTCTGTGTGCCCCCGTGTGGCCTTCGGTTTTTTCGCGTGTATCCCTTCGACACGTGGCGGCCCATGGTGCGAACCGCCGTGGGCCGCGAGGCGAACCGCCGCGGCCCAGCGGTTTCCAGCCCACTTCCCTTCTTCTTTATAGGCGCAACCGCCGCCCCTCCTTCATCTTCTTCGCATTCTCCACTTCCTCGCGCGCAGAGTTCATCGCCTCCGTGCCTTTGCCATTCTCCGTCGCCGCCGCTTGTTCGAGCCCGCCGCCCGGCGAACTTACCTCCTTCGTTCCGCCGGACCTCGCCGCGCGGAGATCCTTAGCTGCAACTTCACCGCGCCCGCAGCATTTGTGTTTCCTCAAGCTGTTCTTCGCCTCGCCGTCGCCGGACTTCCTCGCCGGCCCCGGGCTCGCCGCTCCTCCAGCAAACTTCTTCCCTCGCGACTTCGCCGCCTCAGGTTAGGCTCGACGCGCCTTTACCTCTTTCTCTTTTGCATTTTGGATCTCGGGGACGGTAGAGTATTTATTCGCTCTTTGTTTTGCTTTTCCTCTTACTCGTAGATCTTCGCGCGAGGGTTCGTTTGGGGGAAAACTGTTTCTCGGTAGATTTCGGCATCTCCTAGATCTCCATGTCTAGCGAGGGATCTCTCCCTGCCGCCACTTCTAGCACCCAAGATAGCAACGCCTCCGACGGGCTAACCGACGACCTCGCCCGGATGGGCCAGGCATCCAGCCGGAAGCAAGAGGCCGGTACATCTAGCCGGGCCTCCGGAAAGGACAAGACACGCGGAGCCTGGAGAGGTTCCGACGTGACCCAATATGAGATCGACTGGCTTTACCGGTCCAGGAGGATTCCGGAAGGAGTTACATGTCGGCTTCCTCGCGGCGAAATCCAACCGGTGCTCGAACCGGGTGAGGCCGTTGTTTTCCTTGCTCACTTTGAGCGTGGCTTCGGCCTTCCTGCCTCAGATTTCTTTCGCCAACTCCTTGACTTCTATCGCCTCCAACCTCATCATCTCCCCGGCAACGCCGTTTTTTATCTTTCTTGCTTTGTGGCCTTCATGGAGGGCTACATTGGCATCCGTCCCGCTCGCGAGACGTTTGCCCGCTTTTTCTCCCTTCGGATCAATTCGGTCCAGGGCAAGGACATTCCTAAGCCCAAACCCCCGTTCAATGCGGGTCCTGTATTATCGGCTCCCGCCAAGGGAGCCCCTTTTAAGTTCAACGGCCTCGAGTCTTGCCGCTTGTGGCGGACGACGTTCTTCTATGTGAAGAACGCGGGCGACGAGGACCTCATCAACTTGCCGGCGTTCAACCCGGCGCCACCCGCCAAGACCAAGCGGCGGTACAACCCCGGAAGGGATCACACCGAGACGAACCGGGTGGTGCGCTTCATGCAGGGGTTGATGAGGGACACCAAGATCTGCTCCGACGATATCATCCGTGCCTTCATCAGCCGCCGGGTGCTTCCCCTCCAGCAGCGCGCTCACAAAATTAGTGAGATGTACGGCCCCGGCGATCCCACCAAGATCACCGGCTTGGCTTTGAGCAAGGAGGACGTGGTCCTAAAGGCGGGCCAAATCTGCCAAACGGACATGCCGGATGACTGGGAGTGGGGCCTTTGCCCTCTTAGTGCCAGGAATCCTCCGTCCAAAGATGTAAGAAGATATGCGGCTCGGGTCGTGTTACCGGTAACTTTTGTGCTAGTGTCTAACCTTTCTTTTTTCCTTTGCTTTCAGGCCAAGGCCCGCTTCCCCCGGATTGATTCAGACCGGCGAGGCCCTGTCCAGAAGAGGCCCTTGGACAAGTACGATCCGGATCCTGTCATTCATTGGCTGGATCTGAGGATGGGCCGGACTCCAGCTTCCCGCCTCGGCAAGTCTCCGCCGGAACCAGCTGGTTCGTCTGATGATTTGACCATACTTGAGGTAGCCTTTCCGTTCGTTTTCTTATGCTCTTTTTGCTATTTCCGTTCTGTAGACATTCCCTCAGTCAGCAACAAACCACAGGTCCATGAGCACGTGCCTCCGCTGCAAGCTGAGGTGGGGGACGAGTTCCTGGACAACCTTATGGCCGAAGGCCAGAAGAGTGATCCTCCGGCTGCTGATGCCGGCCCCAGCCGTGCCTCTTCCGGCAAGCGCCCTCGGACCGAGGTCATCGGCGGGAAGCAGGTCGGCACCAAGCGCTACAAGCAGAGGCGGATGCCGATGTCTTCCGGGTAAGTTTTATCTCTTTTTATACTCTCTTTGTTTCCACCGAATTCTTCTCCGGTTGCTTTTTTCCAACTCGTTCTCCTTTTCCTTTCTTTCAGCCCTGCACTTGAGCTTGGCTCGGCCGGCTCCGCTGGCTCCGCCGGCTCCGCGAGGACTTCAACTCCTCCTCCTCACTCAAGTCCGGCACCATCTGGTGCCGGCAACACCTCTGCCTCCCCTTCGGGGGGCACTACAAGTTCGGGGCGCGCGGCCCCAACACCTCCAGATCACCGCGCGGAGGAGGACTCTACCTCCCCTCCGGAGACCCAAGACACCGGCGCCAGCAACATCGGCGCCGGCCAAACTGATGCCGGGCGGGCGGAACCTCTGGTTCCCTCTTCCCCGAAGAAGAAGAAGAAGAAGCCAAACTCTTCCCCTACCGCGCCGGATGCTTCCGCGCCGGTCTTTATTCCTCCTCCTGAGGCCACGCCGACACCGCCGCCCAGCCAAGGACCTTCCGCGGCCAAGCAGCCGGTGCCGTCCAAGACCCCCAAGATCACCACTTTTCTAAAGCCCGGGGCTTCCCGCGGCAAGGCTGTGGAGGGCGGCACCTCTGGTGGTTCAGGAGATGTGGTGCTGCACGTCGGCCCCGCCGCGCTCGTTGCACAGGACAAGCCCACCGGCCTCCTAGGTCGGATCGTTGAACTGAAGCGCGCGGGCAAGGACTTGGGGCACCTCCTCCCCTATGCCCAGAAGTGGAACGAGGCGGATATCTCTGCCTCAACCCGCGGCCTGGGGAAGGACCGCCTTCCGGCGCCGGATCCTGCCGGGGCTCGGTCCACTGAAGAACACTTCACGCGTGTTAAACGCGCCGTGAAAGAGTTCGACAGTGCTTGGTACGATGCTACCAACAATGTGGTGGTAAGTTCTGCTAAACCTCTTTCATAATTCCTGTTGATGCCGGTTTCTTTTTCTTTCCGGATCTTATCTATTCTCCCGGCCCCGAGTTTTGTGGTGAGAGCGTAGCTCTTGGCGCAAAACTTTAACTTAAAACTTAGCGTGAAACCGGCACTGCCAGTCCCCGAGTTTCGGGTTAAACACCTTCCTCTTAGCACACGACTTTCCTTAGAAGCGCGCAAAACCGGCACTGCCAGTCCCCGAGTTTTGGGTTAAGAACCTTGTTCTCTAGCGCAAAACTTAGCTCAAAAACTTAGCGCAAAACCGGCACTGCCGATCCCCGAGTTTCGGGTTAAAACTTTGTTTCTTTCTCACAACTACTTTCCTTTGAACAGAGCACTGTCGACACCCGGAAGCAACTCTTCGAGGAGCTTTTGTGGGAGCATCGGGAGCTTGCTTGAGGCTCACGACCACTGCCAAGGTTTGTTTCTTTTACCTCCGGCATCTTTTCCCCGGAATGTTTCCTTCTTTGATACTTACGCACTTTTTGTTTAACAGTTGTTCCGGAAGCTAGCCTCGAGGCCCTGAAGGCCCAGGTTGCCAAGCTTCAAGGTACCATCCTTTCTTTTTCTGCTAACCCTTTCCTTTTTTCATTTGATCTATTGTTGCTTGCTAAGACTTTTCTTTTCGGTACTTAGGCGAGAAGGAGCAGCTCCTCAAGGAGCACAACGAGGCGCTGGAGGCCCAGAAGACCGCCTTGGGGGAGCTCAAGGAGCAGGCTATACAAGCCGCGCTCCGGCATGAGCAAGCCTTGAAGGATGCCCGGGTTGCAGCGGAGGCTGAGGCTGGCGGAGGTTGTGGAGGACTCCACGAACGCCAACACCGTCTTGACGGCAGAGCTGGAGGAGGAAAGGAAGGCGCGGAAAGCAGCGGAGCGGCTTATTGATACCATGACCACCGATCATCGGGAGTATGATCGGTTGGTTATGAAAATAGATGCGCTAGCTCTCCGTAAGTCCTTGCCTTGTCCCTTCTCTTGCTTACCAGCTTTTTTCCTTTGAAGCTATATCTTTGTTCCTTTCTTTCCCGACACACTCTTTTCCGGTATCTTGTGTTTATGTTTTTCTTTCTTTACGCAGAGCACTTCCCGGAATCCCGGTCCTATCGTTGTGAAGAAAGTAAGGGAGGACCGGATTGCGCGGGAGTTCCCCAACATGGATGCGCACCGGGACGGGTACGACTATCTTGTCGCCCTCTCGGCGCGGGTCCAACATATGCGTTGCGTCGACCGGCTTCTTGTCGACCTGCCAACCGCCGCCATCCGGATCTTCAAGGTGTTATGGCCCGAGGAGGAGCTGCCGGAGAACATCACGCTCACCGCCAACCGGCTCAAAGATGCCGGGCACCGGATCCGCGAGTGGCAATGCTCGCGGCTCGTGCTTGGAGCCGACACGGCGCTGCGCTCCGCGTGCTCATGGTATCCTGCTCTTGATCTGGACGCTCTTCAGGGCGTGCGCGCGGATGCTCCCACGGACACCGACCCAGCGCTCACCGCGAAGCGGCAGGACCGGGCATACCGGCTTGCCGAATATGCCGAGGTCCGCACCTTCATCCCACCCCCTCCTGGCGTCAAGGACTACCTCAGCGATGAGGAAGAAGAAGACGAGGGAGATGAAGGTGAAGCTGCCGGGGACGTGCCGCCGGAAGCTCCCGAAGCCGACGCTACTCCTCCTGAAGATGCCGAGGCCGGTGCTGCTCCACCCGACGTCCCTGCTGCCTGATGACCTTCTATGACACCTTTGCCTGCTATGCCTGTTGGCCCTGTTTACCTTAAAACAATGTCTGTTAAATTCTGCCCCGGTATGCCGGGGCTTAAGATGTAAAACTTAAGTTTCCTTGTGGTTGTGCTACAACATTTCCTGCCGGTAAGTTATACCGGTAGCTAAGTATTTATGAGTGCGGGTAGTTTTGCTTTGAGAGGGAGAGCACCTCGCTCAGGTAGTATACCGGCCTCTGGACGGTTTTTCCTTCCTCTTCTCTTTCTACTACCACAACAACACTCACGACCCGGTTGGTTGCTGCTATGTACAACAACATCGGTTCTCTTTCCAATGGCGAAGCCAATATTGGTGCGGTAGCTAACATTGTTTTCAGCTCCTTGAATGCTGCGTCTGCCTGAGGGGTCCAGACGAACTTATCGGATTTTCTCATTAAGGCATACAATGGCAAGGCCTTCTCTCCCAACCTGCTTATGAACCGGCTTAGCGATGCTAAGCTTCCGGTAAACTTTTGTATGTCCTTCAAATCCTGTGGTATTGTCATTCTTTCGATTGCCCGGATCTTTACCGGATTGACCTCAATGCCTCGGCTTGAGACGAGGAAACCCAGCAGCTTGCCGGCGGGGACACCGAAAGTGCATTTTGCCGGATTGAGTTTCATCCGGAACCTCCTTAGGTTATCAAACGTTTGCCGGAGATCATCGATCAGGGTATCTTTTACCTTAGTTTTTATCACGATGTCATCCACATACACCTGCACATTCTTTCCGATCTGATCAAACAAGCATTTTTGCATACAGCGCTGGTACGTTGCACCAGCGTTGCGCAAACCAAAAGGCATAGTGATATAGCAGTAAGCCCCGTGCGGGGTAATGAACGCAGTTTTTATTTGATCTTCCTTTTTCAAGGGAATCTGGTGGAAACCGGAATAGGCATCCAGGAAGGACAACAACTCACACCCAGCGGTTGAATCAATCACTTGATCGATCCGTGGCAAAGGAAAAGGGTCTCTTGGGCAAGCTTTGTTGAGGTTGGTGTAGTCGATGCACATGCGCCACACCTTCGGTGCTTTTGCCTCCAGGTTCTCATCTTTCTTCTTTTCAACCATCACCGGATTGGCCAGCCACTCGTGTGCGTGACCTCCACAATGAATTTGGCAACAAGCGGTTTGGTTACCTCTTCTCCTATGATCTTTCTTCTATCTTCAGCGAACCGGCGCAAGGGTTGTCGCACCGGCTTGGCATCTTTCCGAACGTTCAAGGAGTGCTCAGCCAGCTCCCTCGGAACACCTACCAAATCTTCGGTTGACCGGGCAAAGATATTCCGATTCTCACGGAGGAAGCCGACGAGCGCGCTTTCCTATGCTTGATCGAGGCCGGCACCGATACGAACGGTGCGCTCTGGGTAGGCCGGATCCAGCACAATGTCCTTTGTCTCATTTGTTGGCTTGAATGCCGGAGCGCTCAGACTTGCACTCATTGCCGCTAAGCTCAGCTGTGAGGACTGAGCCAGCGCAACAGCTGTTTGCATCCTTTTCTTTTCCTCCGCGATCACCAGCGATTCCGCTAGGTTCGATCCGGCAGACGCTGTTTCCAGCGAGATCTTGTAGTTTCCCACCACAGTCAGAGGTCCACGAGGTGCCGGCATCTTCATCTTGAGATACGCCGTGTGGGTCGAGGCCATGAAGGCCGCCAGTGCCGGTCTCCCCAGCAAAGCATGGTACGGACTATCTAAGTCCACCACCTCAAACTCCAGGTTCTCAACCCGGCAATTGTCACGTCCTCCAAACGACACGTCCACCCGGACTTTTCCAACCGGTGCGCAGGACAAACCCGGAACGATTCCATGGAACGTTGTGCGCGTTGGCTGAAGCATGTTTTCTGTTATGCCCAGCGTATGCATGGTGTGCTTGTACATGATGTTGATGCTGCTGCCATTGTCTATCAGCACCTTGCTGAACTTCACTCGAGTTTGCGGCCCTTTCATGATTGGGTCCACAACAAGAGCATATCCGCCCGGATTCGGCATGATTTTGGGGTGATCCTTGATCGACCAAGCAATTTCCTGGTTGGACCACTGCATGTATTTAGGCACTGCCGGCATCACAGCATTTACTTCCATGGAGCGGCGGTGCATACTTTGCCTGTCTGTCGGCTCAGTGACAAAAACAACACAGCACAGATGCGGGTCTTCGTAAACATTCCGGCCTAAAGGTGGCGGTGGAGGTAGCTGGTTATCATCTTGTTCCACCCGGTTAACTTGCTGGTACTGCTGCCGGTTTGGCTGCACCGGTAAAGCGTTTGGCCCGGTAAGCGGCGGTGGTGGCGGTAGCTGCTGCTGCCGCGGCATGTCCGGTGGTGGCATCATTGCATTGCCTCCTCGCCCTTGGGCATCTTTTACCGCCCCTTTTTCCATCAAGTACTTGGTCCAGGTACAATCCTTCGTCAGATGGTTTGACGGGTGTGCCGGATTCGGTGTGTGCCACCGGCATGGTTGGTCCATGGCAGCTTCCATGGTGTATTTTGCGGGTTCTTGCCAGTTTCTTTTCTGGACCCAGGGTTTCTTTTCCACCCATTGTTTCTTTGGACCCGCCCATGGCTGCGATCCGGTTCTTTGCCTCTGGCTGCCGCTGGCATCAGAGTCTTCCTGCACAGCAGCAACTTGCTGCGGGCCATACCTTCGATCCGGGAAATCTTCCCTCCTCTTGTTGTTCCGGTTGTCCCGGTGTTGCTCTTGGCGTTGCTGTTCCGGTTCAGGTTGCACTGCCGGCTGCGTTGGGTCTCCCAACGCGTAGTTATCCGCCACACGTATCATCTCTGCCAACGTTGTCGGCATGTTCCGCTGCAGCTTTTGCCACAGCGGCGAACCTCTTTTGCACCCACTGCTAAACCAAGCAATGGCCTGTGCCTCGATTACCCCTTCACAAGAGTTCCTTGTGGTGTTCCACCGGGCCAGATAATCCCGGTCTGTTTCGTTCGGGCGCTGCACACACAGAGCAAGTTGCTGCGGCCTGTTTGGCCTCTGATAGGTGCTGCTGAAATTGCTCACAAAAGCCTCCTCAAAATCCAGCCAGCCATTTATGCTTCCTGCCGGCAAGTTGTTTAGCCAGATTCTTGCCGGTCCAACCAGAAACGATGGTATGATCCTCACGGCCCAACGCCGGTTTCCTCCTCCTGCTACGGTTCCTCCGCCTCCTGCGACGTATACCGCGGTCACGTAATCCGCGAGCCAATCTTCCGGCTTCGTAGTGCCATCGTATGTTTTTGTGTCACGGGGCAACGTGAAGTTGCGAACCGGTGGTTTTTCTCTCATGATTCTTGGGCCAAAGCACTTTGGACCTGGAGGACCTTCCTCCTCGATCATTTCTGACAAGTATACTCTATCCAGACGGTGCCTCGCATCCCGTTCCGGTAAGTATCTCTCTCCCAAGCGTTCTCCCAAAGGGTTCCGGTATGCTGCCGGTCTGTTAGAATCGGCTTCATCGTAACGTTCCGGTGCCGCGGCCCTTGCCTGCCGGTACCTTGGTGGAGGCATCTCTTCCTCATCTTCATCATACGCTGCCCTTGCAGCCGGATAGTTTTGCCCGGTTTCATGTTTACCGGCATGTTTGTTTCCGGCATAGCCTTCTTTGGCGTAGCCTCGCTCTGCCCCTTGGCTTTTTCTACCGGCATCGTGTTGCCCGGCTTTTTGTTTACCGGCAAGGACCGGATCATACACAGTCATCTGCCGTGCGTTCACTTCTTTTTCTTTTCTTCCGTCCGGATGGGGGACGAGGCCTGCCCATGGGACTTGCTTCCGGCATTCTTTGTTGAACGCGCGGATTTCGAGGCTATTGCCTTGTTCAGCTTAGCCAGCTGCTCGGCGTTCTGCTGCTCTACGGCATCTAGCAGCTCTCGACACGCTCTTGTTGTTTTGCCGAGCCTCTCCGGTAGCGAATCACACGGATCTACGGCAGCCTTAGCAGCTTTTATTGTTTTATCCGGACTGCTGTACTTAGGTTTCTCTACAATGCTAACGGATGCGGAGGTACTTTTGCCGGTAAGAACTTCCTTACGCAAATCCCGATCTAGATTGCGAGCCTTAAGCCGGTTTTCCGGTATCCTAGCAGCATGAGCGCTAACAGAAGCAAAGCCATGGGCAGCGTTATACTCACGTACGGTTAGGTTCAGCTCGCGCTGCGCCTTGACGACGTCTTTGCCGCTCTCGAGTATCCTCAGGCGCTGCGCCTCCAGCTCCGCTTGAGCCGCTGCCGGGTCGATGTTCTGCGCGATGGGGGTTGCCAGCGCGTTCATCGCCGTTTGGAGAGGCGTTGCCGGTGGCGCGGATGATGCTCCCGCTGCGCCTGCGTCGCGCTCCAGCGGTGGCTTAGCCGCACGGGTCGAAACCGCGCGACCAGCACCTTCAGCCTCAACCTCCTTTCCTGCACCAGCCACACCGGTCATCATTACCTCGACGCTGCCGGGCGCGCGACCAGCACAGAGCCATCTTGGCGGGTCCGGTGCCACCAGCACCGGCGAGAGGCGCTGGCGCACGGGGACGGTGCCGAAGTAGATGCGGTGGCTGCCGAACTCGATGATGCGGCCGTTCTTGGGGAAGATGCCGCCGTTGGCGAAGCAGCCCGCGTTGTCGTTGATGAAATCGATGGAGTAGAAGCTCTGCACGAGCGCAGACACCGTCCGCTCGCCGGCGAACTCGAGGAGGCCCGCCCGAATGTGTACTCCAGCATGCGCCACTTCATGCCCCACGGTGGGCGCCAACTGTCGTCGTGGTGAACGAGCGGATGCCATAGGATGGCTTAAGTTGGGGCCGAATGGACGTATGAGGATTCGGGGAGGGTTTGCGATTAGATGGGAAGAACTTCCGGATGCTTTCCTCAAGAACACAACCAAAGGCCGGTATACAAGAAGAGAGACAAGAGGAAGAACTCTTTACTAGATCGCTAGCTTCATTGATCTCAACATGGTTACAAGTTTCTCAGTACACTGATCTCTCTATGGTCTCGCGCCTGTAGGAGGCAGTACCCCCTCTCCTTATATAGGGGAGAGGGTGGCTTACACTGGAAGAAACCCTAATGGCATCTTTGACTAGACAAACTACTTTACAAAGCTACTTTAATCATAGATGACACCGGAGTCCTCTTTAATCGGGGCGCTGACGTCCTCCGGCTTCTTTGACCGTCACTCTTCTCTTTATCGTCAGCCCTTCGTCAAAAGTTACTTTGCTTAGCTCATCTTTGTCTTCTAGCTCTGGAGAGAATCTTTGACCGGTCCTGCCGACAGGCTCTCCCTTCCGGTATCTTCTTTACCGGGTTCCGGTATACCCCTCTTGGGGATACCGGCTTAGCTCCACTTAGCTAAACTCTTAACCTCAGGTTCCGGTATAAACATTAAACCGGTATCTTGATGGCACGAGCCATCCGGTTTGGCATGCCTTTGGCATACCGGGGGTCATCCCCCCAACAACCGGCACCAGAAAAGTGCTTGCTGGCGTGTGGTTGATGGTGGTAATATTGCAGGAAGTACAGATGCAGTAAAACAGTAAACAAGCAGCGATAGCGGTATTTAGGAACAAGGCCTAGGGATCATACTTTCACTAGTGGACACTCTCAACATTGATCACATAACAGAATAAATAGATAAATGCTAGACTCTACACTCTCTTGTTGGATGATGAACACCACTAACTGTGTAGGATTACACGAACCCTCAATGCCGGAGTTAACAAGCTCCACAATATTCAATGTTCATGTTTAAATAACCTTAGAGTGCATGACAGATCAACATAACCAAACCAAGTACTAACATAGCATGCACACTCGTCACCTTCACACTACGAAAGGAGGCATAGATCACATCAATACCATCATAGCAATAGTTAACTTCATAATCTACAAGAGATCACAATCATAGCCTACGCCAAGTACTACACGATGCACACACTGTCACCATTACACCGTGCATGAGGAATAAACTACTTTAATAACATCACTAGAGTAGCACACAGATAAATTGTGATACAAAACACATTGCAATCATAAAGAGATATAAATAAGCACTTAATTATGCCATTCATAACAGTGAATAAGTATTCTGTGAAATATAGCCTAAGAGACCCACACGGTGCACACACTCGTCACCTTTACACACGTGGGACAAGGAGTCTCCGGAGATCACATAAGTAAAACCCACTTGACTAGCATAATGACATCTAGATTACAAGCATCATCATATGAATCTCAATCATGTAAGGAAGCTCATGAGATTATTGTATTGAAGTACATAGGAGAGAGATGAACCACATAGCTACCGGTACAGCCCTTAGCCTCGATGGAGAACTACTCCCTCCTCATGGGAGACAGCAGCGTTGATGAAGATGGCGGTGGTGTCGATGGAGGAGCCTTCCGGGGGCACTTCCCCGTCCCGGCGGCGTGCCGGAACGGAGACTCCTGTCCCCGGATCTTGGCTTCGCGATGGCGGCGGCTCGCGGAAGGTTTCTCGTACCGTGGCTTTTCCGTATCGTGTTTTAGGTCAGGGACCTTTATATAGGCGAAGAGGCGGAGTCGGGGAGGCGACGAGGCGGTGACACACTAGGGGGGCGCGCCCCCCCTAGGCCGCGCCGCCCTGTCATCTGGGGGCCCAGTGGCCCCCCTCTGGCGACTCTCGGGTGTTCTGGAAGCTTCGTGGAAAAATAGGATGCTGGGTCTTAATTTCGTCCGATTCCGAGAATATTTCCTTACTAGGATTTCTGGAACCAAAAACAGCAGAAAACAGGAACTGGCCCTTCGGCATCTCGTCAATAGGTTAGTTCCGGAAAATGCATAATAATGACATAAAGTATGCATAAAACATGTAGATATCATCAATAATGTGGCATGGAACATAAGAAATTATCGATACGTCGGAGACGTATCACGCCCCCCTCCTAGGCCGCGCCCCAGTGTGGTGTGGGGGCCCTGGGCCTCCTCTCCGGCTCCCCTTCGGTGTTCTGGTCCGTCTCGGTGAAATAAGATGTTTGGCTTTTGTGTCGTCGAATTCCGAGAATATTGCCCGAACAGCCTTTCTGGAACTAAAAACAGCAGAAAACAGGAACTGGCACCTCGGCATCTTGTTAATAGGTTTGTTCCGGAAAATGCATAAAATCATTATAAAGTGTGAGCAAAACATGTAGGTATTTTCATAAAACTAGCATGGAACATCAGAAATTATAGATACGTTGGAGACGTATCAAATAGACACCAACTCAACCAACATGAATTGGAGGTGCATGACGTTATGAGAGTCCACCGTGAAGAGGGGGTATTTCCCTCCTACTATCCATGCACCGATTTCATGAAGAGTGCAGGAATTTTTTAGGATGTTCAAAATCTAATTTCTAATGCAGGGTTAGAGGATTGTGTTGTTGGTGAACCTTACCAATATGCAAAACTAACCATGTCAGTGGTGCAGGATTTTGAATTCCATTGGTCCCAACCTAACCCCATGGTTCAATATAAAATCTAGAATGAAACTATCAACTTGCCCTTTGATGATTTTTGTGCAGCTATTAAAGTGCCACAGTGGGGATCACGTGAGAAGATTAGGGGGCTGCCACCGCAACTCTTGAATCTATACGAGATGATCTGTCAAGGGAGAAGCTTCTCGGATGAGAGTGGTAAAATTCGTAGTATTCAACTCCCATCTATTCGCTATTTTGCTTACTTTATCACCAAGTGCGTTCTTGCTAGAAAGAATGCAAATAAGTTATCCATCCATGACTTGGTTTTCTTTGCTGCTGCATTGCAACGTGATAGAACTTATAATTTGGGTGCTTTGATAGCTTTTAGGCTTGCTACTAACCGTGATAAAGGAGGAATTTGTGGAGGTCTCATTGCCTCTCGTTTGCTAGCTATGCATGGTGTAGAACCTCACTCTCTTGATGTTCAGCTCTCTATAGAGAAACTTGATATTGTTTCCATGATAAAACATGACTTTGTTTCTAATTGGTCTAATTTGAATAACCTGTCCTATGAGATAACCTATTTCAAGAAAAAGTGGAGAGTAACTAAATCTGAAAGGCTAGTTGGATTGCCTGCACCTGCTTTGTTTAACCTTGATTCCAGGGAAAGTTGGTCGGTCACAGAAGATGAACTTGATGCATACATAGAGAGGAGCGGCCATCACGCAGAGGACGGCATGGAGGAGGCCGAAGAACCCCTCCACTTGTCATCCGACGCAGCAAGTTCTTCACATCAGCATATTGGGCATATGGAGCCTTCATCCTCTTCTTCTGCACAGGGATCTTATTACGACCACGCCAAGTATGATCCACCGGCGTGGAACCCTGACCCTCGCTGGGGCTAATCTCCACTTAGGCCAAAATCCTAAGCTTGGGGGGAGGTATGCCGGCATCACTCATTCATTGCATATTACAATTGTCGGTCATTTGTATATACTTGTTTCGCTTCTTTTGGTTGTTTCTCTTTCGGTTATTTTTATTCCAGTAGGTTCTTATTTTAGTTCTTGAAGGTTGTTACCACTGTAGTAACCTTTACTTTTACCTTTTTATTTCATTTGTGTGCCGATGGTTGCCTCTAATATATGGAAGATGATTTTTGGGGAAGTGCTGTCTAAAAAACAGATTCTGGACTGATACTAAAACAATTCCTAAAAATAGCCAGAGCGTTATTTCGAGAAGCCAATTTTTGTGCATGTTCCCCAGGTTGTTATCTAACTTTATTAGTTGATCACCTTTCGAGTTGAACAGCAGAAGATTTTCGAACAAAATAATTACTGTACTGCTGTCAAGTTTTGGCAGATTTCTGCCACTTTGTTTTTGAGTGACTCTTTTAGTTTTGATTCTCTTGTTTTTGTTTTGTTTCTTTTCTAAAACACAAAAGAACAAAAATATTTCTGTTGTTTCTCTTTATCATTTGTTTATTTGGTTTCTTGTTTCTATTTTGCTTTATTTACTATCGTTGGTTTGCTATGAGAAAATCCAAAAAGATTTTACTTTTGTTCTTGTTTCCAATTCGAAAACACCAAAAATATTTGTTGTTCTTCTTCGGTTTTGTAAAGTTTATTATGGAGTTCAGCGGTCTCCGGTGGTTGGACCTTGGTTTTCATTTCATATTATTCAAGCCACACAAGTGAAAGGCAATAATGACGATCTACGACAACTCGACTGTGGTGAGAGGCTGGTATGAACTCTATTTGTTTTCATTTTTGTACATATACTCATCCATGTGAGCATGCTTAGTTGATTCATGTGAGGTATATGTCATTTAATGAAAGTCTAGTAGTTCATGATCTCTCATGTTTAGCTCCAATTATTAATAATGAGTAGCATGTCATAAATATTTGCTTGCATTGTTTTATTCATAGATAGGTATGACATTGTGGTATCCTCCTCTGAATAATTCATTCGAATTGACTTGGCACATGCTCGCGCATGCATATGACTGAAAAACAAAAGTCAATTAAGCCTCGATGATTTACTTTGCTTCAGAGTTCTTGTATCACTTGTATGCCTCCGTTGATTTTATTTTGTCGCAAGCATGATTATGACGATAATTGCTCTCTTGTTTGTCGCTTCCCAGTCTATTGCTAGCCTTCACTTGTACTGAGCGGGAATGCTGCTCGTGCTTCCAAACCCCTGAAAACCAAGTTATTCCAAAGCGTCCACCATAAATACCTATGCATGGCATTTCAAACCATTCCAAGTAAATTTTCATGTGCTACCTTTAAAACCTTCAAAGTACTTCTCAATTTGTGTCAATGTTTTATAGCTCATGAGGAAGTATGTGGTGTTTTATCTTTCAACCTTGTCATTTACTCCTGACAGACTTTCACTAATGGACTAGTGGCACATCCGCTTATCCAATAATTTTGCAAAAAGAGCTGGCAACGGGGTTCCCAGCCCCAATTAATTAACTTTCATTAATAATTCTCTTCACGTGTTTTGCCCTGATTTATCAGTAAGCAACTTAATTTGCAAATAGACACTCCTCCATGGTATGTGAATGTTGGAAGACACCCGAGGATTCGGTTAGCCATGGCTTGTGAAAGCAAAGGTTGGGAGGAGTGTCATCCATAATGAAACTAAAATACATGTGTAAACAAAAGAGAAGAGGGATGATCTACCTTGCTGGTAGAGATAACGTCCTTCATGGGAGCCGCTCTTGAAAGTCTGGTTGACAAGGTAGTTAGAGTGCCCACTACCATTCGTTGACAACAACAAACACCTCTCAAAACAATTTTACTTTTGTTTTAAAAATGAAAAGCTCTAGCACATGTTAATCCCTGCTTCCCTCTGCGAAGGGTCATCTTTTACTTTTATGTTGAGTCGCCATCCTTTCTTTGAGCACCTTCTTGAGAGCATAATTGTCATTCTTAGTGTAATATGTTTGTCCCAGAATATGGTTAACTGTGGTATAACTTTGATGCTTTTATCTTTGATAATCTTTACTTCTAGTCTTTCCATGAAATTCAGAGGTGCCCGGGCATTTATGTTTTGCTGTACAAATACGGGCAAGCGAGATACCACTTTATCATATCTTTTTATGAGCATTGCAATCCTGCTGATAGATATGTTTCATGATGCTTATTACTAGTATGTTGGTATCTTTCTCATGATTGACATAACTATTAGATGACTTTATTTGCATTTATCTTATTATGAATTGCTTAAGTACTTGTCCATATAATGAGAATATTTACATCATATGAGCAAATGTGTTCGTGAAAGTTCTTTTATCGCACTCAGTTGTTAACTGAATTGCTTGAGGACAAGCAATAAGCTAAGCTTGGGGGGAGTTGATACGTCCAAAACGTATCTACTTTCCCGAGCACTTTTGCTATTATTTTGCCTGTAATTTGTATATTTTGGATACAACTAACACGGACTAACGCTGTTTTCAGCAGAATTGCCCTGGTGTCTTATTTTTGTGCAGAAAATCAACTTTCAGGAAAATCTCCGGAAATAATTGCAATGGGCCTATTTTCACACAAGACTTACGGAGCCAGAAGACGAGACGGGGGGGGGGCCACGAGGTGCGCACACCACATGGCGGCGCGGTGGGCCCCTGGGCCGCGCAGCCATATGGGACGCCACCTCGGCCAGCCCCCGATGCTCCCCTCTGGACTACTTAAAGTCCTCGACCTAAAAACGCACGGGGGTTCGACCAATCTGCCAGAAGACATCGAGAACTCCGCCGCCATCGAAAACTCCACTTTCGGGATCAGAAACTCCGTTCTAGCACCCTGCCGGGACGGGGAATTGGAGGAGATCATCGCCATCATCACCACCGACGCCTCTCCATCAACCATCCATGCTTCCCCCATCCATGTGTGAGTAAATCCCCGTTGTAGGCTGAAGGGGATGGTAGGGATTGGATGAGATTGTCCATGTAATAGCCATAAGATTGTTAGGGCATGGTGCCTAGTATCCATTGTTGGTACTTTTATGATATTGTTGCAACTTGTTATGCTTAATGCTCGTCACTAGGGCCCGAGTGCCATGATTTCAGATCTGAACATGTTATTGATTCATGATGATATTCATTGTTTTATGATCTTACCTGCAAGTTGTATACACATATTGCTGTCCGGAACCCGAGGCCCCAAAGTGACAGAAATTGGGACAACCGGAGGGGAAGGTTGTGATATGAGGATCACATGTATTCACGGAGTGTTAATGCTTTGCTCCGGTACTCTATTAAAAGGAGTACCTTAATTACCAGTAGTTTCCCTAGAGGCTCGGCTGCCACCGGCTGGTAGGACAAAAGATGTTGTGCAAGTTTCTCATTGCGAGCACGTACGACTATATACGGAACACATGCCTATGGTTATTTAGTACTTGGATACTATTTTATTATTATCTGCAAATGCCTTTTCTTGATTATTACATGAGTTATCTTATCCATGCAGCGCCCGTTCATCCATCCCTATGCCTACAATATTTTAATCCTGCTGTTTACTATAATCACTACTGCTATCTTTATTACACTGCTGCTTATATTTCACTACTGCTACTTCTATAAAATTGTTGCTACTGATAAACTATTGCGAGCAAGTCTGTTTTCAGGTGTAGCTGAATTGACAACTCCGCTGTTAAGGCTTACAAATATTCTTTGGCTCCCCTTGTGTCGAATCAATAAATTGGGTTTTACTTCCCTCGAAGACTGTTGCGATCCCCTATACTTGTGGGTCATCACCCACCTTCAGCATCCTCCATGAAAGTATCACCGAAATGATCAAGATAGTTGTCATCGATGAAATCATCCCCTTCTTCATCTTCTTCCATTATATCCCCTCTTTCTCCATGCTTGGTCCAACAATTATAGCTTGGCATGAAACCCTGCCGAAGCAGGTGCAGGTGAACGTCTCTTGAGGAAGAGTAACCCTTCTGGTTCTTACAGCCAACACATGGACAGATAACAAAACCCCCTGCTTGTTCGCATTAGCCACTACGAGGAAATCTTTCAAACCCGTAATGAACTCGCCAGAGAGTCGGTTACCGTACATCCATTGCAGATTCATCTGCATTATTATAATATAAAATATATAATTAACCATCATGCATTTGTTAAACTAACTAGCTACAAACAATAGAAATTAAACAATGAACTACACACATGCAGATTTTATCAATGACACATGAAAGGTTCAAGTTGCTAACCGCGATCGAGGAAAAATAAATGAGAAAGCTCAAGTGTGGCTCGAACACTTCATATCATGTTTCTTTCAATCTCTCGGGCATTTCATCGAACACCTTTTGTGCATAAGAGGAACCAAAATCAAACCCACCACCCACTTGTGAAGATTGTGAAGAGAAGTGGCACCAAATGGCTAAGTGAAGTGAGCTGAGCTGCCTTTTATAGGGGTGGGGCTTTAGTCGCGGTTGACCTGGCCAACCGCAACTAAAAGCCTTCGGGCCAAGCCTGAGGACCTTTAGTCGCGGTTGGCCTGGCCAACCGCGACTAAAGCTCCTCCCGTCCACCAGCTAGCCACCGAGCGCGCTGGGCCCAGGTCTTTAGTCGCGGTTCGCCTCCCGAACCGCGACTAAAGACCCCTTTAGTCGCGGTTCCTATATTTTGGCGACTAATGGGGGTGGACGGAAGCCTCTTTTTCTACTAGTGTCTATTTCTATTTTTTTCATATCTATGAATAAAAAGAGCCCTAATTAGCTTTGGTGCACCACATCAACACTGTCAGCGCCCTTGACATGTCGGGGCCGCTCAATGATCCGGCCACGCTAGCTGCAACCGCAGCGCATCCCACCTGCGCATGCAATGGATTGAAGAAGATCACCCTTGTGATGACGCGGATATGAACTTGTTTTCTATATGGCTACTACCATCAATGGCTGTATTACAAGATTTTGGCACGCGCCTTGGCTTGAGGGAGAAAAGCGAAGGCCGTTACGCCATCTATCTTTGCAATATCTAAGCGAAAAAACTTTAAGATGAATAGAGACAATAGCATAAATCATTCACATTTGCGTGAAATTTTTGAAAAACTTCGACTTTACGTCATGTAGCAAAAATCTACCACTTTACTGCATTTTTTGCAATGTGCACCAAAAGTGAAATTAATCTCGTTTGGCAGTGCTTCTGATAGCGGTCCCGCTTGTAAGGCTGGCGTTGCATAATGTGTCTATGTATTTTTGCGAAAAACACCTTCATATATCATATCTTCTTATTTTGTGTCCATTTCTATTTCTCCACATATTTTCATAGCTTTTTTTTATTCTTTGCTATCATCTGTGAGCTAGCTAAGGGCAGGAGCGGGCAAGCTCGAGGAGGCGCGCGTGCGCGCGGCTCCAACGATCTGCCCGGAGCGAGAGGGCCTCGGCGGCGAGATCCGGCGAGGGCGTGGACGAGCTCAGGGTAGGTGAGGGAACACGCAACTTTTGTCATCTCGCGCAGACGAGTTTCAAGCACCGCGTGACAAGGGTTTAACTTTTCAATGCCTATGAGTTGTAGACTAGGATTTCACGGAAAGTAGTGGGCAAGTAGATCTCGAAGGTTCAGCCGAAAAGGTGCTCGACTATAAAAACTAGGGTTTATGTTGACAATGATTCGATCCCCTCTTTCTCCCTCGGCTCCAGTTTATATAGGAGGTGGAGCTGAGGCTTTCGTACCGTTCAAGTTACAAAGTCCGGGAGGTTATACAAGTCCTTCCCGTATTATTACAAGACTCTATTCCTAATCCATACCTACTTTCCATATCGACGCTTATTGGGCTTCCAGCCTTCATAATCTTCGAGTCGTGGGCCTCCAGCGATCCTCGGGTACTTTATTCGGCAGGCCCATTCGGGATGCCTATGTCAGTAGCCCCCGAGATTTTGCTTGAACCGTAGAGTCGAGTAAAATCTCCATCGTAAAGTCCATCCATAAATTCTTCAAATCACCATAACACCTTGTTCTAAAATATTTATATTTTGTGCAGGGATAATGGTAGATGGGGATGGTTCATCTGACGGATCAGGTACCAGTTAACTGCTCTTGTAGCAAACCCGCAAAAACCTACTTCAAGGTCAAGTCTCTAGACTCGACCTCGGTATACTGGCGTAATTCGATATGTGCCGCTTAAGGTCTTACCACGAGCCGAATTCCAGTCATATTTTATCGAGTACCTAACGCGTCCGCTAGGATTTTTCTTCGCGTCTATTGACACAGATAAAGTAGTAAAGCGCATTCGGGTGCAATACTACGCCGCACAGGACGGATCCTGAGGACTTACCTTCGTAAAATATTACGGCATTCAGTGATTTTACCGCGGCGGACGCACTCTGAGGATATATTGTCGAGTGCCTTTTTCGGCTGCTGAAATGGCATATTTCGGAAACACGGCTCATACATTTCTTTTGGCGCCTAAAAGCATCTCTAGTGGCATCCTCCAAACGACATCTGGCAAAAGCGTCGGATTGGTCGTTTGGGGATGTCCGGACCAAATTTCTGTTTGGAGGAGATCACTTTCCTAGCCTCATTCTCCAAACGCGACCTCCAAACAAAAAACAAGTGTAAAAGTCGTGTCCGGCATCTCTGACGGAGCCTCTATACACAGAGAATGGGCTATGGACGCTGATAATATTTGGGGCACGTCCGGAGCGAAGCGACCTTTAAGGCATGCAACTGGAACCGTTTTTTGGCCGGCGTTCCCTAAATCCTTTTAGAGGACCCTTTGAAGAACGTGGCTGGAGACCAAATAATTGGCACCATTTTAGTGGCAGGTTTTCCGGAACCTACATATTTGTGGCGTGTTGCTCGGAACTGAGAAAGTGATGGTAAAGAAAAGACGTTGATGTCAAATGGAAAGCTGTCTAGCACATCTGCACATGTAAAGATGCAAGCATACGATGCCTCTCAAAAAAGGGCGCAAGTGTACAGCTCATACTGCCAACTCCCAGTGCAAAACATGGTCCAAGTTCTGAGCGTGTGTGAACAAAAAGGACTGACGAGTCCTTAGAAGCAACAAATTAAAACAGACATTTTTAAATCTGTGCATAATTGTGACATGATTTTGAGTTGAGGTCAGTCATGCCATTGACTAGTTAAGCCTACCGGCACCTAACCAAACGTGAGAATCTGATCCGGCAACCATATTATAACCATCAGATTCCTTAATGCCAGTGGCTATGGCTTATTCAATCACACGAACCCCATCCCTAGGTTACTAGTTGCGCGGTGCCTGGCTCGATCGCATCCGGCAACCCGCAGGCGGCACATGCATAGAAAGAACTAGATTTAGATATGCGCCTTGGCGCACGACCCCGTAGATCTCGTGTGAAAATTATTTTGTATATAATACTCTCTACAATAAAAATTAGGTGGTCCCCGGACCTTCCGAACCGGGAAACAACTTGTAAACGCCATATTAAGTGTTTATAGAAATTGATGATAAGCAAGTAGCATCAAGCATGGCTTGAACATAGTTGATATAGAGCAGTACACAGAACACATGCAATAGATACTTAAGAAATAACATGCTACTTGAAATTATAAGGCACAACAACATAATACAATAGTTACTAAAGGGTTAATTTATACATGGCAACCACCCGCCTAGCACATCATGCTTCTCAGCCTAGGATTGCTTCCTCGTCTTCTCGAGACGCTTCTCCATATTGGGACCTCGAGATTGATTCTAAAAGCCCGGTCTGCAATATTGTACCAATATTTATTATGTGTAGCGACAATATAAGTTAACTCCCAATATGTGAGATAAATAGTGTAATAAATTATTTTTGTTACAAATAGTATGATCGTGCTATTTAGCACACAATGCTCGGAACCAAGGGATTTTACAAAAAAGGTCATTCAGAAAATCATTGTAGGACAATAAGAGAAAAAGACCAAAACCCCCCAAAAAAAAGTATCATATTAGGTGCAGATATCTTTTTGGGACACGCCTCGACCCGCAGGCCCAACTTTCGCACTGATAAACGTTTTATATAATGATATACTACCTCTGTTCATGAATAGATGCCAAAAGTTTGTCTAAATTCGAATGTATCTAGACACGATTTAGTGTATAGATACATCCGAATTTACATAAATCTTTGGCATCTATTTATGGACGGAGGGAGTAGTAAATATTTGATACATGGCTAATTTATCTCCTAGTTCAGGGTTGTAGTTAAAATGTAACATATATCCAACCTTCATTCTATGAATATTTGAAAACTTTCATCGTGAACCGTTGGATGATTAACAGATGGTGCGGAATGGAGGTGGGATCTCAAACAAGTAACTTAACCCATCTGGTCATATCTTTGGCAAACAAAAACTAATAGCAGGTTTTAAAGTAAGTAAGAAAGAAAATATTTTGTTCAAACCAAAAGAACATGGTAATCTAATCTAATATAAGCCCATATAAAAATAGCAACCCCATATATGCACACAGATGTGCACACAGGCTGGCCACAAAAGCAACAACCCCCACTTGGAGTAACCACGGCTTCCCATTCCTAGGGAGCTTAGTGTTTTGAGGAGACCTTATTGTCAAGCAATAGATAATAGTCCGTGTTGTGTGTGTAACGTAGAGCTCCGCAACTGTGAATTTGAATTTACTTCATTAATATGAGATGATAACATATAATTTAGATTTTCATATGTAGTCCATTTTTATCTGAAACTCAATGGAAATAACAGAGGAGAATGATGAACAACACAATAGTTGTTACATTTTTAAATTTTAGTTTACAGCAGCAGTCGTAAATATTACTGACTAAATTGCAAACTATTAGCTTTCATGAGCATTGTGAAGTGGTTTGATGAAAATACCCAGTCCCTTCATGGATTTGCTAATAACATACCATGTTTATACTTGCAAAGCTGCTCTAATAAATATATACTTCCCTAACTAACCAGCAAAATTTCTACCTTTTCTTGTTTCGAAGTGATATCCCAGAACCATCTTGGCTGAAATCTAACTGGAAATACAGTGATATTAGTTCCATAGGTGCTCTAATCAAAATTTTGCAGCTTTCAATTGCAACACAATTCAAAGTAAGTTTGTGAAGACATTTTTTATTGAATCACCTCATGATGTTTTGTTATTACTGATAATCTTTTTTTTATGTGGCGATCAAACTATAACCAAAGTGCTGGTATCACCTGTAAATACCCTTGTACGGCAGCAAGGCTGAAGCTAGAAAAATATGCAAATTGTTGTCGCCACTGATGTGAACCATGTGTTGATCCACCGTGAACCTGCGAGTACTAAAATAATAATAGGCTTATGTTATGTGATTATGTCTTCATGCAAGCTTGCCGCAATTTCACATTTGCAGTAGAAATGCGTAATGGGAAGGAACATGTTACATGCCAATGATGCAAAAAAGGGAGCAATATTTGGTGTTAGCTTGACAACTGGGTACACCTTACCTGATATCGAAGATGTTCCGTCTGAAAACACTTTGTTACTGGAGCTGTTGTGTTGCTTTTATGTACCCAAGAGGCAGAGAGCGAGTCAATTTCTCATCCAGGAGCATAAACTGAAGACAATCCATCCTTTGAAATAGTATATGAGGTGCAAAAGCTGGAGACACTCTTGCAGATTTAGGAGGACGTCCTAGCTCCACTGGACTTCCTGTAAAAGACATGTCGTCCGATGTTCAATGGGATGCATGCATATTAACTCTTCATCATGAATCATGAATTATTACAGTACAACTGTACAAGTATACATAACGAAGGCGCTCCTGCAGGTATAGTTACAAACTACATAGCCTAGCCAATAGCAACTTCTAGTGTGAATACAAAGAAATAGGTAAATGGCCACGAAATAATCCGATTTTGGAAAAAATTTCTGATAAATCAGAGAAGTGATACTTATGGTAAAAAAAATGGTCAATGCCACTTACTGTTTTAATAATTCTATGATAAAAATAAAAAACACTGAAAACCAACTAATTCCTAGAATTAAACCTCTAATTTGGTTCCTCTAGTGCCTAGAATCTGAAATTTTGTACCAGCCAAACTTCCAACTCCATGGCCTAAGACCTACAATAAAACACTTTCCTTTTTTAGTTTAAAACTATGAGAATCCTTATACAGCCAATTATCCCTTTAGTGTAAAACTATGACAAACAACATAAATGAACAAAAAGATGAGGTGGCATTTGAAAACATTGCATCTCTGGAGCACCTCAACTACACTAAACAGAAAAAAATATGATGATAACTACCAGGATGGAGAAAAATATGACGTGGCACAATGTATTGGATGTCACCAATACAAATATAGTAGATAAATAGCCCTAGCTTGGCAGCTCGGACACGTTGCCACCCAACCCAGGTGCTAGTTTCTTTTGAAGAAACATCAAAATCATATGATAAATAATTATATATCAATCGGTAAGATAATATAAATAGAAATACACTTTACATTGACATAATCAACACCTAAATGTTCAAATCTAAGTTGGAGAATTCTAGAAAATAGGGTAAGGTGCAGATTGCTCAATGAACCATTATCACTGTAAATTATAGATTATATATTGATGGTAAGATTTTATTTGCTCATTGCCGTTGAAGTACATGAAGAGGCGCTCCAAAATCAAGACAATACCAAAAAACCTTCATTTCTTGAGTTTCAGTTAGTGAATCCCATTCAATGCCAAAAATTTGAGTCACTCCAATATTGCAAGGGAATGGTTCTGGTAAGTAATGCAAAGATGTACCTTTTACTTTTGCTTGATGTCTCGCCACTCAGATAGACATGCCATGATCTGCTACAACCTGATAACTGGAGTTCAGCACAACAATTTTGGAGCATTTACCCCCATAAACAGGTGAGTAAATCACTCTCACTACCAACTGCATGGAGATTCCTCGGCTGAGCCTGGACAGCCGCCCAGCCTCACCGAGCCAAGGCTCCATCAAAGATATATCCATGCAAATCTGACAAAAGGTAGTATTTTGCAGAATAATTAAGGAATGAATATCATGGCATTGCCCAAAGCCAAAACTCTTGCGGTAATTAAATTGGCATTAACCATAAATCTGAAAAAAAACTTCAAATAAATAAAAAAAGAACTGGCCAAAGAAAATTGTCTGCCCTGAATACTCTCTACAGTGGAGTTCTGGTCCAAAACTAAAACATATGCCTCTTTTTTCCTCCTTAGTCAAGAACCCTAGCCATGAAACATCAAACAAACAAAATACACATATAGTTCAGCCTTCATGAAGTAAAAGTGCATTGCTAAAAAATCAGACTATTGGTGATGTAACCACACGAGAAACCTGAACCAAAATTCAGGCTATCACCTGTAGAACATCGAGATCAGGGACAATTTGAAGAACTTCATTTTCTTCTTCCATAACAAATCTGAACCAAAAGAATAAGGAGAAATGACAACCTTGCACAATTATATTAGGGTCGAATCTTTCATAGAACTTCATCTACGTCTTTGCTCCGATACATTACGGGGCAAGCCAACATAAAAAAATGTAAGCAGGTGAACATTATATATTATTGCATTGGCACACTCCGTTCAGAATTGCAGAAACTCTTGCAATATAAAAATTAACCCACCAATTCTGCAAATTCAGTAGTCACAATACTGGAAAGTGATACACAAGTAGATCAGGCAATGCTGTAATGTGACTCTAACTGATTGACAGCCTACTGAAATTTAATTCAATACTTGCAATTTAAGTCATGAAAACAATTCTAAGTCATAAGTCATAACTAATGATGCATCTTGTTTCTTGTTTCTTGTATAGGTACACTTATGAGCCATAGAAGTGCAGGAGTATTGTAATACACAAGTAGATCAGGCAATGCTGTAATGTGACTCTAACTGATTGACAGCCTACTGAAATTTAATTCAATACTTGCAATTTAAGTCATGAAAACAATTCTAAGTCATAAGTCATAACTAATGATGCTGAAGTAACGAAGGAATAAAAGAAAAACAAAGAAAAAATGGGATCGATAAGGAGAGTAGGGAGCACGACTGTCACCTCAAATCGCTGGTCGCTGCAGGGGACGGTGAGGTTTGCGGCCGCCGCCGACGCCGCTCCCCTCACAGTCGGTCGGGTCCAGTGCAAGGCAGAACTGCTCCCAGCGATGGCGATACGGCGCTGCTCCATCTCCTCCACCCCAGCCTCTGTCTCCTCCTCCCCCATATGTTGATGTGTAGTAGTATCCCTGCAAGGCATTTGCAAAAATAACAGTTAATAGATAACTATGATAATGCATATTTAGTTCTCAGACTCCCTTTCCATCTCCACCTTTGATAAGTATAGTATCTGCGGGATTTCATTATGTCGGGAAGTGCTAAAAAAGCCAGTCCAACCAAAAATACTCGAGCAATGGGATTGTATGCAAGATACAGTGAGCGCACCACAATAGTATTGATAAGCAAAAAATTAACACGATTTCCTACACGGTTTGGATCCAATGCAAATAAAGGCTCAAGAAAATAGAACCAGTAGGTGCATATGGGTGCTTATATGCAGGAAACAGTCCTAACATGTACAATTACAATGCATATGAGTAGAGAGTACAGCTGTACACCTAATAATTTCCATAACATATGATGTAGCCTAAATTCTTCACAATGGCCCTAGAACGGGGAGATAATTTAGCCATGGTTCAAAGTTTCTTTTCTTCCTCTATATCCTCAACCTATCTGCCAGTCACTACATGATTTCTTCCATAGATACTACTACACATCAACATATGGTACTGCCGAAGCCACCAACATTTGATATCCAACTGCAAGGACCTCGCCTAAACATGTAAATCAGAGACTCACCTAGGCGTTGCCCTCTGTTAGGGTTTGGCGGCTGCTCGTGCTCCATGGCAGCTCGTGTGCTCCCTGAGGGTGGAGGAAGAGGAGAGGACGAGGCGTCGCAGCCTCCCTCCTCCGTGCGTGCTCCTGTGGCGGCGGGGACGAGGAGAGGCGCGAGGGACGCCGATTGGGAGGAGAAGGGCCGGTGGGTTCGAGGGCGGCGACGGAGCCCTGGAGGCGCCGCAGGTCCCCGTCCAACGCAACCGCGCTACGCCGCAGCGCGTCCTCGTCGGCGGCGCGGCGCACGGCGAGGGCCGCCACCGGCTCCCGCAGCTCCCGCGCCGCCTCCTCCTAGCCCTCCGCTGCTGATGTGCTTGGGGTCGAAGAGGAGGACGCCGCGCACATTGCTGCCGCCGCCGCGCCACCACCTCCTCCTAGCCCTCCGCTGCTGATGTGCTTGGGGTCGAAGAGGAGGACGCCGCGCACGATGCTGCCGCCGCTGCGCCACCGTACGCCGCCGCGCGGAGCGGCAGGAACGCCGTCGCGCGCTGATGCGGGGCAGGGGACGAGGAGTGATGACCCACAAGTATAGGGGATCGCAACAGTCTTCGAGGGAAGTAAAACCCAATTTATTGATTCGACACAAGGGGAGACAAAGAATACTTGAAAGCCTTAACAGCGGAGTTGTCAATTCAGCTGCACTCGGAAACGGACTTGCTCGCAAGAGTTTATCGATAGTAACGGTTTTATAGCGATAGCGATAGTGAAATAACGACAGCAGAAGTAACGGAAACAGCAGTAGTGATTTTAGTAAACAGCGGGATTAAAATACCGTAGGCACGGGGACGGATAACGGGCGTTGCATGGATGAGAGAAACTCATGTAACAATCGTAGCGGGGCATTTGCGAGATAATAATAAAACGGTGTCCAAGTACAAAGCAATCAATAGGCATGTGTTCCAATTATAGTCGTACGTGCTCGCAATGAGAAACTTGCACAACATCTTTTGTCCTACCAGCCGGTGGCAGCCGGGCCTCTAGGGAAACTCATTGGATATTAAGGTACTCCTTTTAATAGAGTACCGGAGCAAAGCATTAACACTCCGTGAACACATGTGATCCTCACATCACCGCCATTCCCTCCGGTTGTCCCGATTTACGTCACTTCGGGGCCATTGGTTCCGGACAGCGACATGTGTATACAACTTGCGGGTAAGACCATAAACAATGAATATCATGATGAAATAATAACATGTTCAGATCTGAGATCATGGCACTCGGGCCCTAGTGACAAGCATTAAGCATAACAAGTTGCAACAATATCATCAAAGTACCAATTACGGACACTAGGCACTATGCCCTAACAATCTTATGCTATTACATGACCAATCTCATCCAATCCCTACCATCCCCTTCGGCCTACAGCGGGGGAATTACTCACACATGGATGGGGGAAACATGGCTGGTTGATGGAGAGGCGTTGGCGGTGATGGCGGCGATGATCTCCTCCAATTCCCCGTCCCGGCGGAGTGCCAGAACGGAGACTTCTGGCTCCCGTGACGGAGTTTCGCGATGTGGCGGCGTTCTGGAGGGTTTCTGGTGACTTCGACTTCTCTCCGTGCGTTTTTAGGTCGAGGCCAATAAGTAGTCCGAAGGAGAGCGTCGGAGGCCGGCCGAGGGGGCCACACCATAAGGCCGCGCGGCCCCCCCTAGGCCGCGCCGCCTATGGTGTGGGGCCCTCGGGCCTCCACTTGATTTGTCCTTCCGGCTCCGTCGATATTCGGGAAAATAGGGCCTTCGTAAAAATCCCGAGGTTTTTCCCGAAAGTTGGATTTCTGCACAAAAACGAGACACCGAACGGTTCTGCTGAAAACAGCGTTAGTCCGTGTTAGTTGCATCCAAAATACACAAATTAGAGGCAAAACAATAACAAAAGTGTTCGGGAAAGTAGATACGTTTTGGACGTATCAACTCCCCCAAGCTTAGCTTATTGCTTGTCCTCAAGCAATTCAGTTAACAACTGAGCGATAAAAGAACTTTCACGAACACATTTGTTCATATGATGTATATATTCTCATGATATGGCTAATACTTAAGCAGTTCATAATAAGATACATGCAAATAAGATCATCTAACAGCTATGTCAATCATGAAGAGGTACCAACAATTAATAATAAGCATCATGAATCATGTATATAAGCAGGATTGCAATGTTCATAAGCGAGTATGATAAAGTGGTATCTCGCTTGCCTGTATTTGATCGGCAAAACATAAATGCCCGGGCACCTCTGGAGTTCATAGAAAGACTAGAAGTAGTGATTGTCAAAGATAAAAGCATCAAAGTTATACCACAATCAATCATATTTTGAGACAAGCATATTACACTAAGAATGACAGTTGTGCTCTCAAGAAAGTGCTCAAAGAAAGGATGGAGACACAACATAAAAGTAAAAGATTGACCCTTCGCAGAGGGAAGCAGGGATTAACATGCGCTAGAGCTTTTCATTTGTAAATCAGGAGTAAAATTATTTTGAGAGGTGTTTCTTGTTGTCAACGAATGGTAATGGGTACACCAACTACCTCGCCAACCGGACTCCCAAGAGCGGCTCCCATGAATTATTTGCATGTTTATGTGGCACTCCTTCCAACCTTTCTTACACAAACCATGGCTAACCGAATCCTCGGGTGCCTGCCATCAATCACATACCATGAAGGAGTGCCTTTTTAGTTTAGTTTTATTATGATGATGACACTCCCCCAACCTTTGCTTACACAAGCCATGGCTAACCGAATCCTTCGGGTGCAGTCCAACAATCACAAACCATGGAGGAGTGTCTATTTAAGTTAATTAATTCGGGACTGGGAATCCCATTGCCAGCTCTTTTTGCAAAATTATTGGATAAGCGGATGTGCCACTTGTCCATATGAGAGTCCGTCAAAAGTAAATGACAAGGTTGAAAGCTAAACACCACATACTTCCTCGTGAGCTATGAAACATAAACACGAATTGAGAAGCATTTTGAAGGTTTTAAAGGTAGCGCATGAGAATTTACTTGGAATGGTTTGAAATGCCATGCATAGGTATTTATGGTGGACACTTTGGAATAACTTGGTTTTCATGTGTTGGGAGGCATGAGCAGCGTTCCCGCTCAGTACAAGCGAAGGCTAGCAAAAGACTAGGGAGCGACGAATCAAGAGAGCGATGACTCGTCATAATCATGCTTGCGGCAAAATAAATTAACTGAGGCATAAAAGTGATACAAGAACTCTGAAGCAATGTAAGTCATTGAGGCTTAATTGACTTTTGTTCAGTCATATGCATGCGTGAGCATGTGCCAAGTCGATATAAATGAATTATTCGGAGGAGGATACCACAATGCCATACTTACTTATGAATAAAACAATGCAAGCAAACATCCATGACATGCTACTCATATTAATAGATTGGAGCTAACATGAGAGATCATGAACTACTAAACTTTCTTAAATGACATATACCTCACATGAACCAACTAAGCATGCTCACATGGATGAGTATATGTACAAAAATGAAAACAAATAGAGTTCACACCAGCCTCTCACCACAATCAGATTGTCGAATATCGTCATTATTGCCTTTTCACTTGTGTAGCTTGGATAATATGAAATCAAAACCACGCTCCAGCCACCGAAAACCATTGAACTCATAATGAACTTTACAAACCAAAGAAGAACAGCAAATATTTTTGGTGTTTTCGAATTTGAGAACAAGAACAAAAGGAAACAAGCAAACAAAGCAAAATCTTTTTGGGTTTTCTTATAGCAAACTAGCAATAGCAAATAAAGCGAAACAAATGCAAGAAACCAAGATAAACAAATGGTGAAGAGAAACAACAGAAATATTTTTGGTCCTTTTGTGTTTTAGGAAAGAAACAAAGTGAAAGCAAGAAATAGCAAACTAAAAGAAACACAGAAAAGCGAGATGGCAGAAATCTGCCAAAACCTGACAGCAGTACAGAAATTGATTTTTACAAAAATCTTACGTTGCTCAGCTCGAAAAGTGTTCAACTAATGAAAGTTATATAACAACCTGGGGAACATGCACAAAAATTGGCTTCGCAAAATACTGTTCTGGCTATTTTTGAGAATTTTTACGGTAACAGTCTAGAATCTGTTTTCAGGCAGCACTTCCCCAAATATCATCTTCCTCTCATTAGAAAACCACTCAAACAAACTAAACAAGTATATACAAGTATCCAGCAATCATGATATGCAAAGAATGAGTGATGCCGGTATACCTCCCCCAAGCTTAGGCTTTTGGCCTAAGTGGAGTTCAATCCCATCGAGGGTCTGGGTTCCACGCCGGTGGATCATACATGGAGTAGTCATAATAAGGTACCGATGCCAGAAGAAAAGCGTGGAGGCTCCTCATGCCCAATGTGTTGATGCGAAGAGCTTGCTGCATCTGACGACGAGTCGAGGTGTTCCTCGACCTCATCCGTGTTATCTCTTGCACGATGGATTCCTCCCTCTATGTATGCATTAACTGCACTTTCCGTGATCGACCAATCCTCCCTGGAATCAAGGTTAAACAGAGAAGGTGCAGGCAATCCTACTAATTTTTCAACTTTCTTAGTCATTGTCCAAGATTACTTGTAAAATGTTATTCTGTAAGACAGGTTTCTCAAATTAGACGAATCAGAAACAAACTCATGCTTAATCATGGAGGCTATGTCAAGTTTCTCTATGGGGAGCTGAATATCAAGACGATGAGGTCCTACATTATGCATAGCTAATAAGCGAGAGGCGATGAGACCCCCACAAATTCCTCCCCTCTCACGGTTAGTAGCAAGTCTGTTGGCTATCAAAGCTCCCAAGTTATAAGTCCTATTACCTTGTAATGCAGCAGCTAGAAAGGCTAGATCCTGGATAGTTGCTTTACCTCCATTCTTTCTTGCTAGAACACACTTGGTAATGAAATAAGCAAAGTAACGAATAGCTGGGAAATGAATGCTACTGATTTTACCACCATCCTCTAAGAAACTTCTTCCATGACAAATCATCTTGAAGAGGTCCAAGAACTCTTGCGTCGATCCCTTTATCTTCTCGCATGATCCCCACTGCGGCACTCTGATTGCTGCACAAAAATCATTGAATGCCAAGTTGACAGTTTTATTATAAATTGTGTACTGAACCATGGGATTAGATCGTGACCAATTGAATTTAAAATCCTGCACTACTGAGATAGTCAGTTTTACATATTAGCATGGTTCCCCATCAACAAAATCATCCAACCCTGCACGAGAGATTAAACTTTAAACGTCCTGCAAGATCCCTGCACTTCTCATGAAATCCACGCACGGATAGTAAGTGGGATATACTCCTTCTTCTCGGTGAACTCTCATGACCTGTTGCACCTCTAATTCTTGTTGGTTAAGTTGGTGCCTACTCCCTTCCATTTTCTGAAATTTTTCAACAAACAATATAAAACTTGATTTGGTGACATATAATTGAGGGAAACTACCATAGGAACTTGCTAGAGTACTACTCATGCATCAAAACTAGTTTCTACCACTTAGAACAAGCATGCAAACTCACTAAACATGTTACCTACAGCAGCAAAATATTCAAGATATACTCAACCAAACAAAATTCTACTTGGATAGGCGAAGGAGTCACATACCGGAGAGCAAATGCGCCAAATTTCAGACAGAAATCTGGGCTGAGCAAAGAGATCGAGAAATCCTGAGCTCTTGAGCAAAAACGCGAGTGAGAGAAAGCTGGTTCGAGTTATTCGGGAGAGAGAAGATGCTGGGAGAAAGAGATGAAGTAGTGGGGCAAGGAGGGGCCCACACCACAGGGTGGCGCGCCCCCCTTGCTGGCCGCGCCGGCCTGTGGTGTGGCACCCTGTGGTGCCCCACAGGTCATCCTCTGGTAGTCCCAGGTGCCTCGTCGAAAAATAGGACCAACGGTGTAATTTTTGCGAATTTTTGAAAACTTTGAAAAATGCACATTTCTGGGTATTAAGTTTATTATTACTGGCCAGGAAAATTTTTGAAATCTCCAATTAACTAAGGAACTTTGCAAATTAAAAGTGCTACAGCAACTAGAGCAAGTGGAGGAAGAAAGAGATGTTGTTTACCTCCTCTATGCATATAAAAAGTATTTGTTAACAAGGTTGATCAAGTCTTGCCACCAAATAAATTTTACATAGCATATGAAGAAATAAACCTCAAATCAATCATGTTACCTTGAATTGTATTGATATGGATCCAATCACAAGAGTTTGATATTCTTCTTTAGGCTCATATATAGGACAATCGATAGTTCCAACTTTGATAGTTCTCACATTAGAAATAGTATTAACCCCGCACGCTTTTTCAATCCTCTTGGGGAAATAGACGGTGTGTTCCTTATCATCAACATTGAAAGTAACCTTTCCTTTATTGCAATCAATAACATCCCCTGCGGTGTTAAGAAAAGGTCTCCCAAGAATAATAGACATATTATCATCTTCAGGCATTTCCAACACAACAAAATCAGTTAATATCAAGCAGTTATTAGTAACTTGAACAGGCACATCCTCACATATACCAACAGGAATAGCAGTAGATTTATCAGCCATTTGCAAAGATATATCAGTAGGTATCAACTTATCTAAGTAAAGTCTCTTATAAAGAGAAAAAGGCATAACACTAACACCGGCTCCCAAGTCACATAGAGCAGTTTTAACATAATTATTCTTAATAGAACAAGGAATAGTAGGTATACCGGGTCGCCCAACTTCTTTGGAACTTTGCCATTGAAAGAGTAATTAGCAAGCATAGTGGAAATTTCCTCATTGGGGATTTTCCTTTTGTTAGTAACAATATCTTTCATATACTTTGAATAAGGAGGCAATTTAATAGCATCGATCAAAGGGATTTGCATGAATAAAGGTTTCATCCAATCACAAAATTTATTATAGTGTTCTTCTTCCTTTGATTTTAGTTTCTTAGCAGGAAAAGGCATTTGCTTTTGTACCCAAGGTTCCCTTTCATTACCATGTTTCTCAGCAATAAAATCTTCTTTAGTATACTTTTTATTTTTAGCATGCTTTTCGGGTTCTTCTTCAACCTCTTCTTTATCGGGAGTATCATTCTTATCATTATCTTTATCATGTTCATTACCACTTTCAGTTTCAGCATCGAAATAGAAATACTATTAGGATCATTAACAGGTTCGAGAGGATTCTACAACATTCTTATGTTTCTTTTTCTTTTTCTTAGATGGAGCACTAGTTTTAGTTCGTTGAGAATCTTGTTCAACTCTTTTGGGATGCCCTTCGGGATATAGAGGATCCTGGGTAGAGACACCACCTCTAGTTGTTACTTCATAAGCATGTTTTTCTTTAGAATTATTTCCTAACAAGTCATTTTGCACTTTAGTGAGTTGATCAATTTGAGTTTGAACCATATGAAAATGTTTAACAAGCATCTTAAAATCATTGGAGGTTCTCTCCACAATATCATGCAATTCACTAATAGCTTGAGAATTTTCCATTAGATGATTCTCTACTCTCATATTAAAATTTTCTTGCTTAACAATATAATTATCAAACTCATCTAAGCATTGCGCAGGAGGTTTTGAATACGGAATATCTTCCCTAGTAAAGCGCTGAAGGGAATTTACCTCAATCATGGATGAAGGGGGAATTATCTCACATATATCTTCTATGGGAGGAAGATTCTTCACATCTTCGGATTTAATACCTTTCTCCTTGAGAGACTTCTTGGCTTCCCTCATATCTTCATCATTCAATTTAATTAAACCCCTCTTCTTCAATATTGGCGTTGGAGTTGGTTCGGGCGTAGTCCAATCATCATGATTCCGGCCTATTTTAGCCAATAATTCTTCAGCTTCGTCTGGAGTTCTTTTCCTGAAAACACAACCAGCACAACTATCCAGGTATGTCCTAGACTCAATGGTTAGTCCACTATAAAATATATCAAGTAAATCATGCTTTTCCAAATCATGGTCAGGCCGAGCTCTCACTAGTAGGAAAACCCTTATAGGTGAAGCTTAGTTCTGTGGCGCACCGTTTTGAATGCGCCAGAGAAACTTATTTTGTGGCGCACCAGGCAGGGTGCGCCACAGAAATAGCTTAATTTTGTGGAGCACGCTTGGGTAGTGCGCCACAGAAACTGTGTGGGGCCCACATCCTGCCACCACCATTTATTACTGTAGGTATTTCTGTGGCGCACATG
Organism: Lolium rigidum; assembly: GCF_022539505.1. Classification (NCBI taxonomy): domain Eukaryota; kingdom Viridiplantae; phylum Streptophyta; class Magnoliopsida; order Poales; family Poaceae; genus Lolium; species Lolium rigidum. The sequence continues at coordinate 340,856,289 of NC_061510.1, forward strand.
TCGTGCTGCGCCACGAAATAACTCTTTACGTGGCGCACCGGCCTTGGTGCGCCACGGAGTAGTTGATTCTGTGGCGCACCTTCTCCGGTGCGCCACAGAATTAAGGGACTTATATCATCTCGCGCGCCCGTGCCCTCCCCCGCCTGTTCACCTCTCCCCTCCCGAGCCCCTCCCCTCTCCCCTCTCCCCTCTCCTCCGTGGTCGCCTGGATCCGCCGCCGCCGCCTTCCTCCGTGGTCGCCTGGAGGATTCCTCTCCTCTCCCCTCTCCTCCGTGGTCGCCTGGATCCGCCGCCGCCGCCTTCCTCCGTGCTCGCCTGGATCCTCCATGGTCGTCGCCGCCGCCGTCGCCGCCGCCTTCCTCCGCGAGGGGCGCATGCCGCCGCGGTCCTCCCATCCCCGCCACCTGCAGCACAAGCTGCCCCTACGGCGAGGAGGGGCCGCCGCGAGGAGGGGCCGCCGCGAGGCAAGGTGGAGGATCCGCCGCCTCCTCCTCCTCCTCCACCCCTGCCGTCATCTTCAAGCTCGTCCTCCACCCCTGTCATCGGTGCTCTCTCTCCCCTCCCCTCCTATCCCTCTTAATTCCTCCTCCGCTGCCCCTATGGCTTGTGTTTGCAAGCTCTGGTGATCATTTGATCACCAATTGGTTGATAATTACTTACTACTTTCTCTATCTATGCATGTTGCTTGATATACTTGTGTTGTTGCTTGATTGTATAGCTTCTCACCATGTACTTGGTGGTTGCTTATGCTTTGAAAAGCATATGAATGGATGCATGATGCTTGCCAAGCATCCCTGTTGCCTAGCAGATTGACTAATTCATTTATCTCGTGAAACTTTATCTTGTTAATGTAGATAATTGAGATGAACTACTTTGCGGTAATGATTCTATTATCGTATTTACTTAAGCTAGATGGATGCCAACTATTGTTGGGGACCCTAGCTTCATTTTGAATCCTGTTGGGTAATGATAAGTGTGTAGGCTTGGTGGTTTGGATGGTTTGGTGGTTGAATTGTCCTTTGCAGTCATGAACTGCTGGCTTGGTAAATCATCTGGGATGGTTTCCTTCCTAGTTCCATTTGGAAGATGCTACTATTCAATTGGTTGGCATAACCATGGTGACTTGACTTGGTCAAATTCCTGGTCCTTGCCATTTGTACCAGGCTTCACTTGGTCTATGATTAAATGATGACCAAACATTGTTATTCCACCCTATGTGCTTGTGTTTGACATGGTCATGTTGCTATGTCTCTGTACATATTTACTTGATGGATTCTTGTGAGCTTATGGTATGCTACTATGCTACTGGTGGGCTTGTATACATACATATTTTTAGTTGCTCTTGGTTGGCCTAAGAAATGCTCCCTGGCCAGATGCTTGATGTCTTGGCTCAGCCAATGATGCAAAGGCTGAGGCAAAAACTGTAAATGAATGTATACTAAAATAGAGATATCCACAGTAGGGGATCATGTAAATGAATGCCACTGTGGTATCCTTTGAAGAAAATGGGAAGTTTCGATGGTTTAAAAGACTAGGTGATGCTAGGTTATTAAGTTGGTCTGTCAAGGTTGGTTTTATCTGGTTAACTTGGATAGGCTATGTGTTCTTGCTTACTTATGCATATCCATCTCTACTGGATTGACTAGCTCAGGCTTGGCCTCTCTCTTGCTAGCATCACTTGGTTACTACCAAGTGATGAATAATCCCTTATGGTACCCAAGCTTTGTTTTGAACTCAACTGAGTAATGATAAATTTCTATTTCTTGTTGGCTTTGATGAAAATAGAGATATCCACAGTAGGGGATCATGTAAATGAATGCCACTGTGGTATCCTTTGAAGAAAAAGGACTGTTTCGATGGTTTTAAAAGGCTAGGTGGTGCTAGGTGATTCGAGTTGGCTACCAAGACTTGTCTCATCCGGTTAGCTGGGATATGCTATGTGTTATTGCTTGTTTAGGCATATCTATCACTTACTTGGATTTCTTGGTTCTTGATTGGCCTCTCTTTTGCCAGCATCACTTGGTCTATATACCAAGTGATGAATAATCCCTTTGGAGCATCTCGCTCCATGCATGCTATGTGTGTTTGAGCATCTTGACTTATGTCACCATGGTTGCTTGGTTTGTTGGTGTTTTTGTACTTGCCGATGATTAGATGGTTGGTCGATCACTCGTACACTCGGGGGTGGAGCAAGTGAGGCTTGGTGTGATGGCACAAATATCAACTTGTGCATCCTACCCGGCCTCACTTACTCCATCCCTGGATGTTAATATTTGTTTCGACCAACAAAGTATGAGGCATATGATATCTAGTTGAGATACCACTTGGCTCTTTCTTCCATTTTAGTGCCGATGATTAGAATGTTTGGTCACCTATACGCCGCAATATACTTTGTAGACGAGCCCCCTTTCCCTGGCCGCCGTTTCGTGAACGAGTCCTTGACGAGACAACAACGCCGACATGCCTCTCCGGCGCAGCACCACTTTTCTTCTCTCGCCGTCCAGTACGTGAACGAGTCCTTAATGCCAAGACGGTGCCAGCCTCCCTAGCATCATGCCGACCCTCGTTGTCGCGCTTCGGGCCGTGTCGATCACGCGCCCTGCACTCTTCGCCTTTTGCCCGGTGAACGAATAGACTAATCGTTGGAATAAGGAAGCCGATGACGGCCGATCGCAATTTAATCTTGCGACCGGCTGTCATCGGTTTCCTTATTCCAACGATCAGCCTATTGGTTCACCAGGCAAGAAGGCGAACGATGCAGGCGCGGGACACACGGCTTGAAGCGCGGTAACACGGCCCGGCATAATGCTCGGGCAGGCCGGCACGGTCTTTGCATCAAGGACTCGTTCACCTGGACAGCGAGGGACCGGCGTGGTTCTGCGCCGGAGATGCAGATCGGCGTTGTTGTGTCGTCAAGCACCCGTTGACGGAACGCCGACCGGGGAAAGGGGGCCCTTCGCAAAGTATACGGCGGTGTATACCGCAACTATGGTTTCGACCATAGTATTTGTGTTGACCAACAATGTATGAGGCACATATTCTATTTTGTCATTCCATTTGCTTTGAGATTTTCAAAATGCCGATGATTAAAATGTTTGGTCACCGTACACTTGGGGGTGGCGTAAGTGAGCCTCGGTAAGATAGCACAAATATCAATCTCTTGTGCATCGGACTTGGTCTCACTTACGCCATCCCTGAATGTTAATATTTGTGTTGACCAACAATGTATGAGGCACTTATTCCATTTTGTCATTCCATTTGCTTTGAGATTTTCAAAATGCCGATGATTAAAATGTTTGGTCAAAGTACACTCGGGAGCGGCGTAAGTGAGCTCGGTAAGATAGCACAAATATCAATCTCTTGTGCATCGGACTGGTCTCACTTACACCGTCCCTGAATGTTAATATTTGTGTTGACCAATAATGTATGAGGCATTTATTCCATTTCTCTTGTGCATCGGACTTGTTGGTCTCACTTTCTTCCATTTTCATCATAGTAGGAACTGGATGAAGGACCCCGATGCAAGCGAGCCTCGTTGGGTAGAGATGACGGAGCAAAGGAGGAACCGGATGACGACTACTTTGTAGGATGAAGACTACTTTGTATCTCGAAATTGTGAATTTTGTATGAATTAAGAGTTGTATGCAAAACATTTGACACTTGCCACTATATATGTATCTCGATCGGGATCTAAGTAATGTGATGATGATGTCTATGTTATATCCGTGCAATGTACATGATATTTATATTATATCTGAATGTTGCTTGTATATAACCTCGTATATCCGTATATTGCTGTTTATAAACCGCATGTGTACGGGAGGCAGCACAAAATCGTGTATAATACAAGCAAATTCTGTGGCGCACTCGCAAACCAATTCTGTGGCGCAGTCTTTTCTGTGGCGCACCTAAGAGCACGTGCGCCACAGATACGTTAACTCTGTGGCGCATGGGCTGGTGCGTCACAGAAAGCTTATTTTTGTGGCGACGTTTCTGTGGCGCACCTCCCATGCGCCATAGAATCAATTTTTTGTGCGCCACTGATGAGGTTTTTCCTACTAGTGTCTAATAAGAGAGAAAAATCTCGCCCAAGCCTCAGGCAATTTCTCTCCATCTCCCTGGTCAAAATTATAAATTCTCTGCAAAGCAATATGTTGAGCACTAGCAGGAAAGTATTTCCGGAAGAAAACATCAAGCAATTCTTTTGGACTTTTAATAGAATTAGGTGGCAAACTATTATACCAAGTTTTAGCGTCATCCTTTAATGAGAATGGAAAGATTTTAGCAACAAAGTAAGTACGCTTCTTAACATCATCGGAAAACAAGCTACTCAGAGTAGATAACTCAATCATGTGTTCAACAGCACTTTCTTTTTCAGTACCACAAAAGGGTATTTTCTCAACAATAGCTATATGAGATAGATCAAGAGAAAAATCATAATCTTTATCCTTAATGTTTATAGGAGATGTGGCAAATTTAGGATTAGGAGACAGTTTATATCTAACAGCATGTTCTGCAAGCAACTTCTTAATTTTTCTTGCATCAGTAGTAGCATTGCATTTTTCAATAAAATCATCATCAAGTTCCACATAATCTTCATCAAGATCATCACTAGAGTATTCAAGTTCAGGTGAATTAACAGGTGTAGTAACATCAGGAGTTTCAGTATTTTCAATTTGTCTAGACCTAGCAATTATAGCATCTAGAAAAGTTCCCAATGAACCACTATCATCAAGCACAGCAGAAATATTATCAATATTATGAGAGTTTTCAGATTCAGCAGAAGTACCAGCAAGCGAAGCATGTGGCGGTGAAACAAGTTTATCAATCACGGATGGTGAATCAAGAGCAGCAGAGGTACTCGAGTTGTACCTTTTCTTGTAGTGGATGGTAATATGGCGACCTTAGTATCGCGAGGTTTACCCATGATGGAGAATTTGCAGCGAACAATATCAATCCAAGTGAACTTCCAAATAAAGCTATGCTCCCCGGCAACGGCGCCTGGAAAATAGTCTTGATGACCCACAAGTATAGGGGATCGCAACAGTCTTCGAGGGAAGTAAAACCCAATTTATTGATTCGACACAAGGGGAGACAAAGAATACTTGAAAGCCTTAACAGCGGAGTTGTCAATTCAGCTGCACCTGGAAACAGACTTGCTCGCAAGAGTTTATCAATAGTAACAGTTTTATAGCAGTAGCAGTAGTGAAATAACGACGAGCAGAGTAACGGAAACAGCGAGTAGTGATTTTAGTAAACGAGCAGGATTAAAATACCGTAGGCACGGGGACGGATAACGGGCGTTGCATGGATGAGAGAAACTCATGTAACAATCATAGCAGGGCATTTGCGGATAATAATAAAACGGTGTCCAAGTACAAAGCAATCAATAGGCATGTGTTCCAATTATAGTCGTACGTGCTCGCAATGAGAAACTTGCACAACATCTTTTGTCCTACCAGCCGGTGGCAGCCGGGCCTCTAGGGAAACTACTGGATATTAAGGTACTCCTTTTAATAGAGTACCGGAGCAAAGCATTAACACTCCGTGAACACATGTGATCCTCACATCACCGCCATTCCCTCCGGTTGTCCCGATTTACGTCACTTCGGGGCCATTGGTTCCGGACAGCGACATGTGTATACAACTTGCAGGTAAGACCATAAACAATGAATATTATGATGAAATAATAACATGTTCAGATCTGAGATCATGGCACTCGGGCCCTAGTGACAAGCATTAAGCATAACAAGTTGCAACAATATCATCAAAGTACCAATTACGGACACTAGGCACTATGCCCTAACAATCTTATGCTATTACATGACCAATCTCATCCAATCCCTACCATCCCCTTCGGCCTACAGCAGGGGAATTACTCACACATGGATGGGGAAAACATGGCTGGTTGATGGAGAGGCGTTGGCGGTGATGGCGGCGATGATCTCCTCCAATTCCCCGTCCCGGCGGAGTGCCAGAACGGAGACTTCTGGCTCCCGAGACGGAGTTTCGCGATGTGGCGGCGTTCCGGAGGGTTTCTGGCGACTTCGACTTCTCTCCGTGCGTTTTTAGGTCGAGGCCAATAAGTAGTCCGAAGGAGAGCGTCGGAGGCCGGCCGAGGGGGCCACACCATAGGGCCGCGCGAGCCCCCCCTAGGCCGCGCCGCCTTATGGTGTGGGGCCCTCGGGCCTCCACTTGATTTGTCCTTCTGGCTCCGTCAGTATTCTGGGAAAATAGGGCCTTCTGTAAAAATCCCGAGGTTTTTCCTGAAAGTTGGATTTCTGCACAAAAATGAGACACCAGAACAGTTCTGCTGAAAACAGCGTTAGTCCGTGTTAGTTGCATCCAAAATACACAAATTAGAGGCAAAACAATAGCAAAAGTGTTCGGGAAAGTAGATACGTTTTGGACGTATCATGGAGCCGTGGCATGGAGGAGAGAGCAGGGGTCGAGCGGGAGAGGAAGGGGCAGCCGCCATTGGAGAGCAAGGGTCGAGCGGGATTGGGGGAAAGTGGGCTAGGGTTCCCTCCGTGGGATGATGCGTTTTATACCCACACCGCTGAAATACCAAAAATACCCCTTGCGGGGTGGAGATCCTGCCCGACGCTTATGCACACCGACAGAGATCCCGGTCGCGAGCCATCGACGTGCGGGGCCGGCAAAGGTTGGGCCCACATGCAGCCAGACGCGGGTAACAATTGGCCGTTGCATGGGGTTAGCTAGTAGATTCTAAGCCAGCAATCAACGGCTGAGATTCGTCGCAAGGAAGATCTAACGGCTCACGTGCGAGGATCGCTGTGAAGCCCCCTATAGGGGGCATCGTTTATATCTTTAGATACTAGTAGTACTAGTATATACTAGTACTATGCACTTAGTTGTAAGAGCATCTTCACGACATCCATTAAATAGGTATTGGTAGGGACGTTGGCACCTTCGTTTCGGGACCTACTCCCTCCGTTCTTTTTTAATTGACTCAAATTTAATACAAAGTTGTACTAAATCTGAGTCAATTAAAAGAGATCGGAGGGAGTACATATTTGTGGCGTGTTGCTCGGAACTGAGAAAGTGATGGTAAAGAAAAGTCGTTGATGACAAATGGAAAGCTGTCTAGCACATCTGCACATGTAAAGATGCAAGCATACGATGCCTCTCAAAAAAAGGGGGCAAGTGTACAGCTCATACTGCCAACTCCCAGTGCTAAACATGGTCCAAGTTCTGAGCGTGTGTGAACAAAAAGGACTGGCGAGTCCTTAAAAGCAACAAATTAAAACAGACATTTTTTAATCTGTGCATAATTGTGACATAATTTTGAGTTGAGGTCAGTCATGCCATTGACTAGTTAGAGCATCCCCACTCGTTTGGGCTCCCCACGTCCAAATCCGGCGAAATTTAGCGCCGGATGGATGTAGTTTTTGGCCTGGGGAGGCCCATTTTTCCAGCCGCGAGCCCATGGACGCGCACCCACCGCGTGCATAGCGACGGCGCAGTCACCGGGAAGGGCAATCGTCGGAGTTCCCTCGACGCATTGAACCGTCGCGAAGTGGACTGGAGAGCCGAAACGACTCGTCGGGAACGGTCGAAGTGGCCTCGATGCGAGAACCGCCGTAATGGAGCACGAACTCCGCGGAAGAGCAACCGCCGCTCTCACCTACATATACGGTTTTCGACGGGCGACGCCATTCATCTGTTCTCTCGTCACCATCCTCCGTCAACCATGAGCGATATCTCTTGGCCATCGGACACCGACAGCGAGGGGAAGCCGCCTGGATGGCGCCATTGGTGGGATCCAGCTGCATTGTCCAGCAGCGACGATTCCCCCCCGCCGGCCAGCGAGGACGAGTGGGACGACGAGGAGGAGGACGAAGAGGCCGTGGAGCAGGCCGAGGAGCAGGCCGAGGAAGAGGCCGAGGAAGAGGAGGAGGAGCAGGAGCAGGAGGAGGAGCGAGGAGGAGGAGGAGGACGAAGAGGCTGATGAGGACGACGACGAGGAGGACTCAACTTCCTCCGACGAGGAGGTGACGAGCCGGAAGCGTCGCCGCGACGACGATGAGGCGGGGCCTTCTAAGAAGAAGAAGAAGTAGTTTAGTTTTAAAGTTTTTATATGTAATTTTTATGTTTATTCGAATTATATTCGAAATATATATATAATCTATCTATGTTGCACCACTTGAGAGTTCAAAGCTTTCGTTCGACGAGGGTATTGCCGTAGATCGGGAAGACGAGGGTTTTGCCGTAGATCGGGAAGACGAGGGTTTTGCCGTAGATCGGAGGCCATTGTCGCCGACAAGTTGGGGCCACGCACGCTTTCGTTTCGTCCGGAGTCCCCGAGTGCTCCCCGGGGGGCCGGGGATGGCGTGGGATCGCCGGATGGATTTAGGCCCAAATCCGAACGAAAACGAGGAACCGGGGGCGCGACTGGGCCGAATTACGCCGTCCGGATGGAAAAAACGCTCGCCGGGGACCTCGTCGGGGGACGAGTGGAGATGCTCTTAAGCCTATCGGCACCTAACCAAACGTGAGAATCTGAACCGGCAACTATATTATAACCATCAGATTCCTTAATGCCAGTGGCTATGGCTTATTCAATCACACGAACCCCATCCCTAGGTTACTAGTTGCGCGGTGCCTGCCTCGATCGCATCCGGCAACCCGCAGGCGGCACATGAATAGAAAGAATACTACTAGTACTAGTTGAATGCCCGTGCTTCGCCACGGCGTTTTAACTTTTTTCTACCGTCGCACAAGTAGGCATTAAGTGCGTATAAATATTCATGAATATAGAAAATATATGGCACATATAACAGACTAATTATCATTCAGAAAGTTGCCCATATATGCTCCAGCTGCATCCACATGCGAGTGGGCGAGGTCCCTCTCCTAGAACTCTACCACATAAACATATACCTTCAGAGCACCTGAATATGCTTCTTGGTTAGCATCTCTTTCATCATCTTCATCTTGGACCTGAATACTCGGGCCAGGAGATCTAGTTGGTCATGTGGGGTTTGGCCTGGAAGCAACACATCATGTCTCCTGCCAGTTTGGGTGTAGGTTATGGTCAGGAAGATGTGATGCTTGCCATATGTCGTCGAGGTTTCTGTGGGTGTCATCTACATAGTAAAGATACCAACATTTATTCTCAAGCTTAAAGAAAATTATGGGTAAGTGAAAAATGAATACTATAGGTAATGGACATCTCTGACTCTAACACATAAAACGTTAGGTACTTCCCAGCCAAATTCAAGAGTTCATCTATTTTATCACAGAAAACATCTTAATATTTCACATTAGATCTCATTTTTAAGTACCATTTCCAATGGCACACGTGCACTTTTGATGGCATTTGGAATTTTCAAGAGCATATTTGGAATGATATGGAAAATAGTAAAGGAAGCAAGGACAAAGAGAGTGATGCAAATGGCAGTGAACAGTTCATCGCATACAACATAGATGCATGCCATACTTATATACTGTTAGGCCCTTGACCTTTCATTATACAACATAGATGGCAGTGAACACAACGTTTGTTTAATATGTCAGCAATACCGGCTTGTTTAGAGTCCATGAAACATAGATTATTTACGAGACTATGGCCGTAGAGACATTACAAACGTTGTTCCATTACACCTGATCTATATTCTGACCAATTCCAGTACACCTGAAACATGACCCGGTGAACCCCATCCTAACATCACAGAATAAACACACCCTACCAAAAAATCACAACTGCCACCAAGAGCACAAATTTCATGGATTCAAATACTAAAAACTAATATTGGCTTTGTTTCTTGTGTACAGGACTCACACCAAATGGATAGGGAATTACAATACAGAAAATATAGAGTAACAACTTAGCGAATAAGTAATATCACTTAGCTCAATCACTGCCTGAGTAAAGAGTATTGGTGTGGCCTGCCGAAAAAAAAACATACTGAGGAACAAATAGCTATTTACAGGGTAGAAGTAATGTCTTCAAAATGACATAGAGTAGTACTTCAAAATTCAGTTACAAATGTCGAAATGTATGCACCCTATCCAATTAAATTTCTAAAGCATCATATCCACACTCCTTTTCTAATTTGTGAACTGTTACTGTTGTGGTCCAGCCACTGAAAATAAAGGGTAATGAAGAAGAATATCATTCACAGAGTTTGCTTTGCAAATTACATGATATCATGTAGCTCCTATTGAGCATCTATAGTACACTGTCAGACCTGTTGTCTGCAATTCAAAAAGTAATATAGACGATCAGCTGAAATATGTAAGCCATATTAGTAGGCTTTTGCATACAAAGGAAGAAAGAAATCAAATAGTTTATGTCGTTTGAAAAAGCAAACCAATGGTTTCTCACATAAGAAGAAGGAAGCAATCAGATAGGTTACAAACTTAAGGCCTTCAAATTTCAGTGGAAGCCATGATTCTTTTGACTTGCGAATAAATTCAGCAGGGAGAAGTCTTGAAGCGAACATGTCAAATATCACCAGAAAGTTGAAATCAGTAGTGTATGCATCATATCATGACACATTTACCATCTCATATGAATACTGTAGCTGGAAGAATACTCGGCCTCACAAATAGAAGGGATCAGTCCATTTGTATTACCTAAATTATGTCAATGTTATCCATTTGAGATTTTCCGTGCATATTATTTATGCTAGACAGTCAAAAAGAATGCAAGATAGAGGAAGTTCGAAGCCCTGGTCAATTTTAAGCTTCAGGGTTAACCTATCTAATCTAGCTTATAATCCTTGAAAAAATTGCTTATTCATCTCTCTATAAACAAAGGTGTTTTGTTTCTCTATGCAAATCTGAATTCCTACAATCACCTAACATCGTATGGAGAATATGTACCACTTGTGATCAAATTCCAGTCTATCTTTATCGCGATTCAGTTTTCTGCAGGTTTAATGAGATCAAGACATGAAGAATGCAGAAAGCTATACATAATACATGGTATAGGAAGAATATACTCCTGGATTAGCAGATGGGATTAGTAAATGGTTGAGCTCTAGTAAGTGCAACAAAAATTAATGGAAAATTTGCACATGCCTTTGACATATCTTCTGTCACATCCTAAGCACTGGATTGAGCCAAAGGAGTGGCCGGGGGTAATTTTGAGCTCCTATCACATCCTAAGCACTGAAACATATGTTCTCTAGCTGTTAGAGAAGAATAAGAGAACTTATTTTTCTGAGGAAAAGCATACGAGAAGTTATGATACATCTATGCTCTGAAATAGTTTCTGTTTTAAAATAAGATCATACAAAGAAGAAAAGAGCATGCTTGCACAACGTACTCCGGAGAAATTCATAGGATAAAAAAATGTGACATGGCAGGCTTAACCCATGTGAGTTCAATGCCTTTATGTATAACTTCAAAGAATAATCTTATACTGGCAACTTAACAACCATCAATAATTTGACCATGGAAGTCCCTTCCACAATCAGAAAACAACCATTCATGGCAATAACACAGCCAAGGGATATCCCTAGCTTATTTTAAATCGTTGCAATTTAATGAGACAGTGGTTCAATTTTGTAATTACCACTGCAACAAAGCATTGCTTTGTAAAGACATCTACCCAAGAACAAGCATTTGATCGGACACCTAACGCACACATACCGAAACCACCAGAACTGATGGATGTGCAGGTCCATATCACAATCAGGATACCTGCTCTCTTCTCAGTTGAAAATGCAATACAACAGAGGAAACTTTCGGAGCCCATTAAGGGAGAGTTAAACATAGTTAAATGAAACTCTTATACAGCTGCAAGCTAATGCCAATGATAAACCAAGATGTCACTGAATATTTTGGGGAAAGGTTGCCCATCATCACGCCATTCATAAGCTAATACAGATGCCAAATTAAGGGTAGTAGAACAGTCACATCACATATTATTAAGAAGATCATTTTAAATTGAATTAGGACTTTTATATGACCTTATAAGTAGAATCCACCATGAATCACCTACAGAGTGGAACTTTTGTGCTTGAAATAGAACACGCATTTATCATAGTCCCTTTGCTTTATTTCTGGCCTTTGTTGTACCAATATAACAGTGCAGTAAAGAAATGATGCAAACAAAAGGCAGAGAATACCTTAAAAAGAAAAATGCATGGCTTTGAATTTGTTGTCAGTTTGATTCTGCTGAGTCCCAAGTGGGGTTGATGCCAAGGTATGCAATTTCGTATGATAATGCCAATTGACCTCTGTGGTTGGGCGTTGCATCAAACATGTAAGAGGTGTATACACCTGCTGACCTGAAGAAATAATATCTTAGGCATCACTTTGCGCAGTTTATAAGTTGGAAGGCCAGTGTGAACAAATTCAGAGAGGAGACGAAGATGAAATAAAGAAACACTTCCCTGATAAAAATTCGGAATTAGGATGATTCCTCTTATCTTGACACTTCTTGCACTATGCTTCTTATTTCTGCAGAGAAGCATCCATATGAAGACAGCACGTCAGTGGTATAAGCGGTGCTTAAGTTCGCAATCAGAACAACAACGGACAACATAAACAACGGGTGCGCTTCGAACGCCGGTCTGGAAGGGGCGTGTACTGGAGGCGTGACGGCCGGCCTCATGGCCGGCCCGACAGGCGTTGACCGGAGACCTCGAGTGCGGGAAGCTCTGCGGCCAGGGCACACACAGGGAGATCCAGAGCTTGACCACACGGGAGTTGAGGGAGGCGGCAGATCCAAGCGCGCTCGGTGGATGCCCGACATCTACAAGGCAATGTCGACGCCGCTTTGCACCAGACACGGGGCGGAGTACAGCGGCCCGTCTTGAATGGGGAATGGGTAGCACGAGGTGGGTAAGGAGCACACGGCTGGCTCTGGAGGGGAAGTCCGGCGGCCTCCGCTGATCTGGAGCGCGGGGAACGTGCGCGAGGAAGGCATGACGGCGCAGGTAGTCGCGCCGGCTGCGATGAAGCCGCCGCGCCGGGATTTGCAGTGGGTCGGAGGCGTCGAGGTGGCGGCAGTGTTCTTTGCAGAGGTGGATGGCTGACTACCACGCGATTTGGGACGAGGGAGGCAGCGTGTTCTGGTGTGGAAGAAACGACGGCGACGGGTGTCGGGGAGGCGGCGCCAGAACGAGGAAGATCGTGGCGGCGAACAGACAGAGATCGTGAGATCGTGTATGGAAGTTTTTTTGAGAGCATCGTCTATGGAAGTTGTGAGCGGGGGTGATCGTGCTCTAGTCGTGTGCGTGGGAGGGGAAGCATTTGCATGGGCCTGGCCCATCCATGTTCACGGTGAAATTGTCCATGTTCGCACGGGGGTGCCTGCTGAGTCAAATAGGTACTCCGTACGTACCAACCAACCATCTCACCACCTCTAGGCATTTAATATAGTAGAGATACGTAGTACGTCTATGCACTTGGTTGCACGGCAGCCTACGTATTGGTAGGGGCGCCTGCACCTTCGGTTTGGAGATGCTGGTATTACATTTTCTATTTGAGGAGCTGCTCTCACACCGGTTTCTCCAAACAGACAACTCGATAGAATTTTTTTACACAAACTACATATTGTCTTAAAGTTTCATTTTAACTAGCAGGATGTGCACGGCTAGACTTGTTTTATTTTCATGTGATAAAATTGGTCTTTCCTATCCATCTATCTTCACCGAATGCATAATAATTTTTTAAACCACGCGATGTAGTTTCAAAACTGATAATATTTGTAGTAACAAAATCCTAGATATTACATGTGTACATAACTACATATATACTCAATCTTCTGTGTTCTTCGCTAACTTTTGGGTCCTAGCCTCATGTAGTACAAAATATAATTCAGTTGAGAGTGGAACTCGTATGTGCCAGCAGCTTACTTTGATATGAATTATGGTATGGCGCACTACCAGTCTGACTGTAATGATTTCAGAAGCAGTTAGCATAAGAAAATAAATACTTAGGTGTCATTATATTCTGATAACTATATATTATAAGCAGAATTTTCCAATTATGATTGTTAATCCTACTTTTCTTGTATTTGAAGTGGCAATACCGTGCATATGATCTGTGAGTATGATATAGACAACTATTGTAAGTGAAAAAAATATACCTTACCTCAATTGACAAAGATCAAAGGATAGAAGATTATCACAACTCTCAAACATCCCATGTTCTTGCACCTTTTTTATATATAAGATGGCATGGAAAATGGTACCGTGTTGGGATTTGATTCAGAATATTCTTAAAATATATCTTCTTCTACCTCTACCATTCATACCCATTTTCTTCCTCCAAAATTCCCTTCAGAACGACGATTTTAGGATCACAAACAACATATACATACTTACCTGCATGCGTAATTAGTGTGTCATAAATGTCATCTCTGGTGCTAGACTCAGAATACATTTTCCATTGCTCTGCATAGTTGTATTTATACGGTATTTCAGATGGTGGATCAGTCGAGTTCACAATGAATGACTGAAGATCTTTTGAGATGATCCAACAATAAATAAAATATATCCAACATCAGCATAGTCTAAATAATAATTATACGAAGAAACATGCAAAAAATTAAATATGTTAACCTACTTGTAGACTTCCCTCTCTTAGGATTCAATGAATAAAAAATAGTGCCCAAGAGAAGAGAGAAAAACATACCTTAGTATGTTGTTTTGCTCAACATTATATTGAGATTTTGACAATGAAAGCATTTGCATGATGAGCTGCTGCGGACGGTTCGATCTCGCTGGTGCATTTGTCAATAAAATTGATTATTGATGGGCCACCGTACTTAGCTTGTAGACCCGACATAGTTTGATCAAGTTAATCCGTGTGAAATAATAGGCTGATGGTATGACTATCCATGACCTAATGCTGATTTTTTGCCACGTCTGGATTTACTGCCTCACACTTAGCCAAGCACTTCGCTTTATCTCCGCTGCTAAAACCGGCATGGGATGTCGATGCATCGCATGCACGCAGCTTGGGCAGTATGATGGACAATGGATCGCAGATTCGTACTGCTTGTTGATCGATCTGTGATGCAAGCGAAAGACGCACATTTGCGCGGCTAGATCTGTGATGGGTTTTCTAACTAATATACAATTATTTTGTATTTAATTCGTCCTCTTTTATTTGTATAAAATATAAATATACGATATTGATGATAATAGTTCATACACATTACATCAAGTACTACCTTATTAGAACATTAAAGAAATTAAATTTGTGTACTCCTTTTATTTAGTTACTAGCACAAAACCCGTGCGTTGCTACGGTGTCATATTAAATCGAAGGTTATACTTTCATATGTTTATATTTATGTGTCGATAGCTCTTGATTCGCGCGCAAACCCAACCTCCCCTCTCTCGTGATATTCTTCCTCCCGCTGCCACCCTACCGGTCCATGCCGTTAACTTGAGCGATACTGCCCAGTTCTTCCCGATGTGCCACGCGGCGCGTGATTCCTCTTGTTTCTCTCTTCCTCGGCTACATTCGACCGTAGCTCGCCACGCCGCCACAGCTCCTCTACTGTCGGCCTTCTCATGCTTTGTTGCTAACAAATGGCAAAACCTATACGACGCGCCGCACATCGCCGCGAGCGCTAGGGTCAGATGCAGTTAGGGGCTTTATTGTTTTCGTGCGTACGATTTTTTCTCTGGTGTGGTCCGATTTTGTTCAGTTTGGTCGGGCTTCTGTTTTGTTCGTTTCTTCCGGCTTTTTTATTTTTGATTTTGTTTAAAATATTTACCTTTTTTAAAAGTACAAATTTTGGGGGAAATCATTTTAAAAAGTCGCCTAGATTTTCAAAATGCACTCTTCACCTATATGGCAAGATCACTCATGTAACAACGGAAAACTTAATAAATTTCATTTTGGTGTAAGAAATACAGAATATGATCACACTTTTAGTACGCGGTCGCAATACAGCGAACCCCAACGGACCCTCAGAAATCACGATGCCATGAAAATATTGTGCTTATAAGCTCCACAGCTGATTAGTTGGCTGATGAGCTAATACAATATGATCCTAGGTCGCATGAGTACAGCAAAGTAGACTTCCTATAAAATGTCCTTTGGTCGGTGTGTATTTTCTCAACTGAAGTACTTTTGCTATTATATAAATGTTTATTTCGTTGGCAGCTCATCTCACAACTGGTCTGAAATTACCTAATAAAAAATGATCGCTGTAAATTGAACATGAGGTCTGTATCTTTGGATAATAAATGCAAGTACTGCCTGCAGTGCAATGTCTGCACTGCGTGTCTGCGTCAGCACCGATTATACTAAACTAAATGGCATCTGATTATCTCACCACATTGGAGAGTAGTATCTGCTTAGCCTCGTTGCTGAAGCTGTCGGTGGGGAGCTGCTGAATACTCTCCGCATCGCCTGGAACCTTCGCAGCATCAGCGGCTCTGTCAAGGCCGGCCGTCCTTGCTCTGGATTTAGGCCTCGCACCCAGCCACGCTCGTCTTCACCTCGTGCTGTGTCAGCGAGCAGCACATGAGGACACGGGGATGGCGGCGCTGAGCCCTGTGATTCGCCGTGCTCTGAGGCTGCCGTGGTGTTGGGGCTGCCCGTAGTTCGATTGGAGCTAGCACCGGAGGCAGGCCGGCGACCGCTTTGAGTGGGCGAGATAGCTGGAGGCGCGGCGGGGGTCTCAGCAAGCGGCAAGTGAGGATTGGATGCACAGGGCCCTAGCCGGCGTCTTGTCGATGGGGGCGGGCGGGGCCCTACCGGCGGCGCGAGGCCTCACTGGTAGGTTGCATCGATGTCGATTGGGGGATTTTTCTTTGTCTCCCTCCACTCGCTCCGCTCTCAGGTCGGGGCGCACAATCTCCTTCTTGGCTTGCTCTTCGCCTCTGTTCAGATCGGGACGATAGGAACGTGATCGTTGCGGCCGACGCCCTGCCGCGCCAGGTACATGCGCGGCGGCACCCACCCATCGGCGTCATCTACTCCTGCTCGCACAGCGTGGCGGGCTCCGGATCTGGCTTGGCGGTGGGATCGTGGGAGGCACGGATTGTGGCTGTTTTTTACACAAGAGAACGAACAGGTACAATGGCATCCCACAGTAATATGCGATTTGGTGGGAGGGTAAAACGGTCCAAATAAAAGTTGGACGAAAATTTTGGCAGAAACCTTAGCTCCTTTATTATTAGGTACTAGTACAAATGCCCGTGCGTTGCCACGGGTCCTAAAATTTTATTTTTTAATATACATATATAATTTATAACACTATGAAAATTTAAAACAAATCAGGGATAATATAATATACAACATGGCAGAAGCAATAACAAGATTTGGGTTCTTATTGTTGTGACCCTACGAAAGATGAAAAAGGCGAGGACTGAAATGAGAAAGGAAGGGCCAAGACGACTTCGGTTCACATGTGAAAGTGCTTCGAAAGGTGTCAGCAGGTGCGCGGGGCCGGAGCCGGCATGTTCGCCCGCTGGGCCGAGTGTTCGCCCACTTCAGAGTCTTCGCCTGCCTCTGCGTGGTTCCAAGTTCCAGCTCTTTTTGTTAGTCTTCCGTGGCGTCATAACTTTTAACTCAACAACCACTCCTTTTTAATATATTATTGTTTCATAAAACGTGTGTGTTGCAAACACAAGTAATACTGAAGGAATACTTCTTTTATGATTAGTCCAAACAACACTTGATACTCATAAATATGTGGAGACAACCTTAGATCGTAGCCTTCCGTGTCAAACATACAAAAGGGGCTTAGCAAATCTTCAATAATGGTTGGGGTAAAAAACTCCGTCGGCACGCGGGATGCTAATTTTATTAGGTAGCTTCCTCAAAGCTCTTCAGCACATGCAAGCCAAAGAAAAATTAAGTGAAACACGATTGCGATCAAAGATCATTGCTTTTGTGGCCCTTTCTCTAGCTCCCTTGCCTCTCCCCGTGTCTCCCCATTGGTTCCAGTAACCCCTACCCCAACAATACCACTACACACTGCTTTGTGTCCGGTGTTTTCTCCAACTCCAGATCATCACTAACCGTAAATGGTTTTGAATGCTTAGTATAATGCAGGAAAAACCATTCGCAGAAATCATGAAGAACTTCACAATATATAATATAATATGATTCCGCAGATTGAGAATTTTATGAGGAGCAATATATAACTGGGAATTCTAGTTTGAATAGTATGGTGATGTGATTAGAATATTATATATGGAGTAGCAGTGCCATAACATGTCACGTCGCTATCAGAAGGAACTTTTGTTAATAATAAAATCTTCCGTCATCGCTGCATCGAACTACCCCTAGATCCTCCGGCCGTTTCCTCTCATTGCTCGGAACCTCCTCCTTGCTTCAGTTTCAAAAACATTGTAAAAGTTTTGTGATACACCTTCTCTATGTCTACTTTGGCAATCTATATAGCTAGGTCATTCTCGAAAATCACTTCATAAGCCATAATAACTTGCTTCCACATAAACTGGAGGCTCCGAGACAATGCAAAACCTAAGAAAATGGTGATAACTCATTTAATAACTAATGGTATGAAGTACAAGCATCACATCCAGGGATCGAAATGAATCATGTTATATTATTGGTCTGGTAGGTAACCAAATCAATTTTGTTAGATTAGCATACTATTTATTTCAACGTTACGGTGCCTGGATTAGCATATGGGTTTAACAACAAAGCTGCATAACATTTCCGCTCCTCACAGATCATCACATACCTGAACCAACTAATAAATTAACTAAATTACAAAACAACACAGTACATCATCCTAAACCTGAACTAACCTCTTTGTCCATCCAGGGGTCGAGGAGTGTCGCAGGTTGTTCAGGTGTAGCAGGACCGTCTTCTACCTCAATTCCACCTTCTCCCCAAAATGTCCCCAAAATGCATGCCACTGGAAAAATAAATTCGGTTTGCACATTTATCTTGTCAAGTTGTGCGGCTTAATGGTCACTCATATTTCTCTTTTCCCCAAAATGCATGCCACTGGAAAAGAATTTCGGTGTGCATCCCAGTAGATCCACGCGTGGTCGAGAGAGCGAGCTCACAATGCCTGCAAATAGAAGAACAGTTCACATCAGACTTCTACGCATATACTTTTTACGATGGGTCACATCATGTCTGATTTCTACCATCCAATAGTAACACCACAATTTGAATTTGCATATGGACGTCCCTCTGTGAAGAGTTCTAATGTACATATGTTCATTCCACTGCCAACAAAGGTGTCCGTAAGCTAATCTATATCATAGGTGTATTTTCAAGATAAACTCATCAATTGCGTAAGCAGGATTACATTCTGGACTACATGAATGTCCAGTTCTATCAAAAATTATGTATCAGGCGAAGCAAATGTTAATATAATTATTGCAAAAAGCACTATGTGTTTGAAGTAAGGAGCAGACTGCAAGTATGGGGGATAGGATGCTAAAAAAATATCACTGTTAGGTGTCCAGTTTGTAAGTCAATATAGTATTGATTCCGAAACATCAAAAATAGCCTAGAGAAGAGAAGAAGCAATAGTCTAGCAACACGGTGCAACACCAACAATAGGACAAAATTATAAGAATTGTGCTTCTTACCTTGCATACTGGGTATTGACGATCCCTCAAATTGACGAGTAAACTTTCATTTTTCAAGTCAAAGTGCACTATATTGTTTATTATGCAAGTACACATTCCAAAAGTTGTATCAAGCAATGATTAGTACTTCCTTCGATCCTTTGGTTGTGCAACTATCTCAATTGCTGGGAGAGTGAGTCATAAACGTAATTTCCCTAACCTGTAGTTAGGGATAGATAGGCAACCAACAAACAACATTTTTTTGAGAAAAAACAATAAGTGGATATGATATCGGAACTATTGCCTCAAAACAAACTCCATTACCATGCAGTAATTTACGAGTCGGTAATGTACAGGTCTCCAATTTCCTAGCTTCTTACTGCGCTAACTTGTAGTATGTCTGACTCTGATATCGCTAAGTTGAGCTTTGACAGTCCTCATCGAAGGACCTCCCAACTTCTTAGTTACCACGGGAAACAATACAAATGTTTTTCTGCACATGTAAAAATAATATACATGCAAATTGCCATGATAGAAAGAGATTGTCGTATAATGTCACAAAATAATCTACTCCCTCTGTCACGATTTAGGTATCGGAGGTGTAGTTCAAAACTATTTTTTCATTGTCACGATTTAGGTATCGGAGGTGTAGTTCAAAACTATTTTTTCATTTACACCCTTCTTATTTTGGAAAGCCCCCAATGGATCGCAGCCACGCGCTGGCGGACAGTCTCGCTCGCGGTCGCATCTTCCCGCCGGTGGACTCCCGCGCTCATCGCATGCTCGCGCCGGCGTGCCTCCCGGTGAGCTCGCAGCTTCCCACCGGCGGAATCCTGCGCTCCTCGCTGCCTCGCGCCAGCGGGCCTCCCAGCGGGCGGCCTCCCACCCTTGGCGCCGGCAACCTCTCACGCCGGCGGGCCGGCGAGCCGGAGTCCTCCCTCGCTCCGCCGCTGCTGCTGGAGCTCGCCTCTGGCCGCCGCTACTGGAGCTCACCTCTCGCGACCTCTGCTGGAACCTGCGCTCCGCCGCTGTTGGAACACGCGCTCCACCATTGCTGGAGCTCACTTCCTCCTGCGAGTAACAGGAAGACCTTTCATTGGTTTTGACCTTTTGAGCAGTATTCACCTGATTGCGCGATTTCTTCAACACCTAGAGATTGTCAGGATTTTATTTTGTGTCCAGTGCCATTGCCAAAGACATCCTGCAAAAAATGATACTCCAGACATTAGATTTCAGATCATACACGGGAAATCATAGGTCCTCTTATATGGGTGAGAATGGATTTTTTTTCAGATCATAACAACTTAAGAATGTACTCCAATTTAAAAATAATGGAGTACTTGATATGTTTTTAAGCAACTAAAAAGCCTAACTATAGCAAGCAACTTCAAAGCCTAACTGTATGATTATGGCTGTATGCTCAATTACAGAAAAGACACTTTGGTTATGATTATGATCTGTATAATTGTGGCCACTTGGACAGGTCAGTAGCTACTATAGAATCTTGTAAGGCCAGAGCTGCTTCTTTTATATGGTTCCTTTCATCGGCACAT
The DNA here is from genome assembly GCF_022539505.1 of Lolium rigidum. NCBI lineage: Eukaryota > Viridiplantae > Streptophyta > Magnoliopsida > Poales > Poaceae > Lolium > Lolium rigidum. Next base: position 340,877,341 of record NC_061510.1, read on the forward strand.
CACACCTCATTTAAATTGAACGCACCAAAACGTAAGTAATAATAGATTCAGTAACTTTAGCGTATAACTATTCCTTCTGTTAGATATTCCTTGCATTTACAACAAAAAGATACCCCTTATCTAAGAGACCATAGACCAAACAACAAAAAGATACCCCTGGAGTACTTGACAATCTCTGCTCTGATTCAGTACCATTTCATTTATGGAGTTGCCTCACTTGGCACATAAACAAATGTAATTTCATCAATACCAGAAACCCATATGTTTAGCCTGGTTAAAGTTTTTACTAAGATAAACAAGCAACTAATGTACTCCAGTAGTACCGAGTAGAACAGTCCAAATTTTTTCCATCTACTGTACTCGTAGAATAACAAAGACAATTCAGGTTGGACTGTTCAACTGGAGTATAACAAAGACAATTCAGGTTTCGGACATATGCTCGGTTTAAGCTGTATCGTCATCGAATAAGAAACCCATATGATTTCCCCGGCTACTAAGATAAAACAAGCAACTAAAACATGTTAGGATATTTACGGTAGTACAAGTAGGATGGTGTAATTATGATCTTTGATTATGACTATGCTCAATTATAGAAAAGGCACATTGGTTTTTTCCTATCTACTTTGAGATATTAGTCGAGTGTGATGCAAGTCCCAAAAGCCAGCATATAGCAAACTGAATTGCCTTAATTCAGAATAAATATATGGTTTGCACAATGCAAGAGAATACAATGTAATTCTGCTAATGATGACAAAATAAAAAGCACTGAACCTAAAAAGTAAAAATAGAAGGTTGTTTTTTTTCTGTTCAATAGAGCAGTTTAATTCAGGCAGTTCATGTCTTTCAAATTTTTAGTATAGATGCCTTGGCGATTCAAGGATGCTCACAGCTCAAAGCACTGATACAAAACAAACAACAAAAAAACTCGACATCTGAATCACCAAGGAGTGCAACATCAAAGACATATAACGTAGAAAATAATTAGCTACATCTGAATCCTACAAGGAATGCTTAACAAACAACTGACAACTATAGGCTATACATATGAAGACTTGGTAACGCAACACGATGGTTCATAAGTGATAGAAAGAAGGTTTGCACCTTCGCCACCAGTCAACACCACAAAAGTAACAGGAGCAAAAACTGGAACAGCAAGACTTATAATTGAGCAAATGTGCTTCTTTGAAAATGAATAAATCACGAGCTGATTTGAGGCTAGGATTGTACCTGATCTACAAAGTCGATGCAGAGGCCAGGGGTACCCCCTCCATTTTGAAGGAAAAAAAACGATCTACAAAGTTCCCAGTTTCCAAGCAATTATATCTTGAAAGAATCAATGTCCTGTGAATGAACTACAATAGCATGGTTAGTGTAAATCCTAATTTTTGGAGAACACACACGGCATGCATATATAACTGCAAGAGATCACTAACCTTATGAAAAAGAGCAGTAACCTTTGAGGACCAGGAGCTTCAGCTGAAATTTTTCGTTGACGCATCCATCGCATATGTAAACATAATCATGAAGAGACCTTATCAATCATGAAAGCATCAAAAAGGAAGGAGAGCAAATTCTGTAAGAGGACGAAACAATAATCTTATTCAGAGCTCTCTAACAAATAGAAACATATTAGTTGCCCTTTCTTGCAAGCACATATATGCAGAACGAGTTCGGTGCAGCGAAGGCACATGTGCATACACATCACGAGAAGCATGCTCATCTCGTCACCGGATGCTTCCAGTCGTTGTTGGTATCATCAGAGCTCGGTTTGACAACTTCCAGGTCAAGTCACATCACTGCCGAGGTTGAGGAAGGACACAAAGACCCAGACTTGTGGGCACATCCCCGTACAGCATCTCGATGTGGGCGCAACCCCTCCATGAAATCATTAGTAAAGTATTACAAAATCCTAAATGGAGTTTATGGTTTCAGAGCTGATGCTTGGAGAAGTACCGAAAGTGTAAAAACAGAGAAACTCATGCCATGCCGACTAAGAGTAAGAGCATGAAGCTTTAGTAAAACAACAGTAACAATTTCCTGCTAAACATCACTACAAATACATAAATATATATAATTTTATAATCCAGTTGCTAGAATAAACAAAGAAGGAGCTCCCAATTTTTTTGTCCGCTCCTCTGAAACTAAGCCTAGATGATGTCTTCTGAATGTTTCATCTAGAGTACATTTCTACTTTTCTATCTGATAATATCTGATTAGGGTTTGTCTTTTATTCTGCCTCCGAACATGCATACATTTTTCATTGTCCCAGACTAAAATTTTGACAAATTGGCAGCACATCAGTTCTTTCATATTTTCCTTGAAACCATCCATCTTACCATTACCCAGCAAGTTGATCGAAAGCAGTTTAGTGATATTTTTATTCTCAAGTTTTGGGAAGAATTAAAATACATCTTCTTTCAGAACCCATTGATAGATGAGCGGAGCATGAAACAACTATTGTAACTTAGAAAGTAACATAAATATAATACAAAATAATAAATTATATTAAGCATTATGAAAACTCTCCCACCACACGAGCATGCTCTATTTGAATGTACGAGCAAAACCTCAGTCGAAGGGTTCTTTCCAGGCTTTTTTGCGAATAGGATTTTAGCACTACTTATAGTAATTATGTAGAGAGAAATTCAAATATTTCTCTCAAAAGGAGACGAAGAAAGTCGAAAGAGATAACACAACAAAGCAATTTTATCATTCAGTTGCTAGAATAAAGAAAGAATGAGCTCCAGAATTTAGTGAGTAAAGCAATACCCTCAATTCATCAGATCAACCTAAAGAAACCTCAATTTCTACCTCATATTAATATGTTTAATGAAGTGCAAGGATCACATGCGGCCAAAATCAAAACGTATCATTCTACCAGGCCAGAAACAAACAATGTTTGTTTACTTTTGCAGATTTTGCATAATTCTGAAATTGGTCACCAGCATCAAGAATAGGTAGCTTTCGTCTATACTGAAGATGATTCACAGGCCATAGGTTTCCAGTCTGAACTGTACTCAAGATCCGATCATTGTCATAAAGAAATGGCTAAATCTATAATTTTTTGTGCTACAGATTCCATACCAACCAAAATACATCTGAGGTTAGTACTGGACATAGGAACTTTGTCTCTATCAATACAGAGAATCCCATGTTTCTCACTGTATCTCAAGTCTCAGCTGGGATTTACAAGCACCCTAATAAAGGGTGAACTGGACCAACCGCCCAACCTCTCGGCCTCCCCCAATTGCTTGGTGGATTCATCATTCCCTCAGAAGAACCGACAAAGAAAATAAACAACAGCGAGATTCCAACTCCATGGACTGCAGACCCACTTCGGCATGCTTACAGGATCAATCGAATCAATCACGTACCAATACAAAAAAGATCTTAGGGGTGTCTAGAAGCTTATTTACCTATCGAAGCCGAGTTTGGTGGCGACGGCGGCGGTGTAAGCGTCAGGGCATGTAGTCCTTAGTGAAGTGAGCCCGCGGCGGCCCGTCCATAGCATCCAGGTCAATGTCGTCGAGGAACACCCCATCGTCAAGTGGGGTACCAGGATAACGTCGGCGGCGTGGGGGGCGGGGCGATTCGCGTCGGGCAAAGCGCGGCGCAGCCATGATGCTGTCATCGCCGACGGTGTTTGGTGCGTGGTGCGGTAGTCATCGCGGGTAGCCGGCGGGCAAGGGGAGAACGATGCGAGTGATTGATGGCAAAAATTACTCGGGCCAAGATCTATGGAGAAGGAATTTATGAGGAAATCAAAGAATCCCTGATTTTGGGGAAGAGAAAAGGAGTCAACGCGTGATGAAGGACGACGGACGGACGACCAAAAGACGACGAAAGTAGGGGAGAAGGGGGAACAGGTTCCTTCTTTTTAAGTAGTAGAGATAGATAACAACATTTTCTACAAAATTTCTTAATAGAGCTATATTATTGAATTTCTGTATATTATTGTTGTGGAATTATATGATCAATAAATAGTAAAATAATATGTTTTACCACTATATTCATATAGAAATAAAAATTACATTTTTAACAGTGATTCATTTTCCTTAAGGTTTTTCATTTTCATTTTCATATAATATACATATACCTACTATTGCTACCACGGTCCATGTAGCCATAATAAAACAACAATTCATTTCATTGTCTGTCAATTCTATATTTCTTGGCCAAGTGTACAAAATAATAAATATACTAATCAATACTTTAGTATAGAAAATTAAATTTAGAAAATTTTCAACACCAAGGAAACAATTCAACGTGTTCACTCCTTTTATGTTAAGAGAGAGGATTACCACGGCCGCCGACTCGCACATAAGGAATTGATATCCACAAAAACTCGATGCAGGTAGACTTAAAATACTCAATCTCCGTAGACTAACTATATAAGTCTAATGAATACGAATACAACTTCTGTCGCAAACATGTTATGCTCCTACTACAGTTGAAAATTTATGTAACACACCTATAGCTACGATATGAATATGCTCCCTAGTCCTTAGGAGTATAGCAGAGAGCATGCGTTCAAGTTGCAACCACTACTTTAATTTTCTGGAAACTTCTGTTTGCAACGTGTGTAGCTGAGCATCTCCCTTGCTCCCTAGCTAAAGGTATAAAATTTGTATTAGCAGGCACAACACGCTAACAATTTGAAGCTAGGTAGCAGGTTCTAGTTCAAGTTGTTTGCATGATTTTTTTTTCTAGAAAAGGGATCTCATACACATCATCCGAAATTCTAAATTATGTACAAAAGCCTTGAGCTCGTCGACCAATACCGGTTCAGAACTAACCGGCTCCAAACCTGAATCAAGCAGCAGCTAAAGGAAACATTCATGTAGCCGTTTTGCCAATAAAGCGAAGCGTTTAAAAAGAAACCGGTCATCAGTTTCAAGGAACTCTGAATCAGAATAACCGGAAACGTTAGGTGATAGGCCGGATTGGAATTTAATATGAAAAACCACAGTGCCACATAAAATGAAGCTATCTGCATGTAGGCTAGCTATATATAATCCAAAAGAACAAAGCAAGAGCAACTACACATATATATGGCCAAACGGATCGGTCTGACTATCCGGACATGCCATCCTTGCTTTCACATCCAACCGAGCTAGCTTGATCCTACATGGATGATAAAAAAATACAGAGATCTGTGGTGCAAAGCTTGATGAATAGTTAGACTGCTCATAGTGGAAGTAACATAGCTAGTAACATCACACATCTCAAGGCATTTTGGTGACATGGCATGCCAATAAATGAAGAAAGAGAGTGGGGTGGTAACTAGCTATGTTACCATAACATCACACACCCCAAGGCAAAATGAGTCTACAACATAATAAATGACACAATGTATGACACCACATATAAGAGCAAGTACAATAAGTCCTAGTCAGCTGGCTATAAGGATTAAAATAGTATATTATTGTTTAGTTGGAGGAGAGAGAGGAGGAGAGAGAAGAAGAGTGGGCTCTTATGCAAGAGCCAGCTCTAGCACGTGCTCCTAGCACTGGTGGAAAAAGGGGCTTTGGTCGCGGTTGGCAACTGCCATTAGTCGCGGTGGCGCAACCGCGACCAAAGTAGCGCGACTAAAGGCCCCCCCTTTAGTCGCGGTTCCTTACGAACCGCGACTAAAGGCCCGTCCACGTGGGCCGCAGGCGAGCGCCGGGGCGGAGGACCTTTAGTCGCGGTTCTTCCGGCCAACCGCGACTAAAGGCCTCCGCAGGGTTTAGGGTTTAGCCCCCCTCCCCCTAAATCTGGTTTCTTTTTAATTTGTATTATTTTATTTCTTTTGGGTTTTAATTTTGAAGGAGTTTCACATATTCTACGGTACTGTATACATACATGCATATGAATGTACAATTTCAAACAAATTTGAAATTAGAACCAAAAAGAATTCAAGAGGTATACAATATATATTCAATATCGGATGACCATATACAATATATATTCAATATCGGATGACCATATACAATTTTGAACAAGTTAGTTACAAATTCTGGTGCATATAAAGTTCTACGTCATCGTAATAGTGTTCTCCTCTAGGATCGATGACTTCCCTCGCCAACCATCCAGCTAGTTCCTCTTGAAGTGGTCGGAAGCGAGCTTCGGACTAAGCGTCTTCCGGAGGTTATTCCTCGGGATGTTGTTCTCACGGTTCTGGTCCCGCTCATTGCGGTATCTCCGGATCCTCTCACAAACATAGTATCCACATAGATTGGTCCCCGGTGGCTGAGTATCCCCAGTCGTCCGCACTGCCATTTTAAAATGTAGCTCTTTTTTGAATTCACCGACCTTGGTATCTACGAACCGTCTCCAAACCCTACAAGGCAAAGAAAATTAAATAAACAAGAGAGTTATTAATTAGTTACTTGATATTAGGAAATGATGAACGAAATAGGCCGATCGATATAGAGCGCAAATGAATGAAAATAATTACTTTTGCATCATTTTTCTCATGTCGCCCCAAAGCGCCGGATCCATATTCAGAGAGTCGTGGACGAGAACCGAGGAGGTCCGAACTTTAATTACCATAAGAATCCAGTGGAACCTGCGGACACGATACATGCACGATCATGCATAACTCATCGATTAGCCACATACCATGCATGGAGTAAACAAAAGAGAATGTGCTCAAGACGAAACACTCACCCAAAATGGTAAGGAAATAGAATATCACTTTTCTGTTGCTTGTTTTCTAATAAACCGCCACGAGTCATCCTCCACGTCGGCGGGGTGGTGTTCTAACACATATGAATTAACGATGTGTGGGTCAATGAACCCAACATCATGGATGTTCCTTATTCGCATTTCCCGCTTCTTCATTACGCATAATATATAGCGTACACAACAAGATAGTTAGGACAATATATATATATATATATATATATATATATATATATATATATATATATATATATATATATATATATATATATAGGTCTGCTATTCTCGAACCGGTTCGAGAATAACTATTCTCGAACCCTTTCTGAACTTCCCGCTGCAGGGAAGTGAACTTCCTGGCGAAACAGCAGAATTTCATGTTTTGGCGGACAGTGTTTTGCAGCCAATTTTCGAACCGCTTATCGGAATGACGCATATGATATGGCGTTGGAAAGATATACAAATTTCGCATATTTTCTGTTTCTATTTGTTTTCGAAATTCTGGATGATTTAAAACTAATTTTAAATATACCAAACTATGTTTTCACGGGTTTCTCGATTTTACTAAACTTGTTTGGCTCTGGTTTTTAAACCATTTGTCGGATTGGTGGAAGTCATATGTCGTTGGAAAGCTATTTACTAGGCGAAACGTTTTCATGTTGAACATTTTCCCAAATTCGTAACGGTTTAAGAGCAGATTTGAAAATGGTTGTTCCCATTTTTCCAAACTTCACATTTTTTCAACGGTTTCTTAGGTTGTAATTTTTAACCACTTGTCGGATTGTTGCAAATGATATGTCGTTGGATAGATATTGATTAGGCGAAACTTTTTCATGTTGAACATTTTTCCAAATTCCAAACTGTTTAAAATTAATTTCAGAAATACCCACAATCGGATGCAACACCGACTCGAAACATTTTAAAATTGTCTCACTTAGATTGATTAGGTGTGGCATGTCAGCACCCTGGAGTATGAATAGAGTCATATCATTGCCAATTGCATGGGGTGGCGGTCGATTTGAGAAACCGAAGGCTGTACACACGATTTTCATGCATATAAATTCCGCCCAGAAAATGCAGACTAGTTGAACTACCCTGAAATATGAGAGTGAACTTCTCAGGACATGCTAGTGAACTTCCTGACGGAATATGTAAATTGTCGATTTTGCTTTGAATTTTTGTTATAGTTTTCGAACTTTCTATCAAAATGATACAAATGATACATCGCTGGAAAGATATGAAAAAGTGCAAATTTTCATATAGAATATTTCCAAAAAAAGTTATGGTTTAGGAGCAGTTCAAAATATACTAAAGTATGGAATTTTTGAACTTCTCTGTTTTTGTTCTATTTCTCTTAGTGGACTTCAATGTTTTGTATATCAAACCGCGGAATCCTAAACAGTGAACTTCATTTGTTTTTTAACATTTTTATAGGAAAATGATACATGTGCTTTACATTAGATATTTCCACATGAAGCACATGGTAACAGGATGCGTAGTACATACATACATACTGAACTTTCACACATATACAAAGTGAGCTTCCAGAAACAAATTCGACAAAAATCTTAATAATAAGGGACCTTCACATACATGCAAACCGAAGTTCCTAACAAATAAAGAGGAACTTCACAGAATAATTCGTTGAAACAAATAGCTAGCTGCATCACAAAATACAAAATATCAGTATACAAAACAAACTTCCAAAATAAAATAAGCTAACTTCATATGGGGACGAGGTGAACTTATTTTTCTATTTGAAGCTAGTGAACCGATCGATCTAAATATTCAATTACATAGAGAATCAATTACAGTGTGCTACAGAACTTTCTAGGCAAGAGCCAAAATATAAATAAAAAAAACTGAAGCTAACCGCATCAGGTACTAGTTGTGTGCATATAGGATTGTCCGCTACTTGTAAAAATATGCAGTGTGCTGCCTCATCGTTGGTACGCTGCTGGGGGGCTGCTGCTGTGTAATGAGCCTGGACTCGTTGTTGTCTGTGAGCCGCCTGTAGTGTAAGGCTGAGAGCTTGGGATGGCAGCCATGTCATTTGCGAGGTGCACGTATGAGCCCGAAAGTGCTGGTGCCAATGAACTCCTACACGCGTCTTTGTGAACTCCCATCGGTGGAAGACACGAGTACAAGAGTGCGGCCAGTGAGGCAGGGAACGGGGTGGTTTGGGGAAGCTTAGGACCATGGCTTCAAAGGTACCCCAAACGCCATCTTAAGGGAGCTCCAAGGTTGTTCCTGGAACAAAAGGTAGAGTGTACTTGTATCAGTGTAATGATTATACTTGGATCAGTACGGGAAGGCTATGGTCAGGACTAGAAGAGACATAAAATAAATACAAAGACCACAACATGTTTCTACTTGCTATCACTATGTATTCACTTCAATTATATCCTGTAATAATACCATGTGTGGATTCAGTTAAAGAAAATGAAGTTATGTTTATCAGGGGAGGCAGCGTCCCCTGCCACAACAATGTTTTTTATGATAAACTTTTTGATGTGGGCTTTAACTATTGGACAAAGTGAACTTCCATTTAAAAATTGGTAAACTTCATACGTGGACGAGGTAAAGTTTTATTTTTTTGGAAGCAAATGATTCAATTGATGAAAATGATCAACTAGATAGAGAATCAATCGGAGAGAGCACGCTACAGAACTAACGCCACCTCGCCAGCATGTAGACCACGTAGCCATAATATAAACTGAACCTGACCACATCAGGTACTAATTTCTAACATGTTAGAGGAACTACAATTTCCCAGATTTATGAGTAAACATATGACAACTGTTCTCTCAAGATGAGTTGATCGGTCCACATTTCACTAGTTGAAACATATTGACAACACTGAACAGTTGTAGTTTGCTGAGTGTACTTCAGTTATTAGGAATGAAATTAACTTGGAATGAACTTTGCCAACAATGGACCAGAACTTCCATTAAAATTTTAATGTTATGGAAATAAATGGCAAGTGCACTGTCTAAACCGAACGAATGAACTTCCTAAAATTACCAAGTGACCCCAGGGCATTTTCTGCTATCTTTTTTTAACAGGAAGTGAACTCCCTATTTTGGCCTAATTGAGCTGCTCACAATTAACATGTGAACCGCTCAATGCTGTAGATAAACAAGCAAGTACAACCAAGAATAAAATCACACGAAGCAATAGCATTTCGCATAGCAGCAACTTCATGCTGTACCAAATCAACTTCTTATAAAATAAAAGTGAACTCCAAAATTTTCTTTTTAGAACTGCGTGTGTGGTTTTAACAAAACTATCAGAAAATCCACCGCTTGGACCTTGTGTGGGGATGCATCAGCGGCACAACTTGCGTAGGGATGGATCAGCGTCACGAGACACACATCTGCGGCTGGACCCATGCGCCCGACTCGATTGCTGCTAAAGGACTAAACGGGCGGCGCACGGTGAACTCCCCATCGGAGCGCAACGAACTGTCGGGAGCTGCAACCAAGTGGTGAACTGAAGAGCGGCGCGAGGTGGACTCCATGGCGGCGCATGGTTTGGTGTGGCTCCAGAACCACGGAACAGGATAATGTCGGATAAATATGCAAACAGAACTTTGATTCAATTACAAACAGAAATACTCGTGTCAGGCAGCCACATCAAGAGCAAATGAGCATTCAACCAGTGATAATTCAAATACTGGTGATCAATAAATCTTCAACTAATTTGCGGATAAACTGAACTTCATGACAATATAACTTTAACAGAGAGAGAAAGTAAACTTCAGCGCGAGGGTGGTGTTAACTTGCTAAACAAAAAATGGACAATGCAAACTCCCAGGAAAAAGTAGGCGAACGTACCGCACAGATGAAGTGAACTCCAGGTCGATGCGTGAGGAAGAAGTCTGCAAACCTGAAGTCTTGGTTGGCCACCGGTGAAGTATTGGTTGGCACGGTGGCATGCTGGTATTATGTCTGTAACTGCAGCCATCTTAATGGTTTTCCCTCTTCTAATCTAACACATGCAGCACTCCTACATGGTTTGGAAAAAATGAATAGAACTGCCATTTGCAAATAAGTGAATAAGTGAACTGCCATTTGCAAATAAGTTGAATAAGTGAACTGCCATTTGCGAAACAACGATACTTCTAGAAAATGAACAAGTACAGGAGAATCTGGCTCGATACATAACAAAAATATTCAAAGTTCTAAGTAATGAGATGACCAGTATTCACAAGATATATTTGAGTTTCAGCACATGGCAATAAACAAGTGAACCTCTCCTCATAGACAAAGTGAATTTTACCTGATAAAAAAGTGAACTTTCAGCACAAGATATGACACTATTTTTAGTTAAGTTTTTAGCAGAGCATTATCAAGTGCAATGTTTGTTTGCTTGCAGAACTAAACTGCAAGAAAATGTAAAATGAACCTTCGCCTTTTCATCATCTGAACTTCATAGTAGATCACAATCTCAACGGCACAAGCAAAGCTAAACTTCCAACGCATTAAAATGGACATCCCCGCAGTTAAAGGTGAACTTCCAACTTAATGAATAAACCGTTGTAGCTTAATAAGTGAACTTCCTGTTTTTTAATCTACACAGTGAATTTTAATTTTCTTTTCATAGATTAGTATGAAGTGAACTTACATAGCTCACCGAGTGAACCCCCTGTTTATTAACAAATGAACTTTTCTAACAATAAAATGTGAACGACTATTTTACCAGGCAAACCACGGCATTGAATTCCCGCGGGCCATCAGCAGACTCCCTGTGGGCGGCACGCTGGAATCCCGTGGGAACGATCAGCTGCCCCGGCCTCAAGCTCGACGCGGCAGCGGAAGCCAAGCGCCGGACGCGACGGCAGAGATGAACTGCACTGAACCTCACAAGAGCATTGGACTGAATTTCAGAATAAGCATGGGTCGGGAGCGGGAGACCACGACTGGGGGCATGGAGCCGCACTGAAGTTCCCCGTTGCTGAACAAATTTGAGGACAGGCGAGAAATGCGCCGGTGCAGGAGCATCCTCACGCAGGACAGAGCGGGACCCAGGCTGGTGGATATTTGGGATGGAGGCTGGGTAGGAAGGCGCCATCAGCCGGGGACGTAGGCGGCGGTAGGGTGGGCGTCACCATCGGCCGAGGAAGGATCCGGGGTAGGGAGGGGCGGATCAGGTGGCCGGGGTAGGGAGGGGCGGATCAGGTGGCCGGGGAAGGAGGTGGGGTAGGGGGCGCTGCCGGCGACCGAGGAAGAAAGGTGGGGGCGGTGCTGGGCGTGCCGACGACCAGGGAAGGAGGTGGGGGAGGGAGGGGCAATACCGGCGGCTGGGTAAGGAGGTGGTGCAGGGAGGGGCGACGCCGGCGGCCGGGTAAGGAGGTGGGGCGGGGAAGGGCGACGCGGGCGGCCGGGGAAGGAGGTGGGGCGGGGATGGGCGGCGCCGACGACCGGGGAAGGAGGTGGGGTAGGGAGGGGCGGCGCTGGGAGGGGCAGCGCCGGCATCCAGAGAAGGAGGTGGGGTAGGGAGGGGCGGCGCTGGGAGGGGCGGCGCCGGCGGCCAAGGAAGAAGGCGGGGATAGAGAGGTTGCTTTGAGCAGTTCACTTGGGTGGATGCGGTAGGTAGCGGGTTGGTTCCGGTCGGTTCGGTATAGTTGGTTTTTTAGGTGGTTCGGTTCATAGGGGTTCTAGAATAGCTATTCTAGAACCACTTTTAAGGGGGGTTCGAGAATAGTTGGGCTCTATATATATATATATATATATATATATATATATAGTGCAGGCAATGAACGAGATGGGGTAGAAATTAATAAATCACTTACAGAACGTAGCAACTGATGATAGATTTGTCGAGGTCGCGCAGATTGAACAGTCTGGAACAATTCACTCGGAGGAATTTGTACCCGAGTAACGTTTGAAGTGATGCTCATATCTAACTTCCGCATAGATATAGTCTTTGGCGTCTTTATGTTTTATGTAACCCTTGTACCAATTTAGCGGACCTTTCATTTGTCGAGGTAGATCCTCTTCCTGCGCAGGCTCGATGAGAGGGCCATTCTTCACATATGTAAATACTACGTCCTTCATTGGCGCCTCATCAAGGCCTAACGAGTGCACGAAGAGTGATACCTAAGTCGGCCGCTTGTTCTCCGGCACTCGTTACGGTCAATCCATGTGCTGCCGCAGCTGCTATGATATCGGGGGCATCCGGACCGGCGGCTTGCACTATGAGCGGGGCGATCGATTGTTTACTTTGTTCCCCGAGCTGGGCAACTTCTTTCCCCCTTTCTAATTTTGTCTCGGCCTCGTCCTCCAAGGCTTTCTTCTCCGCCTCTTGGTTCCTCTTGAACGCGAGTGCTTGCCTACGAAGTTCACGTAAATAGTCGTCAGGCGAGATTCTTCGCGGCTTGGGACGGTGTGTTCAAAAATGACTTAGCCCTGCTTTTGCTTGTCGAA